>NC_046986.1:17654455-17959455 GCF_009769545.1 Cyclopterus lumpus | reverse complement strand
GTCACTCGATGAAGCAGATACATAGCTACAGATTGTGTTTTTGTCTCCGAACGCTGCTAAATTGCCGGTGACCGGTGAAGTTTATTTATTAAAGGAAATTGGAGGCATTAATGGTACAATTTTCAAACAAATAACATCATCCAACATTACTTTAAACTATAAATAAAAAATAAATAAAACCCACAAAATAATACTAATAGTAGAAAATAAAAACACTCAATTCTGCGCCTGAATGCATCCGGTCTCGACACAGATGGAGGACGGAAGCTGCCGCTGCTAATGTGCTTCCAAAATACCAAATGATGTCTCTCCAGGAAGGAGAAATAGGAACAATTATGGACCCAAAAAACTATTGTTTTAATAATAGTTGATAATCCTAAATACTTCTTTGTTTAATATTTCGAGGGAAACATTCAAGTTTTTGTTATATATGATTTTGTGGTTTGCAATTTCAAATCCAAAAGTATTTTTGTTTCAGTGATAAAAGAATAAGAAAACAGCAAAGTTGAAATAACGAGTTAAACGGTTGTCTTTGTTTCATGTCTCAGTTTTAGCAAACGTTTCTTACCTTTGTCTTTTTTTTCAGCTATTAATTCAAGACTCTATCTCCCCCGCCGCCACCCCATTTTATTTGTCCCTGCTCCTCCGGGGCCTCTTGTTCGTCGTTGTATAGAGTGCAGCCTCGAGCGGGGCCTGACATTTGCAAAGGGGGTCGGGGGGTGCAGAGGTGAAGTGACTAGACAGTGGCGTGGAGGAAGATAACGCGGCAGCGGAGAACTCGACTGCATTACTAATGAGAGCTCTTTGACCCAATGTACCCACTCCAACTAAAGTTTGGGCTGGAACGGATCCCTGCTGGAGTTTGCGTTTAATTTCAAATGGACTTTTCATTTGGCTCCCGAGTGCTGACTTCATGAAAATTGACAAATTCGTTGTTTGCGAGCTGGTGTTAACTTTCAGTTGGACTGGTATATTTCCCCGTGGAGCCCGGCTCTTCACAGTCTACGAGGATCGACAGAAAGCCGGAGGAAAGCTGCCACGTTTGTCACTCTTTCTTCTCTTTGTACATCCGCTCACTGGATGTCAACATTCAGTGTGACGCTCTTTAATTAGTAACGAGGGCTGTAATCGATTTCGTGGCTGTGTTTGTTTGTGAATTACTTAAAGAGTAGATTAGAAGACTATCAGCTTCACAATGAAAATGTGACATACATGTCATGTTGTAAATGCTTTACAGCTTAAAGATGCCTGGATACTTTTTACATGGTTGCCGCCGATGGCAACTTAAGGTCAAGAATTTGTTGCCAGAGTCACAAAGTGTCTGCAGGGCTCGACAGTGGGGGTTGCCAGGTTGCAGACAGATGGATTTGGCGAGTTAATGTTGAATTTACCATCTCACTCTGTGCGCGTGTCCTGGTTAAGTGCACTCAGGATGCGTCTGTGAAATAAACGCCCATCAGGGATGGTGACCTAGGGACACCGTGGAATCTTGTGTGTTCGTATTCGCTGGAGTGGGCTGCTTGCATGCACACAGCGTAGACCCATTGCACCACCCCCTTGGTCTCGGTAACGGTTTGCTCAGCAACACTTCCCATATTTTATTTTGGTCCGAGTTTGATCTGTGTGTGTACAAGTGTTTGTGCGTGCGTGTGTCTGTTGCAGGCTTGGGCACAGGACCGTCTTACCTCACCCTTCTGACGCTAAGCAGCTTTAGGCTGATCACCATCTGTTCAACTGTTCAACCAGTCACTGCACAAAGACTGCCACACACACACACACACGGTGTTGCGCTGCCTGCTGCAGCCAGGGCTGATGTTTTGTATGGCTGTGAAACGGGTGTGTTCACATTACCACTGAGGTTGTGCCGAGTGTGATTTTCTGTGGGATAGGTATTTCACAGAAGGCTGCAGGTAGTGTGTGTGTGTGTGTGTGTTTTTGGTGGAGGGTGGCTGTGTCTCCGCTTGTTAAAAGCTGCTCCGCTGGTGAACTCAGCTAATGGGTGAGTTTCGCAGTTCGCCCATAAGACAGGGGAGTATGATAGAGATGAGCCATCTTTTATTTTCGATCTCTCCACTTCACAGAGAAACCAGTGGCCATGACTTTTGACCCCGAGTGTTATCTGCGTCATCTTTGTTTTAACACCTAATTATATTCAACAACCAGCAACCCATCCCTGTTCTTAGAAAGAAATATAGATGAATAAATAATGAAAATAATAATACTTGGATCAAATACATAAATGGAGATGACAGAATAATTGTACAACTTTTAAAAAACGGTGATACACACGTCAACCTTAAGCATTGTCTGCACCCCAAAAGATCGCCGTCAAAGATGTATGCATTGTTGCACAATATATAGTTTTTTTTATTATTGTCATCGCAATGTCAACTAACGTGTTTTATTAAACGATACGCACTATGCTGTTCACTCTCTGGTCAATCGGTCAAATGAGTTAAAGCATTTATTGCGCAATACATACGGCCGACTTTAAAGTGAGGAGTTGTGTTATAAGAGCTGCTCGGCTCTTTTTGGGGAGAGAGAAACACACACGCACACGCACACATACACATCATGCGTATGTGTGCAACAGTCCACAGTTATCTTCCTCCGGTCGTACTTTCATCTGGGCTAGAAACATTGTAACCGTGGTAACAGACATCAAAACCTTTTGCCTTGTGTGCTTTTTAGGCACTCAATCAAAATGTGGCCTTGAATATCCGGTCAAATTCAAAACGTGTAGATTCATGACATTCCCCGATTTTAGTTATTTCATTAAAATTATTTTATAGCTTCTTTCATTGAAGACAACATTTTAGCACTTTTTCTAATGAAAAGGCAGTCATTTTTCTCACCTGGTTTCATCGTCCTCGCTGATATTGTTTTTCCACCTCGGCAAAAAACGTGTTGCGTTTTGGAGGTCTGTGTATTAAGTTGAATCTTTGCTGCACCTGATGGAAAATCGGCGTATTTCATGCTGCTACGGCTCGACCTCTTCGGAGTCGTAAATAACGTGCAGTGTCAAAGTACTGTTACAATGTCGGTATAAGATCTGTTTTTGCTGTGTGTTAAACACACACACACACACACACACACACACACACACACACACACTTTGTGATTATGGCATGGCCTAATAATCCAGATCATTAAACCTCATCAGCGTCCACACACAATACCTTCCTGACAGCTAAGCAGGGAGCTAAAATGTGCTTTCCTCCACATTAATCCATCACATTGCAGCTTGTGCCCGCTGACCTGTCAAGGAAGTTTCCCTTGCCTTTCACCCAGTGCATGCTGGGATAGATTTCAGGCATAAGCATGGTATAAAAAATAGATTGAGTGGATTATGTGTTTGCTGCAGCCAGCAGGTTTTGCCTGAGTGTTTATTTTTTTTCTTTTCTTACACAAGATCAGTTGCTTCATTTATCTGTATCCCGCTCCGGCTCCCCCCTCTTGCCTGCTGCTCAACCTAAAACTTCCCAACACACAACGCGCATTATTTAACGGTATGCACGGGTCAGTTCGAGCCCCAGTGAGTGCAGATTTACTCTGACGGTCTGATGCCGCTGTATTGCACCGTGACCCTGACCTGCCGGCTTGTTCATTCTAACCCGCAGCCTTTTGAGTGGTGGACCTCTGTTTATCCCGTGGACTGAATGAGACGATGCACTCTCTCCACGGGAGGGATGATTCAATTTGTGAACCCGCCGACCTCAGCATTAAGAACCAAAGTGTGCTCCTCTCCGCCGATATGATTGTACACACAGCGGTGTACGGAGGCACACTCTGTGTTCTTTAGCCTCTCGGGTTAACATTGAACATAACTTTGCTGCGTGTGTAGCGAGACGAGGAGTTGTAGCACTGGTAGGGGAAGGGGGAAGGCTAGTACTTTGACTTTCACTTTTTGCAATGATTCAAAAGGATCATATTGGCTTTTTTTGTTCAATATCCCGGCGATGCGATCGTATCATTGCTGCTCTTCACATTTCTGTTGTCCAACTCAAACAATATTCAAAACTCACAAGATTTGTCATTAAAGTTTTTCTTCAATGGGGAGTTTGGGCTCCTAGATTTCACAACGGGGGTCTTCCCACCCCACTTCACTGCTTTGAACATGGATTGGAGTGTTTGTTTTGTGTAACTTTCGTACCACTGTAGGCGCTTGTGTGAGAGCAAACAGCAGAGAGATGACAGGCGACGGGATAATGCATAATATCGGAGTTCACGGCTGCCACATTCTCACCCATTGTAGTCCTGATTTGCGTAGGCCGGGCTGGAGTCTTCTCTCTCACTTACAGCTGCTATAATCATCACATCTTTTTATTAATAATGGATCAAATAACCACGTCCCGGCAGCTCTAGCTCACTGTTATGGTTTCATAGCTGTTTCAGTTCACTCCCACCATTCCATCCTCTGCTTTCAGATGACTCTTAACAGCCATCAGATGATTAGAAATGTTGCTCCGGATTTGCTGGATGTGCAATTTAACAGTTTGCTAATAATTCCACCATGTTGACTGTATAAGGTGGTTTCAAAAAAAATTATACAGCTTCTTTCTGCCAATAAATCGGTTATCGCAGGCTTACCGTACGGGTTGGCAGGAACACGTCTGACAAACCATGTTAAATATTTAATTATTTTCTCTCTCCACCTGTGTTGTGAAGGGGTCCCTTCAGCGTGGTGAGAAGATGCATCAACAGAGAGACGGGGCAGCAGTTTGCTGTCAAGATCGTGGACGTGGCCCAGTTCACCTCCAGTCCTGGACTCAGCACGGAGGGTAAGAAATCGCAAACCTCTCACTGTAGCGCACCGTTCTGTGCGTTACTCACTCATAAATATAACTAAAGATACTTGCTTTCTCCGCCCTCTGTTGCACACTACAAGTGAATGCACAGGAGAGGTCATGCTTGTCCTTGTTTGTGAGCGTAAGTCCACACTGGCCTACTTCTCATCCACTCGGCTGCTCACAGACACACTCGGGAGTTTCCCAGTTCAATCAAAGTCTTCTTCTGTTGTCTTTGGGCTGTTTTCATTGAAGCAGTTAATTACGAAGCACGCCGAGGGCACCTTGAGATGACTGGTTTAAGAAAGAAGTGGACCATCCCACCAATGCTCATAGATTAAACCGCAATATTTTCAAGATATTTAAATTAAAAATCAACTTCTATGATGCTGAAACAACAGAAGGCGTTCATAGGATGTAACATATGTTATGCAGAGGACATACCACATTTTAACGTATTCTTACACTTATTTTAATATTAATTATTCAGACCACACTCAGCATTTTGCATGCGTTAATTATTCAAAGACTATTTAGGCAATTAAAAGTCTAACTTAATGGGAAAAAAATGACTTCACTACACTTTCTATTTTTGTTTAATTAAAAAACAGGTGTTAATCCAGAGCAAGGTGGCCGAGCATAGTCTAGACGAGTGAGGCCTTATCCGATATCTGCCACTGGCTGAAGGCTTTTTAGAGAGCAATGAATAGACGATCCGTAGCAGTTTAACCTAACCTGAACCTATTCACTGTGCTGTGTGGAGGGATTTGTTTATCTTGTTAAAATAGAACAATAGATATGAGCTCTGGGGTACAGATATTGCATCACCAGCACACAAAGGAAGAGAGAGAGGTAGAAAACCTCCTAATCTTTACAAGCCTTTCTAACTTTCCTCAAACTTGCGGTTATTATATTTTATTTTGCTACAATTGTCTAATGTGAGATGAGGACAAAAATAAATGTCCTTTTTATTGGGCTACAAAAGATTGAATAATCACATTAAATTATAGCGAGAGCCCATAAAAGCAAATCTGAACATATGAAGACCTACTATTAAATTAACAAATATCCTTTGCCAACATACAGGCCTAAAATAAAATACCCGGCTCTGTAGAGACGGTCTGTCTATCGATCTCCTCCGCTGTGTCTCAGGCTGCTGAGCTAAACTAAATGCATGCTGTGGAACTGACCCTTTTTAAATGTAATCTGTAAACAAATGTCCGTTCCATGGTTTGTTATTCTAATTATCAGTATTTCTATCTAAATGTCAGTACTTGCAGATGAGTATGTAGTCATTATTTTTGTCCAGTGGTTAATAATAATAATACATTTGCAAAAGAACGTATGCAAACCGTAGCAAAGGGAGAATATCAACTACTAAATATCTGGTTTCAGGACATTCCTCATACGTTGGAGACATTCATTCAGTGCAGCCTCACAGAGCCAGAAGGTATTTAGATAATAGACCTCAACACTGAACCGGTTACACACGAGTGGAAAAAGTATCACGTCGATCGAGTGATGCACACCTGCTACGAGTTCAAGGTAATTAATGTTCCTCAGAGGAGCTTTAGCTGCCACATTACACAGTAGCCTTCTTTACCTTCTCTAATTCTAAGAGAGCATAATCCAGCATGACAGGGCGTCTCCTTGGTTTACTTAAGCTTCCACAAGGCTGACATAAAGTGCTTAGCCATTCACACCATGATCCCCCACAAAGCACCAGTCCTCAGTGAGACTTTTTCTTCAGAAAATTGTAGGTTTTGTGTATTTAGTATTTTATGTGGCGAGTTGGAACAATCGCTTGTCATGAGTTGGTTTGTCTGGGACGTCTTCACTTTCCACCCAGACTGGGGCAAAACGGACGTTAACTGAAACGGATTAATTGTGAATTGGTGTCTTCCAACTTTAATCGTGGTTAGAAATCAAATAGTGTCTCGTTCAGATATATAAATATCAAAAGAAGAAATTTGGGGAAAGTCACACACATAATCTACAAAATAATATGTGAAATACTTCACAGTGAATCTCGGATGTTAGAGGAAATTTGAATTATTGTAAACTCCACCTCCAATCACCAAAATGCCGGTTAGTTCCACACATGATGGGAGGGAGAGGGAGAGGGAGAGATCGGGTTTGTCGTCTTTCCTCGTATAAAAAGTAGTGCTGAAAAGATGGGTTGAATTAAAGTTTTTCATTGTAACCGTGCACCTCCGTAACATTTTTCTTTGTTGCCTGCGTGTGTGTGTGTGTGTGTGTGGACACGCATGTTATACATGGTCAGCACACTCCACAGTCATTTATATCCAATCACAGCCCCTCCTTTGCAGCACTCAGGAATCCATCAAACTACGCCATCCCTCCTGACGCCAGGCGGCTGTTCTCATAGTTGATTGGTTTTTATGTCGTCCCCCCTCCTTGTTGTTGCCTTTTAGAAAGCAGAGCAGTTTCACTTGAGTGGGCAGCTGTAACACCGCACCGCAGTCATCAAGCAGGCACACACACACACACACACACACACACACACACACACACACACACACACACACACACACACACACACACACACACACACACACACACACACACACACACACACACACACACACACACACACACACACACAGACAGACGCAGACACACACACACACACGGACGCAGACACCCAGCACTGAGCTCAGACCAGGGGAAGTTGGTCAAATGGTTCGTATCTTGGCAGTGGATTGGCCAACAGAGGCCTGACGCAAAGACACACACACACACACACACTCTCTCTCTCACTCTCACTCTCACTCTCACACACTCATACTCACACACTCATACTCACACAGCACCAGCATGTTTCTTTTCAGCCTGTCCGGAGGTCTGTCTGATGAATAGGTCAGCC
Source organism: Cyclopterus lumpus (assembly GCF_009769545.1). Classification (NCBI taxonomy): domain Eukaryota; kingdom Metazoa; phylum Chordata; class Actinopteri; order Perciformes; family Cyclopteridae; genus Cyclopterus; species Cyclopterus lumpus. The sequence continues at coordinate 17,951,781 of NC_046986.1, read as the reverse complement.
CTCTTAGGGAATGAGAGAATAAAAGCCAGCCAGAGAATGAGCAAAATTCATCCTGTGTCATCACCTCATCTCTTCCCTCCACCTCTGTCATTCTCCCACCTCCCCGATTCCTTGACGCTCTCCTTTTTCTTCTGTGTTCTACTTCCTCTCAAATCCCCCTCCATCCATCCTGCTCCCTGTACAGCCCTGTGTGTTTTTTACACACTGCTAAAAACACACACACACGCACGCACGCACGCACGCACGCACGCACGCAGAGCCCTGTGTGGTGCTGCTGTGACAGCAAGGCCTCCTTCCTCTGCAGGCTTTGACTCCCAGCAGGAGGAACATGGATCACTGTAGAGATCACATCTGTTTATAACCTCCTTTCTCTATCTCTTTATCGCCCTCTCTTATCTCTTTTTATTTCTCTCTTTTGCAATCTCTCTCTTTTTTCTTTTTCATCACTAACTCTCGGACTCTAAATCCCCAATTCTTTTTTCTTTTCCTAAAACGTCCAGTTGCTCTGCATGAACGTACTCACAGCTGTGGAGAGCGCCGCCTATAAAGCATGATGGAATAAATAAACATGTATGCATGGTGTACAGGAATCCTCTGTCGCCATGGATACTGTTCCTCCGCTTGCAACGCTGTTGATTTCTTTCATATTGATGTTTCCATACAAATGTATAACACGAAACAACCAACTAGAATTAACTCTGCACTAATTTATTTATTTTGTTATGATTTATGAAAGTGCATTAGATGTGAACTAAATTGATCTTTTCTTTCTTTTATTAATACTTAAATAAATATGTTCTGTTATTTTTAGCTAAAAAATTTTGAGGCAGCATTTAGGTGAATATAGGTGAAGTATTTGATTGAACTTCGAATGGACAGATAAGCAATATTAAGAAAAACAGTCATTGTCCTGTTTGGTCTATCAGTTTTCTTCCAGTAAGTCTGTCCATAATGTACCATAATTCTTAATTAATGTCCAATTTAATTGATTGCTATTGGTTTGGACGTCAGGGAGAAGCTTTAAGATGTTCATATTGTCTCCAGTCTTGATTAGTAGCGTAGCATAGCAACAGATATCACTTTATGGTGTAATCTTTAAGTTGTTGTACGGCGTCTTGTTGTGTACACAATTATGTGCAGCCCATCCTGCAGTGTTAGCCATCTCTTCCCCCTCCCATTTTTGTTGGTTATTAATTCCCTGTTTCTTCCTTTATATACACACACACACACACACACACACACTTAAAATCAATGAAAGTAGCTTCCCCGCTGCATTTTATTTCCCTCGCTCATTAAAGTCGGTCTGCTTCCCATTTGATAAAAGTATCTTTGGTAATCTGCAGCAACTCTCGCGGTGACAGGCGCTCACTGGATGACATTAAATGTGGCACGCTGCTGTGCCCTTAAGGTAGCCACTTATCCGGCTTTAGCAGCATTAGCATCACGTTAGCGCTAGCCCACGCCGTGTGCTTGTCCTCGGAGGATTAGCTTAATGTTAGCACTGAGGTGAGGCTCGCAGCAGCACAAGTGGCTCATGGTTTTGGACTGGGAGCTTAATTAAATGTCACCGCATACATAGAAGAACAATAGAGTCAATGCGTGTGCGTGTGCGTGTGCGTGTGTGTGTGTGTGTGTGTGTGTGTGTGTGTGTGTGTGTGTGTGTGTGTGTGTGTGTGTGTGTTACCCTGGCACATCTACTCAGTCCCATCTTTTTACCCGATTCAGTGTTTCTGTCCATAAATCACCTCCAGCAGCAGCCGAGGGAGTACCTCACCGGGAAGCTTCCATATTTACTATGTACACAGAGTATGTATATTTTGGCACAGCGTGGCTATTTGAGGAGGTAATAATAAAAGTTAATGCACTTAAGTGCGCTTGGATGCTGCCTTTTCGGCGAACGAGATGAGATCAAGCTCTGCCGGAAAGGTTCTGCATGTGATGTTTATTTCTCTGGTTGACTTCCACCTTTAAAAGAGTCCCGGAAACAACAGCTGCCAGGAGGGGAAGGAGTAAGGAACTGCTTTGGGGAAAGTATGAATGGATGGATCAAAGGATTGAGAGATTGAATGGAAAGGATGAAAGTGAGATGGATGTGATAGGCTATGTTTAGATGTGCATAGTGGAGGCAAATCCCCTTTGTTTATCAAATCCAATCTGTAGGATTGACTGTCTGGACTGTGAAAACCGGTCAGATTTGTGCTCCACATTCTCCATCTGTTGCAGTGCGAGTGAGGTGGGCTTGCACATTAGTTAGTGGTGCCTTTCTTAAATGGAAACATCCTCTTGCGCTTCACACCACAACCATTTTCCTGTGAGGTCTTGAAAAGCCTTGGAAAATGGGTTTAGTTTCCTCAAAAGAGGCCTTGGAAAGTATTACATGTGATTTATTTGAAAGACCTTGAATACTTTCTCTTGCCTGTCTTGGACAGTCATTTCTTTATGTATTATTGCGAGACTTTGGAAAACGTTATAAACTAAAAGCAGGACTGTTGTGACAGTCTGTAGGAGGCTGTTGAATCCTTTTCTGGCCTGCAGCAAACCCCGTCACCACTGCAGCGAGGAAGCTCTTCATCTCATACATAATGGGCAAGCCTCGATTTTAGCAAAAGCATGAAAGGACTTACATTAATGAATCATCGTTCTTCGTCACTCTTTCATACTTGGGTGGTTAAAATGGCGGTGCAGGTGTTAAATAGCATTCTGCGTGGTAATAGAATATAACTCTGTTCACTGTGGAGAAACCTGTGCACGTCTAACTGCCACTTCAGTGTCATTTCCAGTGAGACATTTCCAGAGATGCCATGTGAATCTCACATCAGACCTATGAACGTGATGGATTTTAGAAATAGATTGCCGTTGATTATTTGGTCTTTTCAGAATATAAATAAATCACATCTTTCAGGCTGCCAGTCAGAAAATAGTCGTTAGCTGGAGAGCAGCACATGACTGAGATGGGGTTGGATTTAAGCTCTTTATTTAAGGAGAGGCGGCTGGTGGAAATGATGACTGATGATGAAGGAGGAGGAAGCGGAAAGGAAGAGTGGGGAACAAATGGTGTCTGTATGTGTGATGCAGTGTACATATAATAAATACAAACATTTTCAATTGGCACCTAAGAGACCTTTTTTTTCTTTCCTCCGTGCACGTCTGCCTTGTCTATGCTCTGTCTTTCTTATCAAATGATTTCTAGTTATCCGTGTCTCTGTTTTAATCATTCAAAAAGCAAGTTTCATATTCGTCTCCTGAGAAGAAGAGCTTAGCTTTGCTTTTGTTACCAGCTGTGTCAGTCATCTCTCTCCTCTAGAGTCTAAACAGCCAGACCGCATTGATCTTTTCAGCGTCGGTAACCCCCTCCATTAAAACGCCTCCATTAACCCTCCTCTTCTTTCGGAGCCAATTAAAGTCGACGGGTATTGCCGGGCAACGAGGGTCTCGAATAATGAATACAAACAAACCTCACTTGACCCTAAAGGAGAGCAGAGACGTTTTGTTAATTTGCACGAGAGACAGTCCTGCAGATGAGTCGTTGTCGTCATCGCGGTGTTTCAGGAGTGTGTCCTGCTCCTCCTCCTCCTCTGCTGCACCATGCATTGTCCACTTTCCCCTCTGTCAACAGTGAGAGCCGAGCAACAGGAAGCCCCGAGGCAGGCGGGAGCGCCTGAAAAGCACAAGCCTTACAATCTGACAAGGTTGGCCCACCTGTGCCAAAGAGATCCGAGACCTACGTAGCAGCTCTTTGGTTGTGTGTCTTCTTTGTTGATTGGCCCGGGGCGTTCTGGGCACACGCACACTTCTTGGTGCTCGTAGGCGTCATTTCTTTGTTAAACTTTGTTAGCTCAACATATGATACAATGCGTACTAGGTGGCTCAGTGGTAGAGCGGGTCGTCCTTCAATCAGAGGATCGGTGAAGCCATACCTTTTTTTAATTTATTATTTTATTCTATCTTAAACTATTGCACTGGGTTTATTTTCAGGCACCAATCACTAAGCCAAACTCCTTGTATTTTCAAATGCACATGCAGAGAAATAATGTAAGAAAAGCATAGGAATAAAGAGATTGCGTTTCCTGTTCAGCAAAAATAATAATAAAAGTATGGTCTTAAATAAATAATTATCCTACACACATTACACACATGTTTTGTCCTCGGTTGTAGAATCAAAGAGACTAATAATATGTTCGGTATATAATTACAGAGCATATGGATGCATGCTGGTCTTGGTGCCACATATGCTCATCTCTCCCCCTCTCTCTCTCCCGCTTGTCTTTTTCTCCCTCCGTGTTTTCAGATCTGAAGAGGGAGGCCAGCATCTGCCACATGCTGAAGCACCCCCACATCGTGGAGCTGCTGGAGACGTACAGCTCAGACGGGATGCTCTACATGGTTTTCGAGTAGTAAGTGATTGAACATACAAGTCACATCAAAATACGCACGCACGCACGCACGCACAGAACCAGAGATTGCTCCAGTGGGAGATGGCGAGTGGATGTCACAATGGGTGGCACCAACAGGAGAGTGTGGAGGTAGGGAAGGAGGATAGAGAGGAAGGAGACAGAGAAAAGGATGACGGCGCTGTCGCGGCAATAGCAGGACAGAGAGAGAAACCCTGCGGTGGTTTTATATAATCAGCACTGATGTGAGAAAGCTTGTTAGCTGAGGATGAGGGTTGGGTAAGAAAAACAGAAGGGGGGGGGTGCAGTACCATACAGTATATATGAAGTGAAAGAGATGAGATTAAGATTTCACACTTGCTGCTACCTCCAGCCTTTCTCAGAGCTGCACCTCTCCCAAGCTCCTCACAGGCCCGCGCTGTATCTTCATCTCTCCTCCTCTTCCAGAACTAATTCCTTTTATCATTTAATTCTGTTATCACTGAACAGGCAAGTGCTCGGTTTTTCGCACACGGCTCCATCATGCGGCTCGGTGCAAGCGAGAAAACTCTTAAGGAAATGCAAGTGAGCGCCTTTCTTTTTTTTTTTAAAGGGGGTATTTTCACGGTGTTGGGAGCTCATTCGTGCACGAGCCTGAGTTTCATGCGTGCTATAGTGACACATGGGAGTGCAGGTAGTTTTGAGGCGTTCGCTGAGTGGCGCAGCCCTTTTGAGAGAATAGATAACGGATTAAACATGGGAGATAAACGCAGAGAGCTTCATATGTCTCCCTATCTTCCAGGCCTCCCCCTCCCCCCCTGGCTAATCAAGCAGCCTAAAATGTGAGTGTGTACGTGAGTGTTGGGAGTGGAGGGAATATGGATGTGCCGCGGCCAAGTGCTACAAAACCAGCGCTGTTTAATTGGTGCAGAGGCTTAGGGAAAGTAAAAGAGTCCGCTGCAGTAATTGGGGAAGAAAGGCGAACAGAGCAATTATGAGAGACAGAATCGACTCAGTCATAATGAGTGTGTGTGTGCGCACCTGAGGATGGTCATTCAGTCCTCTGTGTGTGTGTGTGTGTGTGTGTGTGTGTGTGTGTGTGTGTGTGTGTGTGTGTCTTCTGTAAGTAAAGAGACGGCTAAAAGTGAATCCCGAGCATTGAGACGTGACGTGACGTGCCGTCCCTCCCGGCCACAACCGGGTTCTAACTCGGCCAAGAAGCTGTCGCCCTTTAAGCTGCATTTACTGTAAATGACTCCGGAGGGATTTTATGAAAGCAAAAGCATTAAAAAGCATTACACCTCAGCTTCTCCTCCTGAAGGCTCGATGTTGTGGAGCTGCATGAAGCGCGTGTGAAGATTCTCACCTCTCTGAAGGTCTTCATGTCCTTTTGAAAAAGAACATGATTGTCCAACAATGTAAAACTTGAAGGTGCTTTGACAAACGCACACTTAAATAGTTTATTAAAAGATAATGGATTTGATTCTTTCAGGAAGAAGAGTTTGCAGAGACGTTGCTGTTTGTTTTTATGTCCATGAATTCAAATTAAAACAAATCTAAAACATGAGCTGACTCCAAAATATCTAATTTAGTATCTGATAACATAATAGATTTTTGGTTTAGGGGGCACCGTCTCGCCATTTTTGTTTTTAATAATACAATAATAGTTTATTTCAAATTCACCTGTACCAAAATAAGCTCCCTCTAGTGGAGTATCGATGGGACATCTTTAAAAACACCCGGAGTTCATTATAGGCCCTCTCTACCTTTTCCTCTCCCGACCGGCGTCGGCCATTTCATGCACAACCAATCACAGAGGCGTCTTAATAAGTGTGACCTTTCCTTTGTACCCAGATTCCTAACTTTCCCTTTACGGCCCACTGATTCTCTCTCTCTCTCTCTCTCTCTCTCTCTCTCTCTCTCTCTGTTAGTATGGATGGAGCCGACCTGTGTTTTGAGATTGTGAAGAGGGCAGATGCTGGTTTTGTCTTCAGCGAAGCAGTGGCCAGGTGAGGAGTTACGCATTTGCTGTTCATCCTTTTGAGATGCCATCATTTGTATTCGTGATGTAACAATACGCTGTTGTGTTTTTTTTTTCTTTAGTCACTACATGAGACAGATCCTCGAGGCGCTACGCTATTGTCACGACAACAATGTCATCCACCGAGATGTCAAGGTATACACTTCATTTTCTAACTTCACTGCAGGTTGTTGCTGCTGGAGAGGACTTGTGGTAGAAGCAGTTGGGTCAATGTTGACAAATGAGGAATGATGGCGCGTTACAGAGACACGATTATTTACAGCAACAGTCAGAGTTGCAGATGTAAATCTGCTGATGTTTTGCGATAGTTCACCAATTTGTACCTCATGCACTTCAATTCTTCAAGGATTTATTCCTCTTTTTGGATTTTCCATTCACCGTGGAAACATGCGAGAAGTTGAGTGTAATCTTTATCTACTGTAAATCAGTTTGGTGCAATGCTGTGTTTGAAGTGAAATAATAAATAAATATAATTTACATACTTTTAAAAAACACTTTTGGGTTTACAGCCATAAGCTGAATTGTATTTTAATTGCAGTCTACTGGAGGTTTGCGCACTATTATTTATTTTGGGATAATGGATAATATAATCTTTCAAAGTAAAATCTCAAAAACTCAGGAGGACTCTCTTGATACCAATTAAAACTTTAAAAAACTGCCTTCTGTGTGCGGTGCACATGTTAAAGTTGCAGCGGCCAATACTTTCTCTGCTTGTAGGCGGGAACCTCGATGTCTCTGCAGGTGTGATCTGCTGCTGCTGCTTTATTCTCCTCTAGATGGCGCCTGTTGTCACATGTAGAACTGATCTGACGGTCTACTGCCTCCCAAACCTCAATAATAATACCTGTGAGTTTAGGAGTACTAGTCAAGTTATTGTATCCCCAAAAAATAGAAAAAGAATTCCTTCGTCCTTCTGTTCTCCGCGTATTGACCAGAAACGATTACATTCGTAGTTGGATTTGAGACTGATTTTGCCATATTTTTAGTCAGCTCACTCCATCTTTATAATTTAACGGAATGATCAGCGACAAGTCAGCAGACAAGCGCCTTTAAAGTGACCCTGGTATTAGTGAATATAAAACACTCTTAATTCAGGTGTCATTCATCTGATGGCGGGAAGCAGTGAACTGACAGCTAGCCTATATTTTACGCTGCTGGAAATCCCGTGTGAGATTTCTTCATATTTCTGCTGTGGAATTGATATGTGGCTTCTCCCCACACGCCTGCAAAGGTTAATGCATGTCAGTATTCTTGTGTGTGTGTGTGTGTGTGTGTGTGTGTGTGTGTGTGTGTGTGTGTGTGTGTGTGTGTGTGTGTGTGTGTGAACACTATTCTCACAGGACACGGGCTCAGAATAAAAAAATCCCACTTCCTTCTGGTACATTTCTTTTTTTCTTCCTGCTCCCCAGAGATGTCTGAAGCATTTCTAGCCACACATCCACTCCACATATCGCTCACGTCTCAGCCGGTAGTGAAGTATTTTTGCTCTGTTACTCTCTTTCTTGATTGTTTTTTCTTTATCCTTCCAGCTTCTCAGTTGTGAGGATTTGCTGCATTTCTTAGTCTTTTGTGTTAAACTGTTTTGTTTGTTTTAAGAGTGTTTAAATAATGCATGTTATTGTTTTGTTCTTTTTACTTAAAGTTACTATGTGGAACTTTAATTTCGTGTTGATCTTGGCGGCACCCTGTGGACAAAAGCAGTAGTGTTTCCGAGCACCAGAGTCCCTTAACGGAAAACTCATTTTACTGCGACCCTCGGTCCTGGTTCTGATTCTCTCTCTCCGGCCCAGTTACACGAGCTGAAGGAGGTTCTGCAGCATTTTTCTCTGGCACCGATGACGAGCATTGAGAATAACAATATAGAAAAAGACAATCTTTTAGATGAACTTGTTTACCAGTTAAACGTTTCTCAGTCACTTTAAGTTTTAAACATTATTGGAAGTTGCCTCCAGCGCTCGATCTCTAAACCTGCTAATTTTTGCTTTGTTTGTCTGAAACATTTTGAATAATACTTTTAAGCTCTCCAGAAGAGTGAACTTGAAATCTGCTTCCAGGCTGGATGGCATTAGCTAGCTAGTTTTCGGGTAATGTTCAGTAAACTCTAGAAACAACTGCAGCGTTGACATTGGTTCACTTCTGTTATCACCGTTTAGCTGTGTGTGAGAGCTCCTATCTGGTTCATCAGATGTCCTGTCTGAGATGTATGCCCTTTACAAAGGGCACACCGAGGAGGTTGGTGGGGGGGGGGCGACGACAACACGAAGCGGGACATGCACACATGTGTCGGCCCCCGTGGTTCGGATTCGCTCCACAATTTCGCGGGTTCTTCCTTTCCCCCCGTGACACCCTTCCACTGTGTTTGAAATTTGACCCCAGCTTTTTTCCCTACAAACAAATTTCCTACAAACGAACTGAACGGGACCCCATGACCTCCGCGGTAACGGCGCTGTCCTTGATGAATATGGATCAGCCTGGAGTCAGTCACTGAATTAATTTAAATCCCGGTCACGTTTTCTGACGTCTCGGTGTTTATCTTCCTCCCCACTTCGCCGCAGACCTCCAGCGTGTGACGGCGGCGCCGCTCTCGTTTGTGTGCCTTTTGCCTTTGGCCCTCTCAGCGCCGCAGACTTTTTTTGCTCATGCAAATGATAACGGAATTATCCGCCTCAGTTTTTCAATGCTCAAGTTTGAGAGCCGGCGCCGGTGAACCGCTCCTCTCCCGCTCACACATCCAGGCGTTTGTGCTGAAGCACGCGGCGGGGTTTTTTGAAGCCGAGTGTTTGATCTGCGGAGCACGGATCCCGATGTTGTGTTGAGGAATCCGTAAACACGGCAGAACTTTTGATGTAAACATAAATGAATAGAGAGCCACGCCGGCGCAGAGCCAAACCGTAACGTACAACAATAGTGTTTATTCTTTTCTTTTGTTACACTGAGGTGAAAGGATCTCCTGTCACAAGAAGCAGCAGGCTTTTCCTTCTGTGAATTTTCTAGTTTGTCTTCCTGGAATATATCGGCGTGCGAGAGAGAGAGAGAGAGAGAGAGAGACTTTCTGTTTCCCACTGTGGCCTCCTGCTCATCTCCCCTGACATTAACTGCAGCCCCTGTCCAGTGCCATATGATTGAAGCCGTCACTAATACTTAATTAAGTCGGCGTGCTTTATTATTCCGGTCGGTTCACAGCAATTCGTCAAATGAGTTGGACCAGTAATCTCTCACACTTTGATGAGCCAACATTTCCTCACGTAATGGCCGGCCTTGTGGAATAAATGCGCTCTTAAAGCTTTGTTTCTGCTCGCTTTTCTGTAATTATATGTAAACTCATATCAAGTCAAGTGTTCCAAAATATTTTTACGATGACATAATCCTTTGATCATAAATATGCTCTGAATTTCATGATTTCAACCGATAATTCATGGTCAGCACGTGTTAATGCATCAGATGTTGTTCACTGTACTTTGTGACCAGCTAAATATCCACTCTAGTCTTTTTCTACTGAAGCCGGAGTTTGAGCCACAGATCAGGAAAAAGGGCAACGGAACGATTTGTCTGTGCAGGTCTTTCAGTCCCTCTGCACAACAGATGCCGTATTCTACATCTGAATAGGTACAAGTGAAATAGATGGAGAAAAGACTCATTTCCCCTCTGAATACTTGAATGTCAGCTGTTTTCACAATGTAAAATGGCCCTCTGGTCAACTCGGACCTCTCTGTGAGACACACAGAGGACTGTTAGCTGCCTTGTTAGTGCTGTTTGTGTGATGATGTGTGGCTGCATGGAAGAGCTAATAGCTTATTTAATGGCATTCAATGGGCCTTAAAGTGTCAACCGGGAAATGATGACATTGAGGTTTCACAGTCGCACAAACACACACACACGCTGGAAAATATGCTTGCCGCACGCTCATGTCGAAATATCTGCATTTATACACATACTGCTGGTTTGAAATGTGTCTCAGATGTCGAGGTTTGATGGCAAAATTACCCCTTTGTGTACCACCGCGCTCATCGCATTCAGGGCAGATTTTGTTGTTGTAATGAATGTAATTGTAGCTGTTCCCAGAGAGAGTTGTTGTCTCACTGTCGAAGAGACACAGACGGACGCAGCTTGTCGTCTCCAACCTCATATTGTGCTTTTGTCGCTGGAGATTTCCAAAGCCACGTATCTCTTTTTAACACGTGTCCTATGTGATTTCTGTCCCGTGGTATTAATAATTATATATGCAGTGCATGCACGCAGTTGGACAAAACATAGGTAGCCCCGCCCTAAATCATACTCTACTTTGTTGTCTATTTTACTCCAATGGGATTAAAATAAACAACAGTTACTAAATGAACATCATGCTGTATTGAAGAAGACTTGAAACTAGAGATTGAGACCATAAACTCATGTTTACAATGTTTACTGAGGGAATAAATCTAGAGAAAAGTAAAAAAAATTGTAGCTTGTGAAGGGCAGTAAACAGTTTCACATAAGCAATTAAATGTTTTATAACATTTTTTAATAATAATGGCGTTCACTTTTTCAAATCCTGTTTTTGTTTAGTTTTACAGTCGGAGTGACTAGCTGTCATGACTGCAGATACTGGTGCTGCAGTTGTAAAACAAATATATATATATATATATATATATATATATATATATATATATTATAAATTATTATTATTATTATTATTGTTCTAATACTAATGTGTTTTGAGAGAAATTATAAAAATGTTCAGGTTACTATTTCCAGATCTATCTCAGGAAGGTTAAACCATCAATAATACAATAAATAATATTTCTGATTTATTTATTGAACTACCATCAATATTAAAGGCACACTGACCAATGTTTTACAATGTGCCGATTGCTACGTTGATGTAAACGCTTCAATATTCACAAAAAGGTGTCTGTACTCTTTTTTTGTTTCTGTGTCCACCTCCTTCTGATACAAAGATGAGACTTTTTCTCGGATAGTACCCCTCCAGCTACATGACATTACAAGCGGCAAAGCTTACACTGTGGCTCGTAGCTCAGCACATCACTCATTATTATTCTCTCCTCTTCCTGCAGATCCTCCTCTCCATGTGAATTCTCCTGGCTCCATTTCTTTTATGCGTGCTGTGTGTTTTTCCTCTGGCCTGTGTGTGTGTGTGTGTGTGTTTGGGGGGGGGGGGGGTGGGTGGGGGGTGGGGGTGGGGGGGGGGGTTCTGCTTCTTTCTGCTTCTTTCTGCAGTCTGCAAAGCCCAGGCCCCTCGGGCGACACGCTTCTGCAAAGGGCCACACTTCACAGAACAGTGTCTTGAAAAACTCTCCCGATACAGTCTCGAACACCTTCTTCACAAACACCAGTGCACATTCTGTAATCCCCCCTCAATGATTTAAACACATGGATATCAAGCCGGTTGTTGCACATGACGACAAACATTTCCTGCATTTGAAAATGTGAAAGAAGAAGTTTACAAGGCCAGATAAGGCATTGTAATTCATATATTTATACATTAATCCTGTGGACCACTGGGACGCCCTCACATTATTTGTTTTAAACCTCAGGCGTCATTTAAAAGAAACATTTTCTGGCTGTAAAACACTACCTTGAGTCAAATCCACGGTTGCATCCTGCAAGTGTCCGCTCCTCTGATTGTCACTTCCTATGACCGAACACATCTCTCTGCCTCTGGGGCTGTTTTGGTTGCACCTTAAAAGTCTGAGGGTTTGATGACGGAAGGTCTTGCCTAACAGGTAGTACATCAAAGGGTCAGTTGCTCCTCTCAGGCAGTTCTTCAGCTGGAGGAAGAGGAGAGAGAGAAACTCGTCATCACACTGGAAGGCCTCCAACTCCGTGAGGGGGTAAAGAATAGCATTTATTTGCATTACGGTGATATTTAGTCACCTCGACGAAGGTGGCGAGTGTGTGACAGTGGTTGCAGGTGTTGGGGCAAGGTGAATACATCAGCTGGTGTTGGTCAATTGCCAAAGAAATTAAGATGGGTTTGAAGATATGGTACGGCAGCAGGCAAACTGAAAGAACAACCTGAGAGGAGTTGGTTAAAAAAATTATTCAGTAAAATACGGATGGCATTGGTTTTCTGATATAGATTCATATTTGACCCAATGTAACTCATAGCCACCTGGATGACCACGATGTTGTGGAGCACCCTACCCAGCAGGCTCTGGGAGGTCGTGACTCTTGTGCCGCGGCGTGAGCGTCTGATATGCCTCAACACCGTCATGTGGGACAGCAGCACCAGCAGGTAAAACACAAAGAACAGGGCGACGTGGAGCAAAGCGAGCGTTGCAGACAGACTGCCCCCGATCTCCACCGCCGGGTTGTAGCACACCTCCACGCACCCATCCTCCGCAGCGTTCACAGAGTAGAAAACCGTCACTGGCACCGTGGCCCCGACCGCCGCCACCCACACGGTGGCACACACCCTGCTGGCGAAGGAGGCCCGTGTGAGCCGAGCGAAGAAGCTGCGCGGCAGCAGCGTTATGCAGCCGCTCGGCCTGGAGGCGTGGGTGTGCTGAATGAGGGCCGCGAAGCGGCTAAGGGCCACCCACGTGAGGATCGTCATGCTGATGTTGATGTGAAACACCGGGGTGATGGCGTGCAGAACCAGCTGACACAGGAAGCCGCTCCGTGTCCAGACTGAGCCACGGGCAAAGTAGGCTGCGAGGAAGGGCGTGGTTAGGGCCAGTGTCAGATTGGAAATGCTCAGGTGGGACAGATACACGTGGACGGGGGAGGCGGCGGCGATGCGCCGCAGGAACACCCACAAAGACAGCACGTTGCCCGGCAGAGCGGCGAGGAAGAGGAGTGTGTAGGCGCGGGGAGGAAGAAGAGCGTGGCGGCGGTGGCGCAGAGCGAGAGAACCGAGGAGGAGAGGGAAGCGTTGGCCGGGGGAAACGTGTGCGGCGTATTCTCCATTTGATCTGTAGGAAGATGGTGAATAAGAGAGAGACGACAGACATTCAGAAACGTTCCTTCAGCAAGTTCAAAAGGTCGGCAGATTTATTCCTCTAGGTGCGATGTGATAATGTGTAATTATTAGTCAATCCTTTGCTCTCGTCTTTGAGCAAAACACTGAACCTTGTGTGTTTGAGCAAAAGCACTTTGGGCAAAAGGGACAAATTTATGTAATTTCATGCAATATTTTCACAACAGTGTTTCATTTAACTCTTATAACACGTTAAAATTACCACCATACATTTTCTACGTTCGTTACATTCATGAATAAGAGTACTTATCCAGATCATGATTGAGTTCTACATACCGCTAACAGGAGCTCTGACGGGATCTTTCAACGACAGCAAAACGCTCTTGAATAAACAATTCAGATCAACAGGAGTGATCGGCCAACTTGATGCAAAGCTTTTCTGTCACTTCCTGCTTTCTAATAATGTGTGTGTGTGTGTGTGTGTGTGTGTGTGTGTGTGTGTGTGTGTGTGTTTGTTTGTTTGTTTCCACTTCCTCAATTACCATACGTGATGATGGAAGGTGGCATAGTGTGTGAGGGGTAAGAAGTTGTGTGTATTTGAGTATGGTACTGTGTGTATTTTAATAAGCCCAATATAAAACGTGCTGCATGCTGACAGCACTGCATTCATTATTATTATGGGAGCAGTTCTCTTCTAAGGTTTGATTTATTTATTTTTACAAATGTAATGCATGTATTGAAATCTTTTTTTCTTGGAGACCTCTCAGCCTTAACTACACAGTAGTGATCTGAATAAACAGGCCGGTTGTTTGATTCCGCCTTGTGGTGGCACTGCTGCTCAAGTTCTAGCTGAGCGAGTTGGATGTGCTGTCGGGCACTTCAACGTTTCTCTCTCCTCCCGTCACACTGTAGAGTCTATATATCGATTGACCTGTTGAACTATTTCGATTGTCAGTTGGTGGTGTATGCTTTGAAAACCAGTAAATATGGTACAAAGTCTAGACCCAGTCCTTTAGTAGGAGAACATGGTTTTTTACTCTTAACAAAAAGTGGCATTCTGTCGGTAAAGCCCTGCACTTTCATCTCAGTGAAAGCGTTTCTGTACGTTTGTGATCATCGTGATTTGATGTGCCTGCGTCTTTTTTTTTCTTCAAATGCGACCGAATGATGTCCGGCGTTCACAGTCTGTAGGGTCACGCACCGGTCCGTTGTTTGTATTTCAGCACTATACTTGATTTCAGATTAAAGCAAATACATTTGTTTCGGTTAATCCCAATTTTAAAATTGTGGTTATACAGATTGCTCTATCTGTAGTTCAGCTAACATTGTTTAATCTACAATAATACAGGGACAACAATGATAATGAAGCTTTGCTTGAGAACACCAACAAGTCCCTCATCAAGGTCAGGGTTTCTTCTTGAACTGAATTAATTTATCACCAGAAAATCAATCAACACCTTTGATTATTGATTGATTTAATTAAACATTCTAAACATTTTCTAGTTCCAGCCATTAGCAGCTCTTCTCTGTTCTTTGTAGATTTAAAAAAAGACTTTAGCATGCTACCAGCTCTCTGGATATAAATGCTGGTCCATCCTTCACTTATAGTCCAGACAGAAAATCTTTTTATATAATAAAACTATAACTTTAATTCAGATAAGTATGGTACCAAAAGTATGGCGTTGGTGGTCTCCTGACTTGGCTAATGTAAGAAGGCTAACGAGCTAAACTAAGATGGTGAACATGGTAAATATTATACCAGCTACACGTCAACATGTTAGCATTATTATTTTGAATGTTAGCATTTTACAGCCTCCCAGAGCCACAGGCATGGCTGTAAACTCGAGTTTTGTAATCAACAGATTATACGTAATGAACATCGTCATTCTTTTTTAATTGTGAGTAAAATCTCAGTATTTAATTGTCTCTTTATAAAACAAAATGTGGCACTTAAAGAGTTTGATGTAAACTACCTAAATACGATGCCATATCCATAACTGCAGAATACTGCCTTAATAGGTTGTGTGCTTTTTGAAGAAAGGTCATCCTGTATGGATCACTAACTTCCTGTTCTTATCTTATCTGGTGCTACATATGCCAAAGCCTTAAGTGTTCTGCAACCTTGCCTAAATACCTACTAAAGCATGATACAACTGTAAAAATATGGTTACAGTACAAGGTGCATCTCGGCCTTCATCCAATCATACTAATGTTCCCACCTGCACACACACGACAGATTGCCGTTAACCACCAGCTCTAATCTCAAACGTAGCTGGATAGGAGGTTGTGAAATATTTAGTATTCGCTCAGACAGGATAATTAATCTGATGGAGTTGCTGTCGCGCCACTTTATTTTTTATCAGGTATGTTTGTTCACTGTAGATGAAGAGATGTATAATTCTCCCGTAAGATAAGATCCTTCATTGCAAGGCGATCATTAATTAACTCAGGCGACAGCAGCAAAAGCATGCACATGTTGAGGAGAGCCACAGTCAACCTCGCTCTCCCTGCTGCCGCCGCCCTGTTTCCTCAGCAGCGTGGTTGCTGTCATGTTTACTTTGGAGCAGGAGGAGACTCGCTGTCTCAGAGCGCCTTCACATTCCGGCTCGGCTGGATTCAGTCGTTGTCTTCTCCTTCAAATGGCTGCTGAAGCTGATGGCGGCCGGCCCTCTGCTCGCCCGCCCGCTCTTGCCGTCCAGCTCGACACTGGAGCTGCTCCCGCTGACTCCACCGACATCGCGCATACAAAACATGTTGCCCACCAGGCGCAGCACCTCCTTCCTCACCGAAGAGGATAACAGGAAGTACATAACGGGGTCCAGGCAGCTGTTGAGGGCCGAAAACAGCAGAGCCACCTCGTTGGCTTTGTCGGCAACGCCCCGCCAGAAACACGACGTGTCTGTGATCTGGGTCTTTATGTAGAACACCCTGACCATGTGATAGGGGACGAAACAGACCGTGAAGAGGAAGAGGATGAAGAAGGACTTCCTGGCAGTTCGGGTGTAGAGGGAGGCATTGGGCAGGTCCGGTTTCTCCTGCGACGCTCTCAGAAGCTTGAGGGCGATCTTCCCATAAGACACCACCAGAGAGATGAAGACGAGCCAGAAGACGGCCAGGATGCCCATGTTGACGTAGGCTTTCCACTTCGCCTTCTGGAGCACCTTGTAGTGGAAACACCTGGAAACAGAAACATGCCATGTCAGCTCAAATTGGGGGGGGGGGCAAAAACAAAAGGACTTGGTAAATAGATAGCGGCGTTTGATTATATGAAGAGCTGTCAAGTCCAAAGAATACGGAGTCGACGAACACATTTTGAGTATTTTTTTTTACAAAGAATCTTTCAATAGCAGCACTTTCAATCTCTTGTAAATAAGCAATTCAGCATGAAAAATAACAATTGATTGGTCTATGAGGGGGCAGCCCTACAGGGTTCACCAACCTGTCCAACTGTGAGTGATTCTTTGACATCAGGAACACAGAAGTCAAAGCGAAGGCCACGATCCAGACCACTGCACAGAGGCCAGTGCTCCACCTGGTGGACCGCAGCCTGTGCTGCACCCTCGAGCCTCGATGGATCTTCAGGTAGCGGTCCACGCTGATCAACCCCAGCAGCGTGACGCTGATGTACATGTTCATGTAGAAGAGGTTTCCCACCACTTTACACAAGGTGGGACCCAGGGTCCAGACGTTGCCTTGGCTGTGGTAGAGTATCCTGAATGGCAGACACACCACCAGCAGCAGGTCGGCAAAAGCAATGTTTATGAGAAACACCCGCACCGAGTTCTTCTTGGCGTGGACGCAGAAGAAGACCAACAGAGCCACCAGGTTCCCAACGAGACCCAGGACAAAGATTATCGTGTAGAGCACCGCCAACAGGCTCTGCAGTGAGGCGTAATCCACGCAGGTTGGTTGGGTCGTGGTGACGTTCATCTCGCCGGTCTTTATGAGAGAAAAAGAGCTGTTTGGAGTCTGGAACGCAGACAGGGCGGAGATGTTTTTTGTCATGGTGGTCTTTGTGGTCCTCAGTCCTGCGAAATGGGGAGGAAACAAGCGTGGAATAAATATGGGATGAAGCGTTTTAGGAATTTTTGTTTTGCTTCACATGATAAAGTTTTGGATTCATTAGTGCAGGCTTGTGTGGTCCAGCCTTTATGGATTAACCCTAAATCAGCCTTAATCCTGCCCTCAATAATCACACATAACACCAGCTGACAAGCAGAAAGAATCCGCAGCATAACTCTGTGCAGGTCTTTACTTTCTTCCTGAAATCATCTATGAATAGAAGTGCAGAACTCGTGATTTCTAGTATTTAATATTATTTGTACATAATGCTCCCAACCAGTTGAATGGTAGTTAAAGGGGAAAGAGCTTGCTTTGCTCACAGCACACTGCCCTCATCTTGTAACAAACTGGAGAAACGTTGGAAATACTTCAAAGTGGAACTTGTCAAAGTACTCACCCAGTCATTGAAGTCCATAAAGGAAATGTTCGCTCTTGTTTCTTCTTGCACATAAACTCTGCTGGAGAGTCGTATCTCTTTTTTTCTCTTTTTCTTTTCCTCCTGGTCACTCCCGTTTATTCCCTTGAACTGAACGTGTACAATATGCGGTCCTCATAAAGTTCATGATCGCTTCGTTCTGTCATTGTGTGTTCAACATTCCGCTGTTGTCCATATTCCAAATACTTAAAGTTCAGATGAGAACAGCTCTGCGTAGTTAGTGCCCTCTCTGTGAAGAAGTGTGTCGAGAGGACACAGACAAATGCTGAAGTGCAGAATGTGTTGATGTTGTACAGTGAAAACACGTTCAGCTGTGGTCAACCCCCCTCTTCCCTCACAGAACTCGGGCTGAGATAGAGAGAAAGGCAGCGTTTAGGGCGGACCTTCTGGTTACACACATGAGAGCGTGCGGTGGCATCACACAGCGCGCTCCAATTGTATGTACACAATATGCTTTTCCACTCTGGGCTCCGGGTATAATAAAGGAGGTATCCGCTGAGTGTAGCCGACTGTGAAGGAAAATCCTCTCAAAATACCACCGTGTGCCCTCGCGATAATTAAAGCAGCGCTCCCGGAGTAGAGCAGGGCCAGGTTTAAATCGCCACCCCAGGAGACATTAGCTGCTGTCAACCTCTCGAGCTAAATGTGCAGGCAAAGGGTCGGGGGAATCGAACGTGTGCTCTTGAATGTTAATCATGCCGTCGTCGTATTATGAAACCGTGGGTCTGAGCAGAGGTGTTTTTAACAGCCAATTTTGTGTGTGCCGTGAAACCGCACATAGAAGTTTTTAGCAACCACAAATGTTTTACTTGAGAGCTGTAAGAACATCCAAAGAGAGAATGTGACAGGATGCAAGAAGCTGCTTTAACTTGAAGCAAATCGGAAAAAAAGGTCACGGTTGAGTTTCCCGATTTCTAAAAGAATAATGTGACATTGC
Source organism: Cyclopterus lumpus (assembly GCF_009769545.1). Classification (NCBI taxonomy): domain Eukaryota; kingdom Metazoa; phylum Chordata; class Actinopteri; order Perciformes; family Cyclopteridae; genus Cyclopterus; species Cyclopterus lumpus. The sequence goes on along the minus strand of NC_046986.1, from coordinate 17,933,016 downwards.
AGCATTCTAACATGAAAAAACATTCTCATTTTGTCATGTCGTGAGAAACATCTTCTTCAGAATAAAATGTAAGAAGTTACTAGATTGTAAGATACTGAAGCAAAACCTAAAATGTATATCACCCTTCCTCTGCTGTGATCCTCCTACGTGTGTGTGTGTGTGTGTGTGTGTGTGTGTGTGTGTGTGTGTGTGTGTGTGTGTGTGTGTGTGTGTGTGTGTGTGTGTGTGTGTGTGTGTGTGTGTGTGTGTGTGTGTGTGTGTGTGTGTGTGTGTGTGTGTGTGTGTGTGTGTGTGTGTGTGTGTGTGTGTGTGTGTGTGTGTGTGTGTGTGTGTGTGTGTGTTGGTTTCGGGGGTTTGGGTGCGTCTTGTGATTTCTTTTATTTATAGGAGGGTGTCTCTCTTTAATTGGCATCAAATCATCTCCCCTCTCGTTCTCAGCCTCACTGTGTGCTGCTGGCGTCCAAAGAGAACTCCGCTCCGGTGAAGTTGGGGGGGTTCGGAGTCGCCATCCAGCTCGGAGAGTCGGGGCTGGTGGCCGGAGGTACAGTAAACACAACCGCATACACTACAAACATGAATAGTCATTATAGTAAAACCTCTCAAAAATAAGAGAAAATCCACAGTAAGGTTTGCTTCCTCTTCTAAAGCATAGTTTCATAAACTGCAGAAACCATGAAAATAGAAATTTACAAGGATTAGCCCCTTTGTGTCCAGGATTTTGCTTGTGTGTGCGTATGTTTAGAGATGTGATGACCTGACTTCGCTCCACCCCAGGTCGGGTAGGAACTCCCCACTTCATGGCCCCCGAGGTGGTGAAGAGAGAGCCATACGGTAAACCTGTAGACGTGTGGGGCTGTGGGGTCATCCTCTTCATCCTCCTCTCAGGCTGTCTGCCTTTCTACGGCACCAAGGAGCGCCTGTTTGAAGCCATCTGCAAGGGCAAATACAAGGTCAGAGCAGAGGGTCATTGATTTGACGATCCTGTTATTTGGGGCCATACGTTCCTCCAATGTGTAAAATAACATTGTGCTCTCGGAGCAAATGGCTGAGATCTGGGAACACGGCAACATTGCTGTATAGAAGTCAGATGGAGCAAAGAAACATGATATGTTTTAAACAAATTCCCACATTTGTCCAACTTATTTAGAAGAGAAAACAAGGCAAACATTGTAATTTTACCCAAAACCACCCGTTGTGAACTTCCACTTGCTGGTTTTGAGTACCATTCTTGCTGTAGCTGTGGGTACACAGTTTCCATGTAAAATGAAGGATTGCGATGTTTATGTCGTATCAGTTACACTGTAATTACGCACAATCGGCCACGGGAATTCCTGACACCGCCGGCATTTCCCGCCTGATGAAAAGAACTACAAAATGGCTTCAAATGCACCAGAGCATCAAAATAAAATCAAAGAATTAGCATTAAATTGGTGGATTCTGCTAATTTTATAGGAGCAACACTGTTTGTATTTGGTTTAATTTGGTAACAATCTGCTCCGAATATGTAACGCAACAAAAGTAGCTAATTAAGGCTTGGCATATGGTGTCACTGACTACAAGGTTAGCAGAAGGGCTAGCCACCCTGGAATAATGAGTGTTTGTCCTCTTCACATTGCGCTGATGCAGCATTTTGTGGTGGGGGTCTCTTTTGTTTTTTGCCATCAAATAAATAGATATACTGTAGATTTGTAACGTTTTACCCCATTGCAGGCTAAATAATGAATGCAGCTAACATACTCTCTAGTTAAAACCGTTCTTCGGGTCAGTTAAACACGCACAGAGCTGAAAGAGCAACACAGCTCGTGGGCCTACTCCACGTGGATGATTAGACTTGGGTTTGAGCTACAGGACTAATCCCATAAATCTGGTGCATTCCTGAACTCACTGTTTTTATATCTGTTGTGTGTAGATGAATCCACGCCAATGGGCCCAAATCTCAGAGAGCGCCAAGGACCTGGTGAGGCGCATGCTGATGCTGGACCCCGCCGAGAGGATCACCGTCTACGAGGCTCTGAACCACCCCTGGCTGAAGGTAACGCCGTTGTAGCCGTGCTCATGCTTGTTTTGTCCGTGGGGAAACTGATTTGATCGGTTAGTACAACAATCTAATGTTTCTGCTGTAGATTGACAGCATTTCCCACCTTATCACAAGAACCTGAATGCACCATTACCAAAGACTCTTTCAGCCGCGTCATGACGTAACTATCGCTCTGTACCATGTTGGATTGCCATCTCGTGACGGCCTGCAACATGGAAACAAACCCACTCAGAACTCTGAAAAAGTATTTCCTGCTTTGGTGCGTGGGTAGTCTCTAAGACGTGCATTCAAAGTTTTTAGACTTTTTGTGAAAGTTTTCTGACACGCAGCAGCACAGTGAAACCACGTTGCCCAAAGGTGTCACGTAATGATCCGTCGCTGCGGCTCTTCACACAGGAAAACAATGACAACGAGCGCCGGCACAGTGGCGTTTCTGCTTGTCACGGGTTGTCAGCGGGAGCTTTTATTGTGTCGTCTTCTGTAGACAGTGATGGAGGGGTACTTACAGATGACAATTCAACCGAGAGACTCTCGTCTGACACAAATCTTCACATGTATGGGGCATCTCCCTGCTTACAGTGCGGCATTTTAGTCGGTTACTCAATTGTTCGACAGCTAAAGTTTTTAGACAAACCCGCTTCCTGTTTGCGAGGTCCATTTGAAGCAGCGTCTATTGTTGACTTCTTTTCTCTTAATTATATACCACAACAATGCAGCACCACTCGACACGCAGCATATACACTTCCCACAATACCATAAACCAGGGCACTTGTTGTTTAGAAAGCTGCAGACCAAAAAGAGGAGTTATGGTTTATGTATCCTAAAAATGATTGCTCAACTTCATCATTTTGATCTATTCACAGTGGCTTTGTTTGCACCTATAAATGTCACTGATACATATTCGTGGCAGTGCGTATTGCCTTGTGATGCCCTGTAAGTAAGTGCCCTGCTTTTAAAGGGCCTCCACATTGATAATGACACTGAAACAGGGATAAAATGCTAAGCCCCTTTTTAAAGGGGCACCTCAACAATTTAGTGTTGGACTTTCAGGAAGTGTGTGGGACTCCATAAGAAACGACACAGAATGGTAAAAATGTATGCATCAGAGGCTGATATATCTTGACTTTCAGTGCCTGGTCCACACATTTGCCATAATTCAACTCAAAAGCACCTTTTATTAAACCATATCTTACTGGTAAATTAAACCAACGCAGGGTTTCTGTTAAAAGTCTGTGTCCAAGCCCAAAGGATTCAACAAGACTCGACAAAGCGCTCTCCAGAGCCACATAATACAGTTCTATAACCGTTTTCACAGGCTGAGTTGTACGCCTCATAAATAGTTAACTGATCTTTGTGTGTAAAATCAGCAGAGTAGCTCTTCAGGCCTTCACCTGTGTAAACAATGTCCATTTGTTTGCTGGATTTCCAAGGAAAGGGACCGATATGCCTACAAGATCCACCTGCCGGAGACTGTGGAACAGCTCAGAAAGTTCAATTCCAGGAGGAAGCTGAAGGTTTGCGTCAACACGCGCACGCACACACACACACACACACACACACACACACACTAACATGCATGCATTGTCTCATTTTGCAGCATTCAAGGCTTGTTTTCAAGACCCCATTACCGCGTGTCAGATGATGAGATGCATCATGTGGTTGTGTTTCAGGGGGCTGTTCTGGCTGCGGTGTCCAGTCACAAGTTTAATTCCTTCTATGGAGACCCCCCCGAGGAGCTCCATGACTTCTCTGAAGACCCCACCTCCTCAGGTACACAGAAACAAACATAGTCTTACATTTGTTATCTTTTCATCTTGACACACTTCCTCCCTTCCTCTTTATTCTCTGATTGAAGTTCTGCTTTTCACTGCCAGGCCCTGCAGAGAAAGAGGGTCTTACTTCTATAAGCAGACTTTATTCTCACTGTATTTTACATGAACCACATCCAGAAAGAAAATATGCAGTACGAGAACCCTACACGCAGGGATCTGATGAGTGTTTGAGCAGGAAATGCAGCCTCATGTTCTTCTCTCCCGTTTGACATTTTATCATCTCATCTCAAAACCGCAAGTGTAACGGCACACATAGTCGTATTTTTCCCGTGCACGGCCGTGCACAATCATAGGATCACAGATCAGATGAACATCCATCTCATCAGGCTTCAAGTTTAATAGTTGTGTCTGCCACAGAACGGACATCCGCTGAACATACGGTGAACAGCTTGAAATGCGGTTCCTTTATTTTACTCTTCTTCTGCATTGAATCGGTACAAAGGAGCTAAGCGCTAAAGCCCTAATCATTAAACATTAATTCTTCAGAATGTGTTTCTCCTTCCCATTGTGGTGTTTACCGACACTAACAACACTTGCAGACACATTTCTAATGCCCAACAACATTTGCTTCCAACAGGTTTTAACATTGATATTAACATCCGTGTTTATTTTGCAAAAACTGTCAATCTGTTTATTTGTTTGTCTATTTCCATGAATGCTTCCCACCTGCTAGGACTACTAGCGGCAGAACGTAGGTATCCACTGGTTCTCCGTGTGTCGTGATGCCCGTTACCCTTAAATGTTTGTTAGTTAGTTTTTCTGTTTTCAGTACCTCATCTTTACTGATTTTAGTGAACGGAAAAGGCGTCCGTGCATGTGCCTGAATGCATTCAGCGAGCCTTGAGGTGACTGATGGACCATTGTTTTAATGTGTGTGTTTGTTTTGCAGGGGCTGTCTCTCAGGTGTTGGACAGTCTAGAGGAGATCCACGCTTTGACAGACTGCAGTGAAAAGGATCTAGATTTCCTTCACAGTGTTTTCCAGGACCAGCATCTACACACACTGCTCGACGTAAGTGTTGCACCGAGGCACGCCGGAAATAAATCCACCTTATGAGCCATTTTTATTTGACTCTGATGGCTTTTCTACTTTATTGGGAACTAATGGAACAGAATAATGATTTGTTAGTGACGGGTTTCATAAAAGCTTTAAAAAAGCAGACGTTGAGTTTAATTCTCTGGCAACAGGAAGTGAATACAAAAAAATGAAGCAAAAATAAGGAAACAGTTCTGTTTATACTTTCTTTCCTGGCCTCGAAATAATCCTAACGTGACCCTTTGGCATGAGGAGATGTGAGTTTTGTGAATCCTCGACAATGTTCATAGATTCATTATAGCTTTACCTTTATGGAACAACGTGTATTCAACATCAGGCTGCTGCAAAGAATATCAACACAAACTGTCCCTGCAGACATTAAACAGCTTCGTCACAAACTCTATTTTACAGGGTTATGTTTGACCTCATGTAAATAACTCATATTTTACTCGCAGTGTTTTTATTCCTTTTTACATGCATTGTACTAATATTATTGTCAATCATCCCATCAAACAGCATGCCAATCGTCCGTGTTGCAATGTAGAATTAAGCACAGAAAACAGTGAATAAACAGGCTTTCAATATAGAAATTCTACTTTGGATTTGTGTTTAAAATCTCAGTTTGTTTTAAAAGGTTTGAGACCAGTAATCACTGTGTCCCTCCTTTTATATTCCACCTGAGCCGTTTCAACACAGGAATATTTCCAGTCTGAGCCTTCACTTAAGGATGAATATTAAGCACGTTGGGAGCTTGTGGAGAGTGTCTAGCGGGTTGGATACGACCAGCGTTTATGACTTTGCATTATGCACTGGCCTTTACGATTGCATGTTTAATACGAGGCATAAATAGCTTCCTTCCACCTGCACACACATGGATTCTCATTGCTCTGGAGGCAATCTACAAAGGTCATGTTTTTAAATGTGCCATTAATTTCTTCCTGTGCGTGCGTGCGTGCGTGCGTGCGTGCGTGCGTGCGTGCGTGCGTGCGTGCGTGCGTGCGTTAGACATAAACAGCGGCAGAGTGTAAGCGGTGAACTTGACTGATGACGATAATTGCTGGAAAGCAGCAAGTAGAGTGTGTGTGTGTGTGTGTGTTCAAGCCTTGATACCAACACTTTGACTTCGGACAATGTTATTTGATAACGTTCTCGTTCTCTGAGGCTTTTCGCTTACTTATTTCTAACACATACGTCAGGCCCGTTGAGCTGCCAGAAAGATTGCCCAGATATGAAAGTCCAAAACATTGACATCACTGTATATGAGCATCTCTGATCAGCAACTCTGGAGCAGTTGGCTCAAAGGGTGAGTAGCTGTTGAAGGAGGGGAGGCGATTAGTCGCTCACTTTCCTCACCCTCCCGTTCAGAGCGGCCTCCGTGACTCAGACTCGTGGTCTTGCAGACATAAGCTCATGTCTCGCTCCGTGAGCTGCTGCAGATGTTTGCAAAGATGGTGGTTCTTGAATAAATGTTCTTTAAATGTTTCAAGAAGCAAACAAGTTTAAGAGACTGACATTAAAACATGTGAGGGAATCACTGGGAATGGAGTCAATTTAGGGAAATGGATTGCTGAGGATGCGTGTGTGTGCGTGTGCGTGTGTGTGTGTGTGTGTGTGTGTGTGTGTGGTTTTAAAGGCTCTCCCAGTTGCTGGAGGCTGAATAGGTTGTACGTGGGTTGCAGGAGACTGGTGGATCTGCCAAGTGTGTGTGCACAGTGTCAGTGGGAGCCTGGAGCTGCAGATGTCTCCTTTTCAGCCTCAGTTTCACACCCCTGCCCCAATGTGAGAGGAGGGGGAGCCCGGGGAGGACAGAAGAGTGCAGTGAAGGAACAATGGCTTCTATTGTCAGGCCTTTTTCGTTCCATTCACAACAAGCACAGCCTCCATCACTATCTGTGTGGCTGAAAGTAGCCTCCACACCGCTGAAGTAGGAATCCTGAAGACACTGAGCAGACGCAGGCTCCCGGTTTAGATAACTAGTTTGCACGTGTTGGCTGCGTCTTTTTGACAAAAAACACTTTTCCGTCTCCTGGGTGAGTGTTTTTTAGTTGTTTTTTTTCTTCCTGCTTTTCCTTCTGATGTGTTTGCAGGAAGAGTGTTCTGTCAAGAGATGCTAATTTAAAGTCAGCAGCCTGATATCCCTGTGTGTTTTTTTGGCGTTTGACATGTAGAATGAGGCGCTTTAGTCAAGTGCATTTCTTTAGTTTTTTTGTGCCTAGTTTTAGTTTAGCTTCAGGCTTCTAATGGAGGCAGGGCCATAGGTTGCCCTGAAGGAATTGTCTGCATTTACGTGTCACTAACAGGAAGTTAATATTGTTTTAAAATATGAGCCTCTTGTCGGCACATTAAAGGCGTGACGCAATCATGCTTGTGCCTGTCAACATGTTTTAAACGTTGTAATCTGGCCACTCAGCATGTGATACACTTTTCCAGCCTGTAAATATCTACATGTGTTATTCAGTTTGTTTCGTCGCGGGCTGCAGAAACTTGGTGCATTTAGTTAATTTTCCAGTTTAAAACTCGTCAGAGGTCAACTCAACTTTGCGTAGCGCTCGACGAAAGGCAGAACGATGTTGACGGCTCTCCCCTTGAAAGAACCGGAGCTCGGCTGTCTTGTGTGTGTGGTCTTCCTGAGACAGTTTGTTCATAAAGTGTGTGGGAGGGGGGATGCAGATGCACACTCTAGACGTGTGTCACGTCACTCCCATAAGGACCCCTTTTTTTAAAAATTCTTCTTTCCGATTCTCGCAGCGGAGAGAGACGCAACATCCTCCCTCCTGACAGAAACACACACACATTTTCATTCGCATATGAAGCCACAACCCCTTTTATTTTCCGTCCCTCCCTCTGTCTGCTGGACCTGGTGAGTCCGTCTGGACGGGCCGTTGGAGAATCACACAAATGGATCACGTTGCAGAAATAAACCAGATGTGTTTTACTGCCGTTGCATTAGCCTGATGCTTTCAAGGAGTCGTTTTCCACTGCAATGGAAACCACACCGGCTTCCCGTTAAAACTTTTCTTCAAAATAACATCAACAAGCCAGATTTAGTTCTTTGACACTTATATTTTATTAGAAAATCGTTACACGGAACAGCAACATCATTGCCAAACTTTCTATAATATGGCCCGCAGGTTTTCATGCAGCAGGGATTTGCACATTTATTAACCACGTTAGTCAAAGGATCGAGCAGAAAGAAGGTCAATTAGATTTTAATGAGTGAGGGAGCCACGTTCTTTATTTCCATCTCATTCGTCTCTTTGCTGATTTCAAGCCACTTATTTATTGATTTTGTGTCTTAATAAAACCTGTTGAATGCAAACAGTACATACAGTATGAGTGCATTTCAAAACACACCAATGTAAAGTCCTAAAAGGCTCCTAATCCCAAATCTTCCTGCTATATCACATGGACTTCTTCAGCGAGTGGAACTGCCTCAGGACTTGATAACATGTTTGGTAGGGAGATTAAAATCGCTCCCCCACTTTTTTCACATACAGACAATCCAACATCACGTCATGCAGCGATTAGCCAGCTGTGAAGAGGCGAGAACATAGGCAACATCTGAACTTCCCTTTTGTCTCATTCTTCGCACGGCGACTTCCTGCAGTCTTTTGGTGCGTACAACCGAGTGCAACGCCACAAACGTCTTTTCCTAGGAGAGGCTTTTGGAAAAGTGTACGACATTTTTTGTACGATTCATCGCGCGTCTGAACCGCTATAACCAGGATTCAGCTCGCATTGAATCCCAACTGTTAAATTCAATGCACACGATGCACATTATAAAGGATTTTTTTTTTTTTTACGGTTCATGCTGTTTGTTTTGTCCACATCACGTGTCCAGTGTTGCAGCTGTTGTTGTTGTGTGGGAGGGAACACAAGGCCGTTGCATTGGACTGTCGGGTACAAAAGGCCTGCTTGTGTGTGACTCTGTGACTGCCTCTGAGTGCTTTTCTCTGCTGGCGTTACGTTCTGTATGGCAGGTTAAATAAATAATGCGCCAGACGAGTCGCTCGTCAAACATTACATGGTTGCGTCTGTGAATATGGTAGAGGTTGCTAGATGACTGCCACCATCTGCTTTGATTGGAGCACACAGCTGCTGGTTTTGCTCAGACTGTTTCAGGACCACTTTGTCTACAAACATAAGAATCTCTTAAATACACCCACGCTGCTCGTCTCTGGCGAGGCCTTTACACTCCGGACTAGTCAGCGCGGTTTATTAGTCAGCTGGGAGTTTTATAAACGGAGCTCTTGTGTCTGTCGTCCTTTACTCTGAGAGATGAGAAAACAGTTCCTTCTTGTTAACGGTTGGATGTCGAGAATAAAAAAAGAGCAAAACGGAAAAATAAAAGTGGTATTGAGTCTCTGAAGTCAAACTAAACCAAATAAAGAGAGAAAGAGCTGAGAATAAAAGGGATAAATAAGGATAAATGCTTTGTTTTTAACCAATTTCACTTGAAAAATGGCAAACCTTTAACCAGAGATGGCTGTGGTTCCTGCCACATGACACCGTTTACAGTAAACAAGGTCCTCTAAACTTCTTTTGATCAAAATGAGAGGATCTCATAATCAGCAGCTCAGTTTCATCTTCTCTTCAAGGAAGAAAGCAAACAGTTTACCCATCTTTTTTAGGACCACATTTTAACACCATATTTCCAAAGGGATAAAAAGAAATACGAGTAACTTTGTAGATTTAGTTTTTGGGGTAAAAAAAAAAAGCCTCCCAAAAAAAGGATTATCTTTAAAATGTACCTTTTTGCTAATGATGGTTTTGCTATATTATTCACTTTGATCACTTTGGTTGATGGTCTCTATTCTGACCAGATTGTGAAATCTTTCTATTATTTATTTTGTCATACAGCTAAAAAGCTTTGTCCAAAAAAAAAAACCAAGGTTTTTATTTACAGAAGGTTTATCTCTGTGTTGCTTCACTGTTGTCTTTGATGACATTACATCACATCATTGTGACGTTGATCAGCCGGTCGTTAACGAGGCGTCATTGATCATGTTGATCATGTTGATCATGTTGACCTCGCTGCGTCGCCACGCCCGCAGTGTGACCGGCTGGCTGATTGACTGACTGACCTTTTTTATCTTTTGGTTTCAGCTCTACGATAAGATCAACACCAAGTCGTCCCCGCAGATCAGAAACCCCCCCAGTGATGCCGTGCAGAGAGCCAAAGAGGTGAACCAACACACATACGTTCCCGCATTCAACTTCCCTGTGTGTGTGTGTGTGTGTGTGTGTGTGTGTGTGTGTGTGTGTGTGTGTGTGTGTGTGTGTGTGTGTGTGTGTGTGTGTGTGTGTGTGTGTGTGTGTGTGTGTGTGTGTGTGTGTGTGTGTGTGTGTGTGTGTGTGTGTGTGTGTGTGTGTGTGTGTGTGTGTGTGTGTGTGTGTGTGTGTGTGTGTGTGTGTGTGTGTGTGTGTGTGTGTGTGTGTGTGTGTGTGTGTCATGATGACTTTCAATACGCTGTGAAGATGACGGGACTTTTCCTCTTTAAGCTCACACTTCTGCATTAATCCCTCCGGCCTCTTGCTCACTAAAGCTCTAACATCACCGCTGTGGATCCTTCTGCTCACCTGCTCTGCTCACGTCGACGCTGCTCTCATTGTGATTGGGGTGGGGGGGGGGGGGGGAGGGTGTCTGTTGGGTCTTTATACTTTATACTTCCATTTCAGTGTCATTCACTAGAGGTGATCTTTATTTAAATATGTCTTGAAAAAGGATTGGCACAATCAAAGACGTCATGAGAAGCGGGGCTGTGGAAGTCTGGGGCCTAATATCTGAATTTAAGGTGTTGTATGTTATAACTGGAATGCTCCCTTACAGCATACATCTCTGGAGGACAGCGGCCTCGCTCTTCGTTGAGGGGGTTAATAATGGATCAATGTGAGGCCGAGCGGCTTCATTTATGTGAAGCAAAGGTATAAAAAAGGGTCATTTATGCCATGTGAGCAAGTTTTACGACGCTGCGGCCCACGAGAGCGGTTTAATAAGTCATTTTAAAGTTAATGTGAGTCGCCGGTGAAAACTAGTTTAGTTTCTGAAATATTGATCTCAAAGGCAAAGCTGGAGACCTTTATTTATTATTATTTTTTTGCATTTTGACTTGCGGAGGGTCCACAGTCCCAGGTTTGAACTTACATGTCCCCGAACAGTCCACCGTTCATCTTTTCTGATTCACTGTGATGGTGACTTGGGATGGCAGCATGCAGACGGTTTGCAGTGGACGCTTTGATAGGACACGATTACTAGCTGATTATTGATCGTGCTTCATGTCTCTTGTAAATGGAGCATATTTATCTATTTTTGTTTCCATTTTTTAAATTACAAATTAGTAAAGCAGTCTAATGAATGTAGTGGAGTAAAAAATGACAATATTTCCCTCGAACACTAAGAATAGTCTTGATTTAGATTAGAACGAGCCCTTCACATCTACACAGGGATTCGGTGACTCTTCACGGATTCCTCCATGTTGCACCTCCATGATTTAAATCAAATCCTTTGCCTTTGATTGGACGTCTAAAACGTGGGCGGGCTTAAAATGAAGCGTGATATGGAGCTGCAAAGGACTGTTGCTCCACACACACACACACACACACGCACACACTGGTTGATGGATGGATGTCATGATATTATTGATTAAATTGGTTTGCTACTAGCTTATGTAAGCACACATCATATTGAGTTTCACAGAAAATAAAGATGATTGGATTTTGATTACAAAAAATAATTTAAAAAGTCTTATTGTTATATTTCCTTCCGCATGTAAAAGGATTAAAAAGGCATTTTTCATTTGACGTTGTTGAAGTGAAACTCGACACGATTGAATTATTACATTATTTATGTTGAGTTATTGAGTCCTTCTGGAAGCTTCCTCTCAAACCTCGGTGACCTCGTGAGGTTTATTTGTTCATGATCCGACTCCCTGTGACTCGGGCTCATTGTCAGTCCACTGGCCTGTTTACACAGAGCTGGTTTAATAAAAATCCCCGGCTTCTGTGTTTGACCTTGCTCATTAGAGATGCTGCTGGGTGTAACATACACACACATAGACACACGCGCACACATCAAGTGTGTTTGTCGGCTATTAGTGTGGTTTCGCTTTCTTTACAGAGAGTTGCATTATGGTCTCTGGGGTCTGACCCCCGGCTCTGATGAATTCACATTCACGCTGTTAGTTTGGGTTGATGTGTTAACCTCTCCGCGTATACTTAACACAGGCGCAGGATGCAGGCTTGAACTGGCGCTTTTAACAAGGAGTGTGTGAAAGAAGTGTGTGTGAGGGAGAAAGCTGTGTGTGATCGTGTGTTTACGTCGTGTGCTTTTGTTGCGGGGAGCAATTAAAAATAAAAAAGTCTGAACAGCGAGGGAGTGGTCGTGGGCTGGCGTCTGAAATCCCAGCGCTGTTAAGACGGAGAAAGCCATTTAGGGGAGTGGAGCTCTCTTTTATGTGGCTTTGGTTCATGTCAAAGAAACCTGGCTAATTAACGCAGCTCTGGTGCACTGCGTCCGAAAAGTCCACGTCTGCTTATAGTCTGGTTCACATTTTCCTCAGTCGAGATGGATCAAGATTTGTAGATGGTGCCGCAGCGGATTCAACACATTTTGTGGGTGTGAGGGAGTGACGGGCTCTTCTTCTTCTTTTTTTTTTAATAAACTTGTGTTTCTTTTATTAGGTTACTGGTTGTCTCGACAAAGAGTCTGACAGACACACTAAACTCTGCTCATGAACCAAACTCCAGTTTGAACTTAGAGTCGACGGTTGGAGAGATGCATGCATGTTTTCAAACGCTGGAATAAAGTGTTTTTTTATACGTAGTAAAGTACTATTATCTGCTCCAGGATTTAGGAGAGCTCAGGTTGGTCTTCACCACTCAGGAATTCCCATCAGACGAGGAATCGACCCTGTGTCCAATCTGCAGAAGCTTCCTTCTGTATTCCAATTCATGCTTTACTGGCCAAAGGAAATACTACAGCAAAGGTTTTTCTCCCCACAGTACAGTAAGGTGTTTTATATGAACATTGAAACGGGGTCAGGCTCCCTGCTCTTACTATCATTCCACTGCAGTTCAGCATGGAAGCACAAAAAGGGAATTTTGTGGAAAGTCTGATGTGAATTTCCATAAAAGGTTTTATTTCTTTGCGTCTTGGCAGTAGAAATTATTCCATTAAGAGAAACCTTGCGTGTACACGTGGGCGCCTGATTATTGTTCGAAGACTGACTTGAAACATTGTGAACAAATCCTTTTTAATGCTCCAATTCTAGATATATTATCAGCCGTTTTGTTCTTGATTAATAATTTTTTTTAATGCTCAATGACTTATTTCCAAGAAATGTATGATTTAAGGTGGCGCCAGTGTGTGATTCATTGTGGAGAAACTCAGTTTTACAGATCAATTGATTAAATCAATTAATCGATTTGTCGACAGAATGGTGTTAAAATGTCTTTGGTCGAGGACTGCAGTCAATTACAATAATTTGCATTTAATCTCTCTTGGCCTTTTCACTTTTTTTTTTAATACCTCTCAGGTGTGAGTATTTTTTACAATCTGTATTGTAAATCCATGCAGGTGGAATCCTGACTTTCTTACTTTGAGTCCAAGTTCACTTTCTGCCGATGCTCGAGAGCGATTTGCCCAGGACTGCTTCAATACAGTTTGAAGCAGTCCTGGGCCTCGTCCTCCTGGTCCTCCTCGTCCTCCTGGTCCTCCTCTGCTTTACTTCTGTCTCTACTGATTCACTCTGGCTGACACTGAAATGCTTTGGGCCAATCACACTGCAGCTTCCAGAAGAGCGGCGATAAGGTGCCTTAAACTTCAACAAAGCTTTCCTCTTTCTGCACTAATGCTCCTCTTTGCCTCCAAACTTATCAGCCGAACACGTTCTGTTAGTTTGAGAGCTAATCTTTCTTGGGAGTGAAGTTAACTGCTTTGGCTGAAGATACTAATCTCACAAACTCTTAGCCCATTCAAACTAGCTGGCTTTGATTAAAGGCCGGGGTGGAGCCTCCCTTTCCCCTGACCTCTGTCATCACGTGTGACCTCTCTGAACGGCACAATCTGCAGCTTGTGTAACCTTATTCCTGTGTCTTCCTCCACTAAAGAGTTCCTCCCAAGACGAAGCAAGTGGCGCTTTGAAACACCTGGAATATGTAAGCCCTCAACACGCCGCCATGTTCACGATACTAACGAGCAGAGCAGGAGGCAGTTTGGACTGAGGGGCGGAGAACATGTGACCGACGTCCGTGAAGGTCACGGCTGTGGAGCAGCTGCTTCCTGATGTTGCTCAAAGTGTTTCTTTTTATTTATATGAATCAAACAACACAAAGAGAATCAGCAATACTAACAACAAACACTGAGACAAAACGACACAATAGCCCATAAACCCGTCTCGTACTGAAGATACAGTTGCTCGCCGTCATTTTATCACCTCTCATGGAACCGAAATAATCAATTAAGCACAAATTAAAGCAGAATGTTCGGTTGGAGCAAACATTATTAACTTTTTTTCTTTAGTCAAATGATTTCATTCCTATTTATTCATGCAATCTCATCGCGATCGAGACCAGAGTACTGCAGAGAGACAGAAAACACTCACCGATCCAGTAGATGATGCATTCAGGCTTTAAAATCCTCCGTTATTCATGCCAATATTTACCTGGGTAACTAGGACGAAAACAGACCTGAGATCTGTTCTGGTGAGAAGAGAAGTGACATGTTGAGGCAGCTGCTCAAAGAGATAAATATATAAAATGCAAAAACAATGAGGAAATGTAGTTCTCTTTTTGATAAATATCTTCACAATAACTGACCGCATTGATGTTTTATTGTGGGGCGAGCAGCATGAGAATGAAGGAGCACAGAGGTGGTGGTTGACTTCACTCTCGTCTGACATCAAAACGGAATCAAACTTCTTCTTTTTTTTATCATTAGTGTCCGTGCCAGTTTCTCCACATGCTGTCTTAAAGGGAGACTGCTGTCCAGCTGAAGTTTCAGTACCATGAAGTGTGTTAATGGCCGGGAGTATAAAACCCCTTTTGTCCTATCAGCATTCAGTATAAGCTTGAGATTGTAGCAAAATGGTTTTGATCCCGGTGAGTTTGGCCCCTTGAGCGCAACAATTACATACAATTCAATTCAGTTTATTTTGTATAGCCCAATATCACAAATTACAAATTTACCTCAGAGGGCTTTACAATTTGTACACATAAGACATCCCTGTCCCAGGACCTCACATCGGATCAGGAAAAACTCTCAAATAATAGAAAAATTGGGAAAAAAGGGAAGAAACCTTCAGGAGAGCAACAGAGGAGGATCCCTCTCCCTGGATGGACAGAAGCAATAGATGTCATGAGTACAGAATGAACAGCATTATAATTTAGAGATAAGTCACACTTTAATGTACACACACGCATAATATACACACCTCTCTTACTGACATACATACTAAAGAGAGTGTAAGTCGACAATGCAGGTTTTAGTAGTACACACACACACACACACCCCTCAGAGGCCTCACCTCTACAATGCCACATTCACCAGTCAGGCGCAACATAACTGGAGCTGACTGTCAAGTCACGTCAAAAGGGCAGGAGGCGGGGCAGAGCCTTGACCAGCTTCCCTGAGTGGTGTCCAGAGGTGGAGTCACATTGGCTGTGGAGATGTTGGAGGCGGCGTCAAGGGCCGTTTGGCGGGGAGGGGGGGTTGGGGCTCTGTGAGGTTGTTGGGTCGCTCTCCATACGTCTATCTGAGGTGCAGCAGGTACAGCAGGGTGCTGAGGGGATGAGTGTGTACGACTTGGAGAAAGAAGAACTTCTGCGTTGTAAATACAAACTGATGCTTTTTCCCCCCCTCTCTTCTCTCTCTCTTTCTCTCTCTCCATCTTTAGGTACTGGAAGAGATCTCCTGCTACCCAGAGAACCACGAAGCTAAAGAACTCAGACGGATACTGACCCAGCCGCATTTCATGGTGAGACAAAAGACAAAGAACACACACGACTCGTGTCCGTCATACCACTCAGACGGGTTCAGGAGGCCCCTCAACAAACAGACTCGGCTCGGCCGCCTCCTGCACCTCTGTTGGACAGACTGCAGGCCTCAGCAGCCAGTGGCTGTATTTTACAACAACTTCACTCGTAAGCTTAGAAAGCGCTGAACAGAGACGGACTTGGGTGTGAGTCAGAGGCTTCATTCTTCTACTTCTTTGTTTCCCTTACAGCTGTGAAGTGGTTGCAGCTTAACGCAGATACATATTAATGTGACGAACAGACATTCAAGGTCACCGTTCTTTGGTATTTATTTATATCCCTTGAATGTGCCTCTTAAAAAGTGCCTACGGTGAGCACACTTAAAAACATAATTTCACAGTAATGCTGCTGGAATGGATGTGTGATTAGGCGATCTGAGCATTGAGGGTTAATCCAGTCCAGGGAGAGTCACTGTCGGCATCCGGCCCTGCTAATCCAATCACATTAATGCGTCTGATTTCCGCCTGTGATCAGTGGTCTGCTAGATATCAGACAGACAGTCCAACAGAAGAGCGGTGCGATGCCGGGCAGGCGAGACAAGGAACGGAAGGAGACAAAGGAGAGAAAAGTGCATCAAAATGAAGTGATAAGGAGTGAGGAAAACATCAGTAAAGAAGATGAATGGAAGGAGGGGGGGTGGGTGTCCGGGCTGTGAGGCGAGGAAGGAGGGGAGGTGTGGATGGAGGTCAATAAGGCGTAGTCTGATGCGATGTGCTTTGTCGGGTCAGAGGCCTGGCTCCCTCACAGCGCTACGAGAGCGTTAACCGACGGAGGGAGAGAGGAAGAGAGGAGGAGGAAGAGAGATCTGCATTCCAACGAGTTCAAGTGAGAAGTGCAGACGAGCCTTGTGAGGATTTTTTGTTTTAGTGCTTCTTCGTCTTCTTTTTTGTCCCTTGCTAGCTCAAACATTTTGGGAAATACAAAGTATTTGCTTTCTTTTTCGGAGAGTGAGAAGACCATTACCAGTCTTATGTCTCTGCGTGTAGAGCTGAGAGGAGCTTAGCTTAGCATAAAGAGAGAAAATAGGAAAACTGATAGCCTGTCTGTGTGCAAAAGTTTTTATAAAACTCCACTTACCTTGAATAAAAGACAAACAAGTCACCATTTGTGTTAAAACTACTACTGTTACTTATTACTTTGTCAGGCGCTGGTTGCCTGGAAAGCGAGATCCAGGGATGTCCCCGAGCCCGTTAGTTGGCACTGGAACTATTTTCCTGGGCAAACTCTCCCTAAAACCCTAAATTGTAATTTTTATGGATAAAAAAATATATACATTTCAGCACAAGGTCTATTTTCTTAGCTATTCGGGTGCTTTTGATCATATCACATGATCTTCTTCAGCTGATTGTGAATGTTTACATTTTTCTGAGCACTTACAGGACGTCTGATCGACAACTGTTGAAAGTGCATTCTTGATCTTGCAACGGCATTCGACAATCTCACCACAGGATCAGCAGCACATTGATAGGATGTTTGACTTGCCGGCAAGAGGTTTCCCCTCTTCTTCCCCTCTTTATGCTAAGCTAAGCTAATCGCCTGATTAACATACAAATCGTGACTTCGATCTTCTCATCTATCTCTTGGAAAGAAAGCAAAGTAGTGTATTTGTTAAAAAATGTTAATGAACTATTTCCTTTAGGGTTAACTTCAGATTCAGGTTTAAAATATTTTAGATTAATTTGAGATTAAGGTTTAAAATATTTGAGGTTAACTTCAGATTAAGGTTTAAGACATTTGAGGTTCACGGTAACTGTAGAACGGTTGTCTTGGCTCTTTGTTTGAAACCTCCTGCAGTAATTTATGTCACCTCAGTATTTTCTTGCTGCACAGTGACCCTTTAAGACCTTTAATTTTCTCTAACTGCATTACAAACCAGACCTGTAAGATTTTATTGTGATTGAGGTCATCGCGTCTTTCTCGTGAACGCCTCATGAAGTCAACGCCCGTGATGAAGTTTGAGTATTTTCTTTTCATATAATTCAACACCAGATAATCTTTCAAATCTCTCCCCTGTAACTCTGGTACTCGTTTATCTTTTTTTCCTCTTGTGCCGCTTTGCTTTATCTCACACTCATTCATGCACACACTCGCGCAGCAGGGAGGTGATGAGTTGACCCCTTAACCCCGTCCTCATTAGGGCAAAGTCACACACACACAAACACACAAGCTGAACTTCCTCTGTGTCTTGCAACGTGAAGTTTCTTCTGCGTGTGATGTAGTTTGACATAGAAGTTAGAGACGCTGCCACTGCCTTCATGTCTCTGCCTCCCTGATCTGCTCAAGCGTGTTTATGTGACGCAAGACGGTGACAGGTTTCCCCTTTTGTTGATGTTTGATTGCTGTCTTCTGAAGTTGAGACCGGTTTGTTAAAGTGTCACTCAGTGGCTTCTGTGTCTGTCAGACGAGTGGAGTGGAGCACTGAGGAACCAGTGGGCTCTGCAGCTTCACAACACATGCCGCTTTAACTCAAACAGACAGAGGAGGGGGTGCAGCACACCAAAGGCACCTGATGAGTCGCGGTGTAAATCTCCCCTGCTGCCCATGTACCTGAGTGTTATTCACCATTGAGACAATATTATTTATTTGTTTGCAGTATTCCACGCACTTTGAGTCAAATGTGGTATTTCGGTGCCCCGTTGGTTCAAATGAGGCGGCACAAAGCGAGTCGTTGGCACTTATGTCTAAATATATCTTACAGTTTTGCGCTGAGAATAGTCTCAGAAACGCGTCTGTTAATATCATACGTGGCTGCCAACAGAGTGTGTGGGTCAGAAGCGCAGCAATGATTAAACCTGAATAAATAATTTGATTAAATAAATAACTTTATCATTTTCTAGCAAGTTATGTACACAAAGATCTGCCTGGAAGAAAACATGAATACTTTTTTAGCACAATTATTCATTGATTTTAAGGCCAGAATATTTATGTTGGTCTTTCTCGGTTTTAATGTACAAATATTTGCATTAAATAAGACTTAAGATAAGGTTCTCCTTGAGCTGAATTCAATGCATTTTCATTTTCCTGTGCAGCGGTGGCATGACATCCCCCAAAAGGGAAGCTCAGTCACCTCCATCGCCTCCTGATGGCTGGCTGTTAGTGCAGGCGCTTGATTTGATATTCAGTTTTCTCTGGGCGGTGCTCACTTTTAAATTTCAATATAGCAGTCGATCATGTACATTTTATTTTAGAAGCCAACATTGGCATTGTGATTAATATTGGACTAATTTTGCAGCCATCTAGCCGTCTGAAGGCTACATTGTTATTATTTATCGTAACTAAACACATCAGACGATCTTTGATAGATTAATAGTCTGGATGTTGGATTACCGGAGCAAAAGAAAATAAATTCAGAAAATTAAATGCTGTCTACTTTTTCTGGTCAGGCTTTATTTTGACAATCCTGGAGAAGTTAGCCTCCATAACTACATTTCCTTAGATTTCTGATTCTCCTGTATTTGTGTCTTCATAACACATAACCGTGTTTGCATGCGTGTCCACAGGCTTTGCTGCAGGCCCACGACGTGGTGGCCCACGAGGTTTACAGTGACGAGGCTCTGAGGGTGACCCCTCCGCCCACCTCGCCCTACCTGAACGGAGACTCCCCAGAAAGCAACAACGGGGACATGGACCTGGAGAATGTCACCAGGGTCCGCCTGGTCCAGTTCCAGAAGAACACAGATGAGCCGATGGTACACAGTTTAACATGTTTTACTGCACTCGCGCTGACGCTTTTTGTCATCACTGGAGCGGCCACTGGATCCACGTGTTTGTGCGTTACATTGTGCAGGGTATCACGCTGAAGATGAACGAGTCAAACCACTGCATCGTTGCCAGGATAATGCACGGGGGGATGATCCACAGACAAGGTACACTTTCACAACTTAAATGTATGCATACGCCACAGTTTTTATAACTTTTGTGTGTGTGTGTGTATTTTTTTATATATGTATATTTTTATACATATGTATATATTTTTTTATATATATATAATATTTTATATATATTTATATATTTATTTTGTATATATATATATTTTGTATATGTATTTATTTTATATATTTTTTTTATATATATACACACACATACGGCCGCGTCAATTACGTAATAATAAAATAGGGTTTAGTTTACAGAAGATATCTTGTTATTTTCCAGATTTTCTTCTAAACAAACTAATAATTTTTTAGAAAGGAAACCTTCATCTTCACTTAAACGGGAGACAAAACCCAGCATGGTTGGTGTGCACATGCATCCATTTTTCCAGACATTTCAACAGCTGGCTTGTCTCTGCTCTTGTGGTTGAACGCAACACTTCTTCTGTTGTGCTGTGACGGTAGCATGCTGTTAATTAATCCCCAGTTGATTTATCGTGTGGTAATTGGAAAGCCACTTCTATCACAAGAGGATTCTTCTCCCTTACTTACAGTTGCAAAACTGGGAGAAAAAGAGCAACGGAGGCTAATGAAATATAGCGAGGCTATTTAATGAGGAGAAAAGGTTTGATTTCCACTTTTGTCTTTCAGGAACGCTGCATATAGGAGACGAGATCCGGGAGATCAACAGCATCAGCGTGGCCAACCAGACGGTTGAGCAGCTGCAGAAGATGCTGGTGAGTGTGCGTGTGCGTGTGCATAAGCTTATGACTAAGCGTTAGTTCATGCTTCAGTTTATCTCTTCTGTGTGAATCAGCAAAATGTCACACGCTCAACACAAGATCAGAATAAACTGTGTGTGTGTGTGTGTGTGTGTGTGTGTGTCCACAGAGGGATATGCGAGGAAGCATCACCTTCAAAATAGTGCCAAGTTACCGGACACAGGGCTCCTCGTGTGAGGTAACATCTCCTCCTCTTCCTCTGCTGCTGCCCTCTTTTCTGCTGATTGTGAGCTCCTGATCTGGTTACTAACTGCTCGCCTGGTTACTGAGTGTGTGTAACCCAAGTATGTTGTGTGTAAGGGGTGTGTGTGTGTGTGTTTTTCTGTGTTTTGCATTTACAGCACACCAATTTCACAACCAAGATACCGGACCCCCTCCCACCCCCACCCCCACACACAGGAATCAGTGACACCTCTGTACAATACCACCATGTGTACACTTTACAGGGGTGGACAAAATAATGGAAACCACATACAATTAAATCTACGCAGTAAATACAAGTCCATTAAAGCTCAAAATGTTTGGCTTTTGTTAAGACGGGTGCATTAATTAAAAACAGTGCTTATTTAATCAAAGCTACTACGAGGAAATTTAGAATATGTATATTATATTTATATGTGATTGTTTTTATTTAGTCCACCCCCTTGTTCAAACAGCTGTTGACACACGCTCTACTCTTCAGAACCATTCGGTCCTGAACACACGGATAGACATCGACGACCAAAAGACATAGACATAAAAAGGAGTGTTAAGCTTTACTGCCCCTTGTTGTGGACTCTGGAACAGGTATCAGGCCTTCACCAGTGGATCCAAGAGGCATTTCGGGACAGAAGGGAATTTACTCATGTAATTTGACACCAGCTATTGTGAAACCTTGCATGTAATTAGTTAGATTATTTTTTAAAGGATTTAAAAAGGCATTTGGTAACCAGTTCCAAGATTCTAAAATCGGAGTGACATGGTTATGTGGTTTTCTTTATTTAGGCTTAAACTCAGTGACTGCTCAGCCACAACACAACTTATATTATGGAATGGCATCCATGCAAACCGCAGCACATGCCATGTTTAGCTGAAGACAGAGAAAGGACGTCCAAATACAACTCCGTTAAGAATAAACTTTACTTTTTTCTTTCCACCATCAAAAGACATTTGAAATACTCAATTCGCAGGATTTAACCTCAACGTAAATTGTAATTTTGTTTTATTTTTTTTAATTGGTTTAAGAGCTCTCTTTAGTCATAATCTATTCTCTGCTTTAGTGATTTACATTCCAGAGAGCCTATCTAATTGTACGCAGAAACTACATATTTCAGTTGCCTTCTCATCTTCTCCAATTTCACATTGAAGCTAAATAATCGTTATATTTGAGATATATTGCTCCTAAATCATTCTATAAAAACATTAAACATTTATTTAGTTCTAATTTCAGCTCTTTTGGTCCTCCGGCACACACCGGCTGCTCTATGAACAGATATTTAGTCTTTGAGCTGTGACAGTCGTGTTAGTGATGACCTCATGGTCTCTCAAATGAGAAATCTAACGTTGGTATATCGCCCCCCTGTGGTGATGTGAGGACCTGCAGGCCGGAGGTCGACTGATGATGTCGTCTCCCATGTCTGGTTGATGCATTTCATTACGTCAGCTGTAGTGGGTCTCTATTGTCCTCTACAAATCCCTCCGGTCGCTGCCCAGAAATGTATGTGTGTGTGTGTGTGTGTGTGTGTGTGTGTGTGTGTGTGTGTCTACACAGGTTCATGAATGTGCGTGTGTGTATATGTGTGTGTGTGTGTGGCACTGCTGACCTGTGTCTTATTTCAGAAAGAGTCCCCCAACACCTCCAGGCAGTCCCCTGCCAATGGCCACTCCAGCATTAACAGTTCTATCTTGGTAAGGACCCCCCCCCCCACACCCAGAAAAACCCCACCGACAGACCCACAACCATTTCTCCCCACCTTCCCGGTGCGTCTCATGTGTCACGTTGATGTGTCGTGGTATTTCTTGACGTCTGCGTCTGGCCGCCAGTCGACCCGTTTTTGTACCGGATTGTGTTCGTTTTTATTTTGAGTTGTTACTATGGCAGCAGAATTAGCAGTAGGCGGGTCGTGCCGCAGATCTCCTGAGTCGATCCCGGGTCTTTCTCCCTGTTCATCAGTTTGAGCCAAAAGGTCCCCCAACCCCCCCACCCCCCAGTCCGATATCTCAGTTAGCAAATTGGTGTGCCTCATGAAGTGTGCTGCGTGCTGCCGCGCCTCATTGCTGACACACCCGTGTGGTCACGGCGATGCAGAGGACACACTCAGGGCTCCCGCCGTTAAACCCATTCAGGTTTCTGCAGTTCCTCTTTCTCCAGATGAACGTGCAGCTGCTTTGCTTGCTCTGTGCTTGCTTGGTTGCTCAACAGCCAGATAATCCGCTTTAACAGATTAGAATTACTCCGATCTTTTTTCCACTTTGCTCTCTCGTCTTTTTTTATTTTTTTTTATTGCGGATTGACATGCATGCATGTTTTCTAAACACGTTTAATAGTTGTTTCCTGCTTAACCAAGTCTTTCTGTCATCAACGGTTTACCTCCACAGGACCTGCCATCCACCATTCAGCCCAAAGGTCGACAGGTGAATAAAAGTCACTCACTCTCTCACCTGTACTCTCTGTATGCAACTGTGTGTGTGTGTGTGTGTGTGTGTGTGTGTGTGTGTGTGTGTGTGTGTGTGTGTGTGTGTGTGTGTGTGTGTGTGTGTGTGTGTGTGTGTGTGTGTGTGTGTGTGTGTGTGTGTGTGTGTGTGTGTGTGTGTGTGTGTGTGTGTGTGTGTGTGTGTGTGTGTGTGTCTTTTCTGCTTTAACAAACTCATCAGTGTAATTTGGATTCATGAGCTAGATGGTCATTTTGTGGCCGCTGGCTGATCCCCAAGCAGTTCAGACTGTCAGTCATGATGCAAATGGCCGAGGTCCGACCTCTTTTTAAACTATTAATGAAGAACTATGGGATTCTGGGCCCACTCCAAAATGCATTGAATTTAAAATGTATAATTTGCTCCAAAATAGGCTGCAGCTGTTCAGCTGTCAGCAGCTCAGAGAGAGAGGAGAGCGAATGCATCTGGATTCAAACGGAGCTTTGTTTTCAGGGTGTTTTGGGGAAATTAGATTTCATTGATTTAGAGCACATAATGCTTCCCCTTCAAGTGAGAGAGGAAAACAGTCAGAGGGTTATTAATGCAAATGCTTCAGTCAGTCTGACGGAAGCCAGAGATCCACACATCTCCATGATCCTTCTCTCCTCACCTGTGCTCTTCAACCCACACACTTCTGAGGTTAAAAGTATTTGATTGTAGAGGTCTTCACAGGTCCAGAATTTTGGGTGTAACAAACCTTCCGGAACTCTGATGTGCATACCAGTAAATACGTTAAGAGAGACCTGATCCAAAAGAAAGCCACAAGACCAGTTTACACCTTTGGATAATCAGACCAGATCCAAATCATGATTTAAATTGTTTGGTTTATTAAATGATAATAGTGCAACATTCTACAGCTATACTTCTTCAAATAGCTAGGTTCAAAAACCTAAATATATTTAATTCACAATGATTTAACACAGAGAATAGCAGCAACAACTCACGTTTAAGAAGCTGGTACCAGAGACTATTTGGCTTTTTTGTTTAATGATTACAACAATTAATAAATTATTGAAATATACAATTTATTTTTCTTTAGTACTCTTGTACTAGACATACGGACACTGCTCCAGGACGTGAGCCTGCTTTCACCCGATGTGACTGGTTTGGATCCAGCCAGACTCTGTTGTCCCCGGTCAGGTCTCTGTTCCAGAGAGAACCTATGAAGACCTCTACTTGTTTTCTTTCTTATGGTCATATCAAGCTAATATGAGTGACAGCTGTTGTCATCACCCTGGCAGTGTAGCACTTCCCTACCTTCACTCATGTGTGTGGTAATAATGGTACAGGCATTGTTGATCCCCCTAAGCACTGATCTACAGTCAGATATGACTCGACCTCAAGCCGACTAAAACGTTTGCGTCATCACAACAATCCTCCATAACTGCCGTCTCATCCCATCATAGTGTCTTGATCTGTGAGCACCTTCCTGACACTGACATCATCAATGTCCACTGAGATGATGCAACATCACTCACCAAGAAATCATGTCACTCTTCTCCTGTGGCTTCAAAGGGTCACAGCAGATCCTGCCAGCAGAGGGCAGCAGAGTCCACCGCGTCTTAGAATTGAGTCCAATTTGACAATATGAAGATCATAATTCCTAAAAATGCTACAAGGCTTTTTGCTCTGAAAGAGAAGCTGTACGTCGTTGTCCTGTCTCACCTCTATCACCCCCCCCAACCCCCACCCACGCCTCTCTCCCCTCCACCAACCTCGGCCTCCATCATACTGCTGTTAAGACATTGCATAGCTGTTTTGCTGCATGACGTGTGTGATGCTTTCAAATCCTAGATTGTATCCAGACCTCCAATCAAGGACAAAATGTCTGTTAAGGTAAGAGACAGCCTCTCGCTCCCACCCCCCAACCCCCCAAAACAATTACAAAAATATAAAACACTTGTACACACATTTGTCCCAAACGCTGTGGTTAGAAACGGAAATAAAGCAGAATAATGACTTGTTTTGAACTAATGGACACATAAACAATGCCTGTGCCATAATTACCAGTGTGTTGAGAGGCTCATTAGTAGCCCAGCAGTGTCTGGGTTTATCTCACTGGAGAAAGACCTTCCTTGGAAACCAGTTTCCAACCTGGCAACCAGAATACACAGCTCATTACTTCAGTTCTAGCTGCCATGAAGTGCGTAAATACACTATCCAGCCACTCTGATATTCCTGTCAAGTTGTTTGTTTCTTTCACCTTCACTCACTGGTTTCAGTTGACACACCACTTCTATTTTGGAAACCCTAAGCCCCTCCACCCCCCTACTTCAGGTAGCTCTAATAACACCTGCGCCTTTTCGCCACAGATCTACGTGAGGGCTCAGTTTGAATACGACCCCTCCAAAGACGAACTCATCCCCTGCAAGGAGGCCGGCATTCGCTTCCAGGTGGGCGACATCATCCAGATCATCTCCAAGGACGACCACAACTGGTGGCAGGGCAAGCTGGAGAACACGAAAAATGCCACGGCGGGCCTCATCCCGTCACCTGAACTGCAGGAGTGGTGAGAGGGAAATGCACACACACACACACACACACACACACAAGACGAAGGTCACAGAGAAACCATTCTACTATCCTTCAGCTGACACTACTTGTGTGTTTTTTGGTAGGCGGGTGGCGTGTATCGCCATGGAGAAGACCAAGCAGGAACAGCAGGCCAGCTGTACCTGGTTTGGCAAGAAGAAGAAGCAGTACAAAGACAAGTATTTGGCAAAGCACAACGCAGGTACGCCATGCACTCACACACTCACACACACACACACACACACACACACACATCTATAATCACGTGCATGTGTGCATTTTACTCATCGTTTGTGAGTGCCAGACAGCATGCATGTCTGGCCATCCGTGTGTCTGGAGGTGGAGCTTGTAAGTAACAGGATCTCGTAGCATTCGAGCCTCGGCCAGCGATCGCGGGAAAAGCCGTCAATGTCGCCGAAATATTATAGAGCACTGGGACAATTTTGGGAAATATGGGCAGCTCGTTGATAGCAGTTTTGAGCCAATAAGTCCCTGAATTTTAAATAAGGTGGTCTGTAGAAACTATTTTATGTTGCATAAATGCATAAATTCGCTGTGTGTTGTTTTAAGTGAGTATTAGTTTCAAACTAAGTTTTTTATTTAAAGAACAGCAGACGAAAAGACGGATAAAGTGGATTTTGGACAGTGGTTTCCAACCTTCTTGGCTTATGATCACCTAAAATGAACCAATATCACAGGTTGTGTGGATGCAACTAATGATTATTTTTATTAGGGATTCAGCTTCTAATTTTTAGTATTATTTTGAAGAGCCCAGTTAGTGAACAACTGGAACGAGGTATTAAAGTGAGAGAGTTCCGTAATAATAATAATGTTATTTTTATGACGTGGCTTTGAGGTGTGTATCCAAGTGTGTGTATATAAAGTGAAAGCGGCAACTTAGCTGCTGGACGAGGAGAGAAGACGAGTAATGAATGCTCCATTTTTTTAGTGTGTGTGTGTGTGTGTGTGTGTGTGTCACCTTTACTGACACATCTTTGCTTTAATGAACAGCATGCAACTGGGAACACAATAGTTATGCATGAATGCATGGGATCCAAAGTCAGCTGCATTTATTCGCCGGTATTTAAAGTGAAGACTTCTCTTTGACTTTCACCCATTTTATCGACACTGATTCATAAACCGCTAGTTCCCGTAGTCTCACTTAGGTTAGTGGTACTAACTTGTGTTTCTCAGGAATTTTCGACAAAATTCTTTCTCCCGAGAAAGAACTGTTGCAGGATCTCTGTTTTGTCAGCACTGAAACAAAGATGTCTTCTGACCTCGTGAATGAAGCAGATCTGTGAGGAGAACCAGTTCAATCAGACTTAACCGGCCAATGTCTTTATTCTTTCACACAAAACGTGTTTGTAGTCTCCAAAGTAAGTTATTAAACTTTGTTGTAATGCTGTAACAATACGGAAAGTTTTGGTATCGGTACGGTGCAACTCTAGTAGAAACCTCAGGTCAGCACTGTAAAGGTTGGACCACCTCCAAGAACAACATTTTACTATATAAACAAAAATAATCTGAAAGAATAACATACAATTGGAGAATTATATAAAACAACAATTTTATGACCAATTAACTGCAGTTTAATTTATGGCAAGAAATCCTGATTTTCCCTGAACACTTTTTTTATTCCCCTGAAACCTGACGGATCACAGTCTGTTGGGGTGAATTTACCCTCCAAACAACAACAACAACAACAACAGTATATTGTTGTGTACTATTTCCATCCCCCAGCTGTTGTTTCTTGCTGTGTGTGTGTAACATTTTGTAATTCCTCTCCATCTCTCTCGCTTTCTCCTACTGAACGGCCTCTCTGCATGTAAGTAACAACCAGTGACAGCAACCAACTCTCCTTCTTCTTCTCATGCTTCTCCTTCTTCTTCTTCATCTGCTTCTTCTTCTGCTTCTTCTGCTTCTTCTTCTTCTTCGTAACAACCAGTGACAGCAACCAACTCTTCTTCTTCTTATTCTTCTTCTTCTTCTTTTGCTTCTTCTTAACAACCAGTGACAGTAACCAACTCTTCTTCTTCTTCTTCTTCTGCTTCTTCTTAACAACCAGTGACAGTAACCAACTCTTCTTCTTCTTCTTCTTCTTCTTCTTCTTCTTCTTCTTCTGCTTCTTCTTAACAACCAGTGACAGTAACCAACTCTTCTTCTTCTTCTTCTTCTCCATCAGCTGTCACTGCCAGCGTTTCAGTTTGGTTTCTGTTGATTTGGTAAACCAACAGACTGCTGAGATGAAACTGAAACCGTGTAGCTTAGTTTCTCAGATATTGTGTGACGTGATGTTCATCTTCACCCATTTCTTTTTTAAAACCGTTTGGTCTCGTGTGCTCGTTAGCGACCCAGAAGACGGTGGCGTAAATATAAATAGACTCTGCTGTTAACTAACAACGTAGCGTCTCGGTTCTTCCCCATTTCTAAAACGATTATTCCTGGCCGGTCTGCAGCCTCCTGCTGCACGAGAGAAGCCGGTGGCTTGATGGGATAGAATTTCACCCGTCAGCACCCTGAGGTGGCGGCTTATGTTACAGAGGCTGAGAACATATTGTACAGTAAACGGCTCCGCTCGAGAACATGGGAGACACAATTTGTCTCATTTATTCTGGTCTGCGTTTTCTTGTACAGAGAAATGCTCGTGACCTTCCCACCTGGCGTTAAATACAAAAATACATAGTTTACTTGTGATCTATTAAGAGGAAAAAGTTGCAGAGTTTAATTAATATCATTGGGAAATGTCAAAATCAAGTAATAAATAAGTATCAATATTGAGCATTTGTAGTCATTATTATAGCAAATACTATATGTCTGGTTTCAGCTTTTCCATCGTGAGCATTTGAAGCTTTTATTTGTCATATATGATAGTTAACTGAATATTTCTGGTTGTTAGGCAGACTTTTAATGTGCCACCTTGAGCTCTTAGGAATTATTTTCCGCCATTTTATTAAAATGTATGTAATTAGAAATAATGTAATAAATAAATTGAAAGAAAAGAGTAAAACATGCCCGTCAACATTTTATCAACGCCGAAGTTGGAAGATTTCAATTGTTTGACAAGTCAGAGACTTCAGTTTAACCATCAAAGACAAAGAAGAGCTAGAAATATTCACTATTTATATGCAGCAGACATTTATTGTCCCCCTCTTTTCCTCAATCCAGTTTTAACAATAATAATAATAATAATCCATTTAATTTATATAGCGCTTTTCAAGATACTCAAAGACACTTTACATGTTACATTATACACCATAGAGCCAGCTACAGGGAGCAATGCAGGGTTAAGTGTCTTGCTCAAGGACACATCGACTAGGGCGGGGATTGAACTGCCAACCCCCTGATTGAAAGACAGACATGCTAACCATTGACCCACAGTCGCCTCACAATAGTTCTTGCTCCAACACTCATAAATATATATCAGGTTTGGATAACTAGCAACATTTGATTGAACAGAGGCACAGTCATCATCCTTTCATCTATGCTGGCTTTTCTTACCAGAAGAATGTCTGCCTGGTCAGATGTATTTATTAGGGTTTTTATTTCATCACTTCACGGATCATCTCAGCTCTCCAGTTTGATTTGATGAGTGACCCAACGACGTCCTCCTCTTCACCACATAGTCACCAGACCAGTTTACGACTCGCGTTCCCATCTAACTGCTTTGCTCCGCATCCTCTGACGTCTCTCTCTCCCACCGGCAGTGTTCGACCAACTAGATCTCGTCACGTATGAAGAGGTCGTGAAGCTTCCGGCTTTCAAGAGGAAAACATTAGTTTTGTTAGGTGAGTTCTGCCCAGGGTAGCCGTGTGAAATGGGGACGCCTGTCTTAATAACTGACCTTGCTGACTGTGTGTGTGTGTGTGTGTGTGTTTGTCAGGGGCCCATGGAGTGGGAAGAAGACACATCAAGAACACACTCATCACCAAACACCCCGACAGATTCGCCTACCCCATTCCACGTAAGACACGCGATCGAGGTCCTCCACAGAAACGCAGCGAACGGCAGCGGTTTTGAGTGTCGGGGGGGATTGTAAATGCTCTGTGTCTCCCGGTGTCCCGCAGACACAACCAGACCTCCAAAGAAGGACGAGGAGAACGGAAAGAACTACTACTTTGTTTCCCACGACCAGATGATGCAGGACATCAGCAACAACGAGTACCTGGAGTACGGCAGCCACGAGGACGCCATGTACGGGACGCGGCTGGAGACCATCCGGATGATCCACCAAGAGGGACACATAGCGATACTGGACGTTGAACCTCAGGTGTGTGTGTGTGTGTGTGGGTGGGGGGGTGTGTGTGTTGTGTTGTGTTGTGTTGTGTGTGTGTGTGCATTTTGACCACTAACGCCTGTTCTCCATCAGGCCCTGAAGGTCCTGCGGACAGCAGAGTTCGCCCCGTACGTCGTCTTCATTGCTGCACCAACGATTACGCCAGGCATCAATGAGGTAGGATTACACAAGTCTATGAGAACATGATTTATTTCCTCAGTAAACATGAGTTTATGTTCTCAAGTTGCAAGTATTCTTCAATACAGAATGATGTTCATTTAGTAACTTATGGTCCATACTATAATAAAGGTTTACATCTTAAGTAGGAACACATGGGCTTTTTTTTGTCTTACCCTTTTAATAATCAAAAACCAAAGTCCCAATAAATTCTACATTTAAAATAATTCATTAACTTCCCGTCTCCAGGATTTAGAGATGTAATATATTGCAAATGCGCTGCGATAAGCGTTTATTTAAAATTGATTAACATCCAAATATTTTTCTTTTACTTGTCTAATAAACAACAATAATAGTGGATTATGTGAATTGTTTGTTTTATTCAACCAATGGTACCTTTTTGATTCATACATTTTCTGTTGATCGACTAGTCACCTCTAATCTGCTTTACACGTTTAGATTAAAGCGATACGAGTTATTACCTCATCAGTTCACATCCTGTACATGTCTGTCAATGACTCGGATTACGTCATTTAATTACGCCTTAAACTCTGCGGAGTCGCTGTGAGAAGCCTCTCGTTCTGTCGGCTCTCCGCTCGTGTTTCCTTCTCTCAGTCTCCTCTGCACTTGTTTCCTTTTGCATGCTGCATGCGTTTGTTTCTTTGGCTCCTCTCAGATGCCCAGGTGGTGTCGAACGCTGCCAGTAAGTAAAGCCTGACTGTGTGTGTGTGTGTGTGTGTGTGTGTGTGTGTGTGTGTGTGTGTGTGTGTGTGTGTGTGTGTGTGTGTGTGTGTGTGTGTGTGTGTGTGTGTGTGTGTGTGTGTGTGTGTGTGTGTGTGTGTGTGTGTGTGTGTGTGTGTGTGTGTGTGTGTGTGTGTGTGTGTGTGTGTGTGTGTGTGTGTGTGTGTGTGTGTGTGTGTGTGTGTGTGTGTGTGTGTGTGTGTGTGTGTGTGCTCGCACACGCGCGCGCGCTGTGGTCTTAATATGATACATATTAAATCAAAAAGATTATGTAATAAATGTCTGGTGACCACGATAAACTACACAAGAAGTGGTCCATCAATATTTCTTGCCAAATTGTGAGTGTTGGTGATAAAATAGAGCCTTTAAGTTGATGCTTTAATTGTCCCAAAATATACAGTTTGATTGACTAATCAATCATATCAGCTTTTTGTCCTTAATTGCTTCACTCAAACACCATATTCTCGGTTGGGGGGAGACATCTGAGGATTTCTGATCATAGTTCTGGATTTCACCATGTTTCTCGTCTTGAATAGCTCCATCACCGTATGTAAGGGCCTTAAGAACGTCTCTGTCAGTCCTATAAGTGCTCTTCATCACTCTCTCTGCGTTCACCAGCGTCTAACACCCAGTGTTCCTCCTCTTCCTCCTCCTCTTCCTCCAGGATGAGTCGCTCCAGCGGCTGCAGAAGGAGTCCGAGATCCTGCAGAAGACCTACGCCCACTACTTCGACCAGACCATCATCAACAACGAGATCGATGAGACCATCAGGCACCTGGAGGAGGCCATCGATCTGGTGTGCACCACCAGCCAGTGGGTTCCCGTGTCCTGGGTCTACTGAGCTGCAGCCCCGACAGACACCACCTCCCCTCAGCAGCAACAACACGGCCAAACTCCCATCATTCCCTCTTTGAAGTAAGAATAAATAAAGAACTTTAACAAAAACCAATGGGAAACGTCTCTCTACTCGGCAATGGATGGAACCCAAATCCCCATTAAACCCAAATCCTCCTGGACGCTGCACTAACGACCTGCGGCCTTATAATTATCGGCCTCTTGCCCTGACGGACGACTTAGTCATAGTGATGTATAAAAACAGAGTTTAAACAAAAGTGAATATTGTCATGTCTGTACTAGCTAGGAGGCAACATTTTTGTAGATGTTTGTTTTAAAGAGACAGTACTGTGCCCCGTCCTCCCATCTCATTGTAGTCGTGTTGGGTGTCGTAGTACTGAACCATCTGTAGAAAGACACTGTCGGGGTATTCTGTCTCTCGGCAGAATGAAGTAAAAGCACACAAACACACTGCAATGTCCTCTCATCTGTAGATCATGTCGCCATCCCTCATTATTTATTCTGTCTTGTTCTTTCTCTAAGCTGTAAAGCTGGTTTTCATTGTGTCATGATCCTATTTAGCTTTTTGGTACGGTTACATTATGATTCCACATTTCTACTTGCCTACCAGGTACTGTCTCTTCTAAATAAATCCATAAATGTGTTAGAGATTTGAATGAGGTTATCATGCATGTGGACATTTGCAAGCTTCCATGCTGTCGGTCAGTCGGTGTTCCCAGTGTCCCTCTGTAAACCTCCAAGAAAGAAAAGAAGACAAAAATATATTAACAAAAAAACAAACACATTCCAGCTGTTTGGAAAGACTGAACTCAAGGGAAGCAAAAAACGATCAGCGACAGAAGCAGACGTTGACTTGACACCTATGCACATCCCTTGCATTTCAGGTGACATTTCTAAACCACAGATTTATAAAAAAAAAAAAGAAATTAAAAAAAATGATCGACCATGTAGTGAGATGTGTTTGTAAAATGAAAAAATCTAATAAAAGTCTTGATTTTTCTCTTTTTGATTTGTCATACCAAAAAAAAGAGGAAAAAGTTCACCTTATTCTTCATTTGCCATTTCAGAAAATGTGATGTCCAAGAGTATTAATGTCTCAACTGAGTGAAAAAATTTGATGAGAGTTGAAATATTGATTTTTTTTTTCTGCAACTGTGTAAGCATCTGCAAAGGAAGTGTACTCCATCCATCCTGCAAAGGTGACGAGGGAAGAGGAGGCGGCCTGTGCATCTGAATAACATGTATATGAATATGGCAGACTGACGTACAAACTGCCCCTTGTGTAAATGACTGCAATGATAAAAGTTCTTCAGTTTTTTAAATATATTTCCTTTTATGTGTTGGAAAAGTGAACCTTGGAGTGGCTCTTCTTCTTTTCTTTTCCACATGACACAAACCCGCTCAGTCCTGAGGTCCAGGCGTGGCAGGAGGCACAATAAGAAAGTAAAAGTTCCTGTAACGGGGGATTCTGGGTAATTGCTAATGAGCTGACTATCAACTGTTAACTTTGGGTTTTCATGAGTACATTATGAGTTATTATTAGATATCATTTTACCGAGAGAGGACAAAGAAAAACTACAAATTTACATTTGCAGTTCATTTGGGGCTTTTTTTGCTTAAGATAAATATTGAAAACAATTAATTCGATACATTTTCTGAATATGAACACTACAGACACTATTTTTGTTAAGTGATTAAAAACAGGAAGCTTTACATTTATTAACTCATAGAGTCTAAACTCTCAATGTTGCCTCATATCTTAAACTTCAGAGATGAAGAATACTGAAATTAAGGAAATAAATATGTACTGGCTGTTATCTCGTCTCCATACATTAGCTAATATTTTGTTCAGAAACATATTTTCTATCTCTGAAATATTAATGATGAAAATCCATTTAGATTATCTTCATTATTAATTCATCTGCAAATTATTTTGAAAATTACAAAGTAAAACCAGTAAATACTGACATTTGAGAATCTGGAAACTTTTTTTAAATATATTTTTCCTTGAGGAATAATTAACAATCAACTGATTAATTCTTAAGATTTACTCATAATTTTAGCCCCAAACAAAAGTAATTATGCTGTCTATTAATTGGTCAGGAGGACAAATGAAATAATTGTGCATCTTTTAAGTAAAATGGCCGCCATACATATTTCAGGTGAACTCAGCTGACTTCCCAGTGAAGTGCTGCATTTAGTGATTTCAATCAATCCGAGTGAGTGATTAGAATGAACACTGCTTTACTGTTGCGTAATCCCACAGCAATAACATCTGAACAAGAGAAGCAGTAAACTGAGGACAGCGTGTTTTGTTTTGCTCTTTAAAGGTGGATTTTATTATTACAATATCAAAAAGTATAGTATGTCATAAGTCATAGTAAAGTAAAGTACAAGCAGTACATGTGTGCTTCCACCACTACATACCAACAACAGTAGGATATTATGAATCCATACGGAGGTCACAGAATCTGGAGGTCAAACCATTGAGTTGCGTAACACCTGTTATTACGGCAGGCTGGAGAGCTTCTCAGGTACATCTGACAAAGTAGAAGAGCAGCGACACAGATATTATTATGTTATGTACCACACGCACAGAATATTCAATTTTATTCTTTGGGTTTGGCTCCTGACAAGCTGTTTCTAGATAAAGATACAGGCCACCTTAACTTTTAGGTTAAAAATTAATAACAGTTGCATTTTCACGTGACGTTGAAGATGAAACCGACTCCAGGGCCCCGTTCTTCGCACCTGGCTAACTGAGTTAAGATAGGATTACATAAGTCAGGCTTTTCGGTTCCACAAAGCAAGTTTGGCAAAATCACCATAGCAACACATCCAAAAACTTGAACCTGCTCCAGTGCAGACTAACTGAAGTTAGCTGGATAAGCTGGCAGCTCCCTTCCTCAGAGATCCCATTGATGAAGGAGCGATATTAGTTAGATTAGCGTTTCATAGGGAGAGAGTTCTGATCACATGATGATGACTTCCTATATGAGCGCTATCCATCCTGCCCACAAGGAATCATTTATTAAAGACCTTCTCGAGCCATGAAATCGCAATACAATACTCATGTAGTGTATAAAATAAACAACATTATTGCTATTTTTTATATTTCCTCTGTCTCTTTCCAGGAATTTCTGGGTAGAAATGACTCGACCTGTAAAATTAATTGTTACCATATTTTCCTACAATATAGTTGCACTGTGAAATATATACCAGCGTCTGAAACCAGTGAGTACACTTTTTCTGTTACACCTTATCAAGCAGACAGAAAAGGCCAGCTGCACGAGAATGATGGTAAATGAGAGGGGTGACGAGCAGCAGCCTCCAGTTGTCTAAGTCCCGCCCTAATCCCACATTAAAGGGCCAGTGTGCAAGTTAACTGGTGCTCGCCGCTGAAAAGACTCACTCAGCAGACAAGTCAAAAGTTCAACAGCATTTCAATTTTTTTTATTGATTAAAAAATATATATCATGTGACACCGCGTTGTTGTCTTCAAACACCAACGAACCGGATCACTGACAGTCCAAACCAAACTAACATCCACCGGGGTAAAAAGAAAGCAGTGGCTGGTGTTAGAACAGGGATATTCTTTACCATTTCAGCTACAGAGAACACACCAGTATGTATGTATGTTTATGAACAGTATACAAAATATATAGCAAATTAAGAACAGTTCATTTGTATGAAATGTAATATATGTACCTGAAAGCTTTTCTCATCCCACAGGGAACCAACACGTTCCCCTCCCCCAGCCACAATCTGACATATGGCAATCACACCACACCAGACCAGGCTGTGTGGCGCGAGGTAAAAGCAATGCGAAAGTCCCTCCAACATACACAAGCAGCACTGAGCCGCGTGCAATAAGAAGATTAATGCATTTATGGAAAAAGCTGCAGAACCTACATTTAGAGCTGAATGAATATAGACGAGCAGAGAGGACATCTGTTGAGGAGATAACTACGGGAGCTTTTATCTCCTTTAACTTTACACATTGATGTGAGTGAAAATACCCCCCCAAAAAAATGTAATAAACACTCGTAACAGACTATGCAATGCTACGAATATTACATCATATTAATTAAAATTGAGCGTTATGCAACAAAAGGTGGAGGTTCACATATACATTTTCATCCCTTTGCCACAGTAATCCACAGTGTGAACATCAACACCCGCCTCTGTGATTGTAGAGAGGAATCCCGTCCAGCTGCTCATGAACCAGAAGCAAAGATATGCATCAGATGTGTAATCTATAAATATCATAGATTGTGCGTCAGTCTTCCCTCTGAAGAGAGCTGTAATGTTCTGATATGTTTGGCAGTGCAGACTCACACCAGCAGCCGCACATCCTCTGTGCCTTCGCGGATAAATGAAAACATCTTTTATCTGATCGGCAATTGGAAAAGCTACCCCCTCCTTTCACGCTGTTCTCATGTGCAAGAAAGACAGGGATTCATATCTGACCGGCCAATCAAATCCAAGAAGAGCCACACTGCAATGACACAGAGAATCGATTGGCTGGCCTGGGCCCGATGACCCCCGACCCCTGCAGAGAGCCGCCCGTCCTCGGGGTCCAGCAGGGTCCCGTTGCGAAGGCTCTCTGTGCCGTTGCCCATCTCCTCTCTGATCTCCTGCTGGAGCAGCTTGGAAATGAGGCTGTTGAAGCGGTTCTCCGTGGTGGAGGCGATCTCCGACGGGGCCGTGGTCAGGTTCAGCTCTCCGGGGTCCACGCACGTGCCGTTCACCCTGGCGAAAACCACCTCACTGAGGTCCAGTCCCGCCACGGAGGAGGGCGAGGCGCAGGGGATGTCTCGCACCAGCTGGTAGCTTTCCTTCCACCCCTTCAGCCACTCCAGGGAGCAGTCGCACACCCAGGGGTTCCTGAAGAGGAAGAGGCGGCCCAGAAGGTAGACGGGCTGGAACACCGGGAGGGGAAGGGTGGTCAGGTTGTTGCTGTTCAGGTGGAGCGTGATCAGGCTGGTGAGGTTCTCAAACGTGCCTTCCTCGATGTTCAACAGCTGGTTCCTGTCCAGGTACAGGACCTCCAGCTCCACCAGGTCGCCGAACCAGGTCTTGGACACGTTGGTCAACAGGTTCCCCCCAAGGTTGAGCATCTTGAGGCGCACGAGGCCTCTGAAGGCGAACCGGGGAAGATCGCACAGCAGGTTGTCGTTGAAGTAGAAGTTTTCCAGTCGCAGCAGGTCCTGGAAGGCGCCGTCGTGGATCACGTTGATGCGGTTCTCCTGGAGGTTCAGGTACCTGATATGAGAGGAAGACGTTTAAAAGACCAAACCGAGGACTTCAGATTTCTTTTACCATAGGCCATTCATAGAGCAGGTAAAGCAGGTACTGCCAGGTCAGCATATCTTTAACTAGAGAGATGACTGCAGTGAGAAAAGACAAATATTAAAGGATTGCTTAACAAAACCCAGAAATCCTGCATAAATGAAAACACACAGAAATAGTCAAATACTTGTGACTTCTTAACCCAGTCTTTAACCTCAAGCCCATTTGTTCCTCCTGAAGATGTATTTCTTTAAATATATAGTTCCACTTTTAAAAAACGTCATTAATGTCCTGAAACGGCTGCTTTTTTTAAAGCAAATAAAAAGTCAAATCGTGAGTAAAGAGTTTAGAGAATGGAAGGAGCTCAGTTCCAATTGAAGACAAAACAATAACTACACTTCTTACCAAATGCACATTTTGTAGTTGACACCTTATTTTATTGATGATTTAACTGAAAGAGTATTTTTGTCCATTCAAGTCTCACCAAACATTGTCTTTGGGTTCTTGAAGTAAAAAGTCTATTTCCCCAGTTGTTGTACAAAGCTACCACTACTGTTCTATTTTGGAGTATTAAAGTAGTATATCTTTCAGATAAGACTGTACAGTGTGACGCTGTTAGTGATTTTGGAATATATCTTGATTTAACGGCTTTTGCTTGTGCAAATTCTTGTATTTTGAGACTTGACATGTGCCGAATGCATTTTTTTCCTCCTAAAAAGTCACTAATAATAAAGGTCTACAAGCCAGTGAGATGCTATTATCTGAAACTACTCTTGTTACACGTTTCATGAGCCTTCAAAGGATCCAAATGTCCAGATATAAAGTGACGGTAGTGTCACGGCCCTGGATCAGGCCCCGTCACACAAGCTACTTCCAGCCTGGGACTCACTTGAGACTCCCCAGGCCCAGCAGGGAGTTGTAGGCCACCGCCTCGATCCTGTTCCTCTCCAGGTAGAGGTGAGTCAGGTTCTCCATCCCTCGGAAGGCTCCGGGGATCCTCCGGAAGTGGTTCTCGAAGCAGAGCACCTCCTTCAGCGCCGGTTGCTCGAGGAAGATGCGGTCGGGGATGTTGAAGAGGTTGCAGTTGGACATGTCCAGTCGCACCAGCTTCTTCAGCCCCGAGAACGTCCGCGTGTGAAGGTAACTGATGTAGTCGTTGTTCGCAAATTTCAGCTCAACTAAGTTGGCGAGGCCCTGCGGGACAGAGGGTCAGCTGTGTGTGAAATATGGAGATTTCAACATGTAGTTTCTCAAGACCCCCCCAACTAAAGATATCTTCAGCCAAAGCTACAAACCAATAAGACAAAATACTTCTCCGCAAAAGAAAAGTGTTTGAATGTTTTCTGTGGGGAATACAGGCTTTTTAAAAAAAAAGGTAGTTTTCTCCCAAAAATATAATTATATTATTATTTTATAAATATTATTAAACCTATCACTCTCAAGTAAATCCATGTTTGTTTGTTTTGTATGAATTGTTATATAATTTCTTTTGCTGTTTGAATGTGTGTGTACTCTTCGCTCTCTACTGGAGGTCAAAGGTTCAAATGAATCCTTCGAGGACCCTCAACCTTGTCCTTCATATAATGGAAACCTATTGCACGCCGTCCTAAATTCCCAGACAACACTTTGCTTTTCAATTTTAAGTACAAAATTCCTGACAACATGTTATTGATTATCTCTGCTTCTCTTTAAAAATAATAAAATGTCAAATAAAAAGTGCAACCAAGCATCAACACGAAACCTCAGCAGACCTTGAAGGCTCCGGGGGTGATGAAGGAGATGTTGTTGTGGTCCAGAGAGAGCAACTTGAGGGCGGGCAGCGTGCCGAAGGCCCTCTCCGACAGGAACTTGAGTGCGTTCTTGTCCAGGTTGATGGCGGACGCCTCGCAGGGGAACTCTTTGGGCACCTCAGCGATGCCGGAGCGGTCGCACAGCACGCTGCAGCTCTTCTCCTGAGTGCAGGAGCAGGAGGCCGGACACGCCCGCACACAAGCCCAGCGTGTCAGCACCGCCTGGGGCAGCAGGCACAGCACGGAGACTGGAGACGCACAGAGGGAGGGGTCCAAATAGCTCTGTGATCCATATATTACAGTTTGTAGGATCAATACAGGTGTTTACAAAAAAACATCTGGATGTTCATTTAAACGTTTCAAACTGAGGCTGGGGATTGGAGGTCAGTGGTGCCCCAACATATTTATGTCAATAAAGTGGAGAAAATGACCCATCATCTCAAAGGAGCCAAATCTAAATGATTGAAATATTGATTTACATTTGGAATTTCTGGTCATCCTGTTCTGCAGCGACACATTTCAGGGAACTCCAATTATTCTCTTCCTTGCTGAGACTTGACGTCACAGACAGCAGCTAACTTAGCTTAGCACAAAGACTGGAAACGGGTGGAAACAGCTAGCAGCCGAAGAATGTTTTACTGGAAGCTTCTGAAAGGATCCCGTTTTGACTTCAGTTTTAATCCACATTTCCTCCCCTGCTCATTGGATCAATACACATTACACATATTCTGCAACAATAGCTGATCCCTTCAGTCCAGAGTTGGATAGTTGTTTTTATTGCCATTATTTATTGGGTTGTTTTTTTCGGCACGTAAGTTCCAAGTTACAGCATAAACTGTGGAAGCCCAGTTCCGCCACTGTGAGGAAGATCCTGTTAGTCATAATTTGATGAGTTAGTAAGTCATAATAATGAGATGCTAAATCATAATTATGAGATAGTAAGTCATAATAATGACTTACATGATCTTCATTTCTTCATAAGCATACAGACCTCTCTTTACGTCATGTCGCTGCAAAGGAACTGCAACACACACACACACACGCACACACGCACACACACACACACGCGCACACACGCACACACACACACTGTTCTGTGGCGTTGAGCCCGTTGAGTGGCAGGTTGAGGGCTGAACTGTCGCTCTGCTGCATGATGATGTGATTAAGACACACCAGCTTACACCAGAGATGAGCCACACAACAATGGGCATTGTCTGCGCCTGGGATTTCACCTCCATCCAGTTCACGTCGGCTCGCGCTCCCCGCTGCCTTTTAGTCTGATCGATCAGTCAATCAATCAATCACCCAATCACCCAACCCTTGTGGAGGAAATGTCTTTGATGGAGGCCAACCAGCATTCCTAGATGGCTCATTGGAAGAACTTTATTAATTATGATTACCTGAGGATTGACAGTGTGAGGCTTCTTCCACCGAACCAGTTTAAGCTGAAGAGAACACAAATAAATCACTAAAAGTGGAGGAGTGAACGGATAGAAACTGACCGGTGAAAGTGATGACAGTCATGACTGAAGCCTCTCCAGTGGGACAAACCGGGATTAACGGAGGTCTGAAACGGAACAAACACAGCACCGCAGCACTTCATGATCAACCGCTGAGAATCACATGAATAATAGTGTCTCAACGTCGGCGTTTTAAAGTCTGCAGGTGACGCTACGATCCTATCGAAGCAGATCTCTGTGGAAGCTCAATTACATGAATCTCACATCTGTCAAATGAACCAGAAAGGGAAGTACCTGTAGATCTGTCCAGACCGGTGCGCCCGTGCGTGTTGAAGGACACGGTCCTCGCGTGGGCACGGCGCGCCATCAACGGCATCACGGAGGCTGCTGCCCGACGCTGTTCTCCAGCTAAAGTGTGTGCTGTTGGGAATTGACCCACGCCACCCCCGTGTGTGTGCGTGTGTTTTTTATAATACACACACACACAGACCAAAAAGCCATCTCTTAATGGCAGTCAAATCCCCTGGATGGATGGATGGAGTGATGGATGGAGAGTGAGATGCGCGGTTGTCGGGATTACAGAAGTAAAGCGAAGCTCTCCGGATCAAACCGCCGAGGCAGAGCGGTAACGTGGAAACAAACACGCACGCGCACGCGCACACGCACACCTTGCATATGTTGAAATGGATCAGGGGGATCTGTTGAGGCGATCAATAGTTTGCTGAATAAGATCACTCCGCGGTCATCTTCCTCCGCAGACTTCAAATGTCCCTAGAAACGCTATTTTCTAAATGACACAGCTGTTACGCAACAAGGTTTTAAACGGGCGACATCGGCTCAGTGCTTATAAAACCTCCTCAGCACATTAGAGACGATGTGACCTTTCAAGAGTGACATGGAAAAACCTTCCAAAAAGTGTGTGTGTGCGCGCGCGCGCGTGCGTGTGTGTGGGGGGGATGCTGGATGTGCAACCAGTCTTTTCACTTTTCGGCCTAAAAAGCTTCCGCCATCTGTAGAGGCATCACATGATAATTGTACCCTCATTTCACCAGACTGTCATTTGAAAAGCTCAGCACACATCCCATAATCTGTGCACATCTGGCTACCAACTCTCTGCTCTGTGTTTGATGGTCTGGGTGTGTGGGGTCAGCTCACCTGTTCCGACTGCCTGCAACACTACTATAGACAATAATAATAATTATATATATATACACATATACACACACGTGACTAGTTCCAAAACCAAAGAAACAAATGACTAGACAAGCAAAATGACCCCCCAAAAAAGTTGTTTGAGACCAAAAACAAACCAGGAAACGAGATGACAAACAAAACTACGAGACAAAATAACAAATCTGTTTTATGTTGTCTGAAACTTTGTACTGCGGTCTTGGCCAGGACACTCTGGTAAAGGAGAGGTTTAATCTCAATGAGGTTTTTCCTGGTTAAATAAACTAAACTTATAAAATCTAAAAATGACTAATATTTAAATGTCACCAGTTTAGTGTCCTTTTATTTGTGAAATAGCGATCATCTCATTGTTTCACTTTAAATGTCGGGCGTGGGTTGTTTATAGTAACAGTGATGCACTTCGAGTAACTTCAGTATTTTGGCCTCACAGTAGTTGTGTAAATTGTAAAACCATCTTAAATATATTTGTATGTTTTAGAATTGAGTGACTTTAATTGGAACATTTGGCAATAATCAAAAGTTAGTTTTATTAGTGGTTCCCTTATTAAATCAGAGCCGTTTTGGGGAAAGAACACAATCCACACAGATGAATTTACAAATGA
The DNA here is from genome assembly GCF_009769545.1 of Cyclopterus lumpus. Taxonomy (NCBI): domain Eukaryota; kingdom Metazoa; phylum Chordata; class Actinopteri; order Perciformes; family Cyclopteridae; genus Cyclopterus; species Cyclopterus lumpus. The sequence goes on along the minus strand of NC_046986.1, from coordinate 17,890,843 downwards.
AATCTTTATATTTTTTTTTCAAAAGAAATGAAGCCCATCCAAATCGATACCAAATTTTTTGCCGCCCGTCCACCCAGAATCCACAAGGAAACCGGCTGCTGCTACAGGTCTTCTCTGCACAACCACAGTAAACAAGTCTTCATGAAACGTGCTGGATTTTTCCAGATACTTTTTTTTTTGCATTCAGAACATTTTATTTTGGTAAAATCATACAATTGCACAGCTGAGTATTTCCCATGCGGTGCAGTAGCCTATCAGCTAATACAGAAAGCAAAGTCTACGTCTAAGGAGCTCTGGAGTTCCCTGGAGAACGTGGAGCACGTCTTGGGTTCTGCCTGCAACAACCTGCACAGAACCTCCTGTTCGTCTCAAGCAAATTCCAACAGCTGACTTGGAAAAAAATCAATTCTGCAGACGTGAGTCACATTCAAAGAGAACTCCAGAGGTTTCATATATGCAAATACAACAATGAGAATAAACCACATGTTTGTTTCTTTAAGGATTGCCATGTGCCAGACATTCACTGGAGAAAAATAATCAGGTCAAATTAGAGAATCAATAATGCACACAATTGGAGAATCTGAACACTTCAGCACTGATATGCTTAAGAGTTTCTTTTTTGCTATTTTGACAGCTATATTCCAAACCTTGGCATGTTTGTTCAATTCCATTTCAAATTTTGTTGACCAATTAATAGAATCTAAGAGATGACTGGCCACGAGGAGGCCCTGAAACAGCTGTGGATATTATTTACTGAGTCCAATGTATCTTAAACATTAAAAAGCTCACACTACCCCGAAATATATAAATTTCACGCAAACAGGTGACATTCAACATTCAAGTGCCAGTGTTTTTTGTACTGTCTTTTGGTCAAGTTACTGAAACTTTCAAAGAATCACTTTGAGGCTTACAAAAATAAATATTTGTCAAAAATGCTTAATAAATTACACAAAACTAGCAGCAAAAGTAGAATCTAGAAATCTGTGCAAATGGCTAAATTCCCCCCCAACTGCTAAATCCCCTGGTCCCAAATAAATCCTGGTTTAAACGTTTAGAACCTGTCCCCTTTGTAAACAAGCTGCGTTTTTCACAATCTCCTCACACACAATATTTGGAAGCTTAAGGACACATATCCAAGACATCTATATAAAACTCTAGATGTGCAATAAAAGAACTTTGTAAAACTTGATGGGCACGACGAACAAGGGCCTACACACTTAAATCAAGTAGCACCATTCAATCTCAAGTTCTCAACACTGTCAGTGCATCCGCTTATAGTTCAGTATCTTAAAAAAAAAAAAAAAAAAGGTTTCAAGGCACAACACACCCGATGAGAAAATTGGGAGCATTTTGAGGTGAAACGCCCCATCTCTCCTCCTCTCGATGGCTGCTCCTCTTTGAGAGGAAAAGCCTGCTCTGGCTTGGCAAAGCCACAGATTTTGTATACGTCTGAGCAGATAAACTCTCAGAGGACCTGACAGTACTGAAATGTTCCATAAGGAAGGTGGGCACTCCCTCCCCTCCCCCAGTCTTTGGCCCCCTCCACAGTTATACTACGCAGCAATGGGAAACCAAAGCCACCGGCGATAGCGGTGCACTGAAAGCCGCGTCTACCCCGTTCTCCTAAACCCCCCCCCAGTGGTCGAAGTGCTGCTCTAACCCGCTGTTTAATTGATAAACCTCAGTGATCACTCAAATGCCTGTCTCTTTAAGATGAACCATGCCTCCAACGCAGCTTGAAAAGAGAAAACGTTTGTAATTAAGTTAAGCCTGCGACTCAGTTCACGTGTCTTTCCTCCTTGACCAAAAAACAAAACACTTGCAAGCGTAGAATACCATCTGGGCCTCGTGGTTGCCGGTCGATTCAGTAAACACTAACACCACGCTATGCCCTCCCGATGCTGTGGTCCTTTATGCAGCCATTTTGAACTTCACTTTCAAGATGGCAGGCATTTTTTGTTTTGATACATATTTGTAGAGAAACAATTCAAAAATCAAAAAACTGACTCAGTTTTTCAATTTTGCACACACCTGCACCAAAAATGTCTCAAGTAAAAATAAACAAAAAACACCGCCCACTTAACATAGCTAGCACTTGCTAACGTACTAGCTGCCGTAACACTGTCAAGTCAATTTAAAAGTGTGGAGTAACAAGTTCCAGCAGTGATTATTCTCGTTTAAACCTCAGCAATCGTTGGCACTGAGCTTAATGACTTATGTGTTTCTTAAGATTACAATAGGAATGGCTATTTCAAAGACTATCATATCCATAAAAAGGAGCCTGTCCAGGATAGAGTGAGCAAAAAAGAAAAAAGAAAAACGAAATGTAACTTTGTCCCTTAGGATTAAAATACAGTTGCCTCACAGAGCGGCCCAGTTTGTGTTAGACATAGTAATGGCTCCATTGCTGTTTGACTATAGAAAAGGCTACATGATGTTCCTGCAATAAATTTTGAAGTTCAAATGGAATCATGACTCAGCGCCACAATACCCCAGTGTTTGCCAAGGTTTGATTAAGTCCAAGCTTATTTTACCTTTCTAATATTTTTTTTCACCAAACAAAATAGTAAAATCAAATTTAGAGCTCTTGGCCATGTTCATCTGGTGAAATGAAAACATAGATTTCCTGTCTAAATTCCAAAGGCACAGTACATTAACATACAAATGATCCTCAGGTTAATCGATTGTTTTTTTTTTTGTTTTGTTTTTTTTTCTTCCACAAAAAGAACAAAAATACTTTTAACAATGAAAGCCCGAAGTTGCTATCGGACAATGCATGTCAGCATCCATGCTCACTCTGAGGTGTGCGAATCTCTGCGTTCTCCGGTGCATTGCACGTGCTGGTGACTTTCCTTAGCGTCGTGCTGCACTTCCTTTTTGAGAGAAGCAAATGGCAGAGAACCAGGGTTGGTAATGTACTGTGTGTCAGTGAAGCTACACAGGGAGGGTTGTTATGGTCTGGCTTAAGTTAACATGTGGTTTCCCTTGGGTTGGCATGGCAACCTGTTCCTATGGCGACTAGTTGCCCCACCAATCCACACTACCAGAGTTGCTATAATTCCCTCCATAGCCGTCATTGTTGTAGAAGTTGCCGCCAAAGCCACCTGTGAAGGACAAAGTCAGAGTGTCAGTCTGCCGCGCAGCAACATTTAAAGCATATACACAATGCTACCTCCATTAGCAGTAAGCATGTGTGATATAAGGAGCAGCAAGGTTCTACATGGCTGTGTTAAGTTCAGGACAAAGTGAAACGCAGATAAAAGTGTGTTCGTACCGCCGCCACCTCCTCCACCGCCTCCACCGCCGCCAAAGCCACGACTTCCTCCATGGCCTCCAGCGCTGCGTCCGCCACCTCGGCTGCTAGCGAAGTTTCCAGGGCCACCACCAGGCGTCTGACGGTAGTCTCTAGCTCCGAAACCACCAGAGAACCTTCACAAGAAGTAAGTTTGTTAGATATTATAGTACTGATTGTACTTCTTAAATATCAAAAGTGATTAAAGTTTCAGAGGATTATATTTTTATGGATATTTTCCAGAAGAACAAAAATGCAATGCAGTAAGAGTTCACATGTTTACGACACAAGTTCAACTTAATGAGGTCCAAAAGGAGACAGTTTGAGAGTCACACCTGACTGACACGACATTTCGGCATGTTCTAAAAATGCAGTTGTTCCTGCTGGAGACAATTACCTCTTGGAGCGCCCACCACGGGTGGTGCTCTTGTGCTGGTGCTCGTAGGCCAGGCTCTCAAGCCAGGAGGGAACCTCCTGTTTGGCCTCCACCAAAATGTCCAGCAAATCTTTGGTTATGTTGCTGTTTTTGTCGTTAAAGAACGACGTGGCCAGACCTGCACCAAACAGTGAAGGATGAGAGAGATATTAAAATATTATTGTACATTAGGGATACAACAATCTGGTTTAAAATACATAAATAAACAATTCCATACCAAGGTTGCCCACACGTCCCGTACGGCCAATACGGTGAACGTATTCCTCAATGTCACTGGGCAAATCAAAGTTAATGACATGCTTCACATTGCTGATGTCCAAACCTCTGGCAGCCACCTGGGAAAATAAGAAAGTATGAAATTAAAGTTAGAAGAAAATTGTTTAAAAAAAATATATAAATAAACAGGTCCAATAACGTATGGAATTTGAATTAAAAACAGATAAAACCTGCCGACTACGTTTGTTAATTAAACCAAAGCCACAGATTCTGACCCAGTGACGGTTACTTACAGCTGTGGCCACCAAGATGGGGCAGCGTCCAGACCGGAACTGATGCAGAGCTTCCTCTCGGTCCCTCTGGGATCGATCTCCGTGGATGCTGGTGCAGGCGTATCCCTCGTGGTAAAGGAAGTCTTCCAGGGCATCTGCTCCTTTCTTGGTTTCCACAAACACCAGAGTTAACGCCTCTTTGACTGTGCAGCCGGAAAGAGGCCGAGACAAACGGGAGGAGCGCAGGATAAAAAGCATGAAAGGAAAGGGAGAATATAACAATTATTAACTCAGTATAAGGGCACAGATGGATTTGTGTAACTAAAAGATGGTAGCGGGAATTTAAAAGTGTCATTCTAAGAAAAAAAAAGTAAAAGTAGATTTTGGCTTTAGGTTTTCTGCACTGTTCTGAAGAGAACTGATATACTTCTGTCTAAATTAGTGACGACCAACACCGGTTCTTAGGATTGTTACCTAATATCTTACAATTCAATAATTGTATAAACTAGGGGCCATGTTAGCTGGGGAGCAGATGCACAGGATGAACTGCGGGATGTGATGTCTCTGGTTTGTGAGTCAGAGGGAAATTGTGATATGTTCGCACTTACCGGGTTTCTCTGGGGCGTCAGGTACACTTTCCGGAACCTCACTGGGAATAACTAAGATAAAACCAAAACGGACCGTAAACGTGAGGCTTCTCAGTACACGCATAACAACTTAAGATCAATATGGAGACGCAAACCCACTAAACACGGCACGTTATTTCAGTGACAGCTCACCCCTGTATGACATTTTGTTATATTGTATTATTATTATTTATAAGGCAGACTGAGAAATACACAATGATGGATTAGAGCCCCATGTGACCTTCATGAGTGGCATAATAATGTATGCATTTCTCACCTGTGGCATTGAGCAGATCGAGAAGGAATGACCTCTTGTCTGTGTCTTCGACCCAAACCACCTTCTGGGTAATGTTTTCTGAAGTGGAACCGACACGGCCCACTGCCAGGAAAATGTAGTCCTCCAGGAAGTCACGAGCAAGGATCTATGAAAATTAATCAAATAGATAAGTATGCAGATAGTGATCACATTTAGAAAGATTCATTACATTGTTGACTGTCCAACCGACCTGAATCTCCTTGGGGAAGGTGGCACTGAACATCATGGTCTGGCGGATGCCTTTAGGTGGCATTGTATCCTGCTCCACAATGCGTCTGATCTGTGGCTCAAAACCCATGTCCAACATGCGGTCAGCCTCATCCAGGATCAAGAAGCTGCAGACGCATTTCAAATTGAATTACAAAAACTAAACAAATATTGGATTCCGTTGTTTTAACAAACAAAAAAATATCTTTCAGGATGCCTCGGTTCTACTGACTTGCAATAATCCAGACCGATCTTGCCCCTTTCCATCATGTCAACCAGACGTCCAGGTGTGGCCACCAGCAGGTGACATCCTCTTTCCAGCTCCCTGATCTGCTGTCCAATATCCGCACCGCCATATACCACGCAGGGACGCACACGTGAACGATAGGCAAACTAAATTGTAGGGAGAAGAGGAAAAATAAGTTTTAAGATGCATATTCAAAGTTCAGGCAAAAAGTGTTTTGTTCCATGTGGCGTCTGATATAGCAGATGTATACCTTTCTGGCCTCATCGTAGATCTGCAAGGCGAGCTCTCTGGTGGGAGCCAGAACAAGGGCGAGTGGGTACTGCTTACGGCGGCCATACCTTCCACTATCCTGAGGATGAAATAAATAATGTGCATTAGCCACAATCAAAAGGCAACACAGGATAAGTTCAGTTATTGTGCATTTTCTTTCCCCAATACCTGTCCATTGTTCTTGGAGGCCTGCATGGCCTCTCCTGGCCCCTCGTTGTAAATTTGACTCAGCACTGGCAGCAAGAAAGCAGCAGTCTTACCGGACCCTAGAACACACATGATTACATTTATTAGACAACCTAAAACAAAAAATATTAAACCATGGAGGCAAAAGATGCAAGCAAAATGATACAACCTCAACGTTTCAATTAGAAAAAAAAAGGCTAGTTGATCTACTTAAGGCCGTCAAACATATCCACTGAGAATATGTAGAAATACTCACCAGTCTGGGCACAAGCCATCAAGTCTCTCTTAGACTTGATGATGGGGATAGCATGCTTCTGAACCGGGGTGGGACAAGTGTAGCGAGTCAGGTTGATGTTCCCCATGATGATCTCCCCCATGTCCACATCATGGAACTACGGAATAAACAGACAGTCAGCAAAAAAAATAATCTATTAACACCTATAAAATCTATACATTAAGGACACACATTTTAAATATGAAAGCACTTCTGAATATACACTTACGCTGTCAATGTGGGGTGGGCAGTTGCTACCGGTGGCCTCCACGGGAATATCATCATATTTCTCAAAGTTTATCCCAGTGTTGCTTGCAGCGAAAAGCTCTCTATAAAAGAAAAAGGTTTGCAAAAGTTGAGATCAAACCAAATCACAAAATTGACGTTATTTGTGACGTTAGGTCATCTGTGAGCAAAATATTTCTTACTGTTCCTGGCGCTCGTTGGGCGCAGTGGGCTTGGACCAATCATCATCTCTGGAGTCGTCCCCCCACCGGTTGCTTCCTCCACCAGAAGAGCCCCCACGCTCATATCTGTACACAGGCCCCCAGTGTGTTAATGTGTGGAGCCAAAAGAAACTCATGTCTGATTTAATATGACAATACCCATTAATACTGGCTGAAAAGTTTAACATCGTAATTTTTTTAAATGCTTAAACTAGGAATCTTGGGGCTGCTAAAAAAAGAAGCTATTTGTACTTTGGAGTGATTATAAAACATTACAAGACATTGTAATAAAACACAATGTGCAGACTCGAGGCAGTTTGTTATCAAACGTAACAATTTTACACACCTTCCCCTTGAGCTTGACCCACGGTCATTGAAGAAGGTAGACTTTGACCGTTGATCAGTACGTCCACCGAAGCTGTTGTAGGCAGCATCCCGAGGAGCTCCAGCCCAGTTGCCGCCGCCGCCACCGCCGCCGCCTTCACCACCAAATCCTGTAATGAACTGAGACGGTCAGTCACATGTTCTTTTTGCAAATTGGCTATCATCAAATTGCACCGCTTTCTTACCAAAAGCAGCGCAAAAATCATTCCCTTTAGTGCACAGCTAATTGTTCATTCTTTCCCAGAAAGAAAACTAACTGCAAACCATTATGCAGAATAGTATTCTGCTACGGTAACTACTGTATGTAACAAGGGTGGGGGAGGGCGAAGTTTCCATCTCAAACTAGACTGTCACTCTAAAAACCAGAGCTATAGTTTGACATTTTACGGCACGACAGGTTTCCCACCTGCATTTTGCAATGGTTGATTAAACGGGCCTCCACCCCTGTTACCGCGGTAGGCGCCACGCCCACCATTGTCATTGCAAGGGGGTCCCCGCCCTCCAAAGCCCCCATTTGTGCGATTGTCGTGGTAACCATTCACAAATCCATTGCCGCGTCCACCGTCCCATCCAGGCGTATCTTTGTGGAAAGAAAACAAATTGAGAGGCTTGGGAGGAAGAGCATGATGCTGCACATTTGTGTCAGAAAGCAAATACTCATTTAGCGCTGCTCAAGTGTCCTTATTAGCCATAAGCCCCTCTTCTTAAGACTGACCTACTCTTTAGCCTAGGGTGGGATGCAAGCAAATCCATAGTAGACTTGAAGCTGGACAGAGTTTGATAAACTATCAGGATAAAAAAAGAACTCAACATTTGTCATATGTTGTCCAATATTATTGGGCAAAAAAATGCAGACCAAGTTCTACACCAAAAAGGATTTGGGCAAATATTGGTTAGCACTGTGGTTACACAAGTAGCTGAGGATATGTCACCACACAGATCTAGTCTGGTGAGGATCTTAATTCATACCTGTGGGCCAACAGGCAAATGCTTTAGTCACAGTGCCTGCTTCAAAGGGAAAGTGTGCTTCACACAGGCACACGCACTGTCCTCAGCTTCAAAAAGTTGAGATCCCAGGTTTTGGTCTCCTATACTGATCTGAATATTTAAATCCATCATTAATATACAATAATTAAAAAAAAATCCAAACAAGCTAAAAAAAAAGTACCATGTTGATGGTAACAAGAAATGGATTTTGGTCAGTTTGGGGAGAATTTGGGGGCCTCCCAGAGCTGCATTGCAATCACAATAGGCAAGAAAGTGATAAATACAGATGTGGCATTCAGACCTTTCCCCACGGTGCAAATGTTTAGATAAAGCGCAAATCTAATTTAAATACATTAAACAATGTTTTGTCATTTGGCCAGGTATCGGACAAAAATTATGAATGTGCAATTATTGCAAAGCACACCACACCGTGCAGCAGTGTGAAAGCCGCACTTTCTGAGACAGCAATGCAGGTGATGTCCCAGTTCATCAACCCACCAAAATGGACAAAAACAAGACAACTCCCCGAGTACAAATTACATGATCGCAAGGCTCATTTGTAAAACTGTTGCAGTGGCCCGTATCGGTGCAACTTAGCTACCAAACACTTCGCAGCACAATGTTGGATTGACCACATCATATGTAGCTTTCAAGTAGTTTCCCCTGATGTGTTGCGCAAGTTGTTACGTTTAAAAGACAAAAACAAACAAATATGGCAATGCAGAATGGTAATTGCCTCATTTTGGAATAGGAAAAACATGAAACTTCAAAAAGGATTTTGAAGGCTAAAACAATGGTTCCCAGTAATTCAAGATGCACCTTAAATCAGCACTGACAGTCTGCTAGCCCAACATAATATTTCTGGTGCATTATCCTTAAATGCACAGAGCAAGTCAGGTGTTACATTAATAGACATGCAACAAGCCACTATCGATCCATACAAATTACCACTTGTGTTTCGGCGCGCATGTGAACTACGGATTATATTGACGTTAAACATCACAGTGAGAAGTAAAGTTTTACCGACGATTGTTATCCGGCAATAATCAGCAAAAATAATCAGGACATCGGCATTTATGCTTTTTTTGTCGTCTAATAATTTTAACATAAAAAAGCCAGGGACAACAACCAATAATCATTGTACTTTATACAACTTTGCAGAAACTAATATCCATGAGTGGTGACTGTATGCTCACCTCTATTACACCATCAAGTGCTTCAGTAGATTTTAATAGTCATGATAACTTTCCAACAGAAAGTGACAAATCAAAAGAAATCAGCGGAGGCATTTGGTTGTTAAAACAAAATCCTTTGTGTACTCACTCTCTGCACAGTGTTTAGTTATTAAACTTTGTCATTTCAATAGTATAAAGAACTGGGAAATGTTTTGCAGCAAACTAAAATCCAGTATTTGATTACCTGACTGAAACCAACAGAGGTTAAAGGGTATGAATGTTTGAACAGTGCATTATATCAAATATATTGCGGCGTGCATGCTCTTGGTCGATTGCGTTGCATATGAGCATGCGTGAGAGTTTTTTATTCTGGGGAGAAAGCATGAATTTGGAGAACAAAATAAGTAACGCATCAAAGTAGGCTGATATGTGTTGCGGTACGTGAACATTGTGTTAAGAACTTTTTGACAGCAAGTTTTTACCTTCCCAATAAGTATGTCTATATCAAATAGATAACAGACCAATTAAATACAAACTAGTTGACAACTGCATCAAAGAAAATAAATATATTTATATAGGCATAGCCCTAAAAATGTGGCTATTATCACAGCATTATCACCCTGTCCTACTTTAAACGTTGACATTGGCTCATTATTAGTAAGACAGCCACTAGTGATGCAGTGCATCTTGTAGACACCATCCCCATGCATCGTAAGCTCCTTGCCAGCTTTAACTGCAATAGGCCAAGATTTCTACTGCTTTTTTCAAGTGACTATGACAAAGCAAGGGCACATTGATTATGCCCCAGTGTTCCACTATATACACACACACACACACACTATGAAATCCACCAACAAGTATATGGCATGCAGGTAGAGGTCAAAGTATACCACATCTGTTTCGCCGACCCCCACTGTAGGCATGGTAAAAGGCAAGCTCTTGAGAGGCCAGTCTTGGGTAACCTGAGCAAAGGTAGGGACGCAGGCTATAAAAAGACTCACCCATGACTACTGACTCATGCAGTACGAGTGTTGGGCTTGACTTTACACTAATAGTTACCAATCTTAGTCATCCCCTCCTGTCGTATAGATAGATATTTCTTAGTCTTTGCTCACTCTGCCTGCCATGGTTGTAGGTACTGCTTAGAAGAAACTTTGGGACATTTGCAGGTGAAATTTGGGCTTACATATATGTGGGAAAAAAATTATTCAATGGATAAATTCCACCCACTATAGTTAAAAGCATGAACCCAGCAAGCGTATGCTTCTATAAAACTGCCCATTATTTATAACATTTCTCATTTTGAATGCAAGCATCCTTGTAGAGAAGCACATTAATTAATCATGAGCCCATCATTCTTTACTGTAAAGTGTACAGCTCAAAAACTCTCCCTCTTCACACTGGCTTTGCTGTGTGTAAAATGGCTATTTCATGCATCTGGAAATGCAGGTTGCCCTCAGCGAAAGCAGACAGAAGGGACTTACAGAGATTTACTGGTGCCACTGAATAACCGTACTGTCTACCAGCGGAATAAGCATTTCCCACTGTGGAATGAGAAAACAGTAAAAAAGAAAACGTCAAGTGTGCAATGACAGTACCATTATGCCAAGTTTGTTCAAAATGTAAAATGATCTGGCGTATTATGCCAGGCACAGCATTTGTCTCGATTCAACGCTTTAGGAGGCTCAACAAGTACAGGGAAAAAACGTCAAGACTACCTCATCCCAACTACAAAAACATTGTTAGAATTAACCCACCCTCCACATTCCCCTTCATCAGAGCAGCCAACACTCCTCTTGCTCACAAGTGAGACAATAAACGTGGGAAAGACGGAATGACAATAGTTCAAATGTGAAATATTTTACATTTGCTTCGTTCTTACTTATGATCAGCCTGGGGCGAACACATCAGGCTCCAGACATTTTACAGTACCACTTGTCTTTATCCATTTTATAATGTCATTTCTCTGTGCATGATGGCTTATCTTGATAAGCCATCATGCACAGAGAAATGACATTATGTGGTTCTCTCTCCTTTCTGTGCACTTGTGAAAGTAGAAAAATAATCGGAAGCAGCAAAAACGCTGCAGAACATCATCTTTGTCTTGGCTGGTCACGATCAATTGATTGAGAATCAATTATTACAGCCTCACCAATATGTTCTTGGCTGTGCTTGCTTTTACCTTGCTCTGATGGGCTTTTAACACCAAGAAGAACGTCACAAACCAGACCGGCGTTGATGTTCTGATGGTGGGTCAGTAAGCGTGCTCGATTTAAACTTACCGTTTTTAGGTGCATCTTTGTTTCTCAAGTGAGGTGGAATGTAACGTCCTGGGTGGAGGTAAAAAAAATAAAAATAAATATGCAATGAGCTGTATACAATACACTCATTCTTAATACTGTTTTCTAACAGTATTATACTGCAGGTATAAATACAAGACCATATAAACCACCTTTCCCCTCAAAATTAATGTAATGGATTGCTGGTCGTCTGTAAGAGTTGATTTGGTGTCATAATGTTCCCCAATTAGTAACACTGTAGTAAAAATACATCTCATTAGAGAAAACCAGTAGTTTGCATTAGCTATTTCACTATAGTCAACACTACAAAAGTAGCAGATTGAGGACAATGCCATCAATTTATTACATTGGTGTCTAGTCAAATCTGCTTTATTACTTACTGCCAGTTCCTCCGCCTTGTCCGTCAGGAGAGTTCAAGTCCAGTCCAGCAAGCTAGAACCAAAAGGAGGAAAAATATAAGAATGCCATTTGGTTTACATTAAAATGAGCAGTACTTTGACTCAAACTACCAATAGTGAAGATACACAACACGATCATTGTTAAAAGAAAGTAATAATCTTTCAATATCTTAAACAACCATCCAACTTGAAATATTTGGCTTTTTACCAAGTTTTACACTTCAGTCGAAACGAACCACCACTAAACAGCTTTTTATTGCTCCTTTAAACCAACTCAACGCACACAATGCTTACAAATTCAATAAGACAAAAGTAAAAGTTAGTGGTTTATTATAACACGTTCAAATACAGAAAGTGACCAGACGTGTCCACGTTGAAACGCTTTACGGTCAGTGGCTGAATGTATTCACTTGAGAGCGTTACATTTCAGAAACATTAATGATGGCTTTAAAAAAAAAAAAATCCGCTGCCAACGTATTTTTTTTCCTGCGCCACGTTTCAGGTCGAGCAGGCCCGACGTTAGCCGGCTAACTCCACGGGACACCGGCAGCTTCCTAAAACGTCAGCCACCCCTCATAACTTTTAATTACATTTAAATACGTTTCGACTAAAACTATATTTGTGTTGGGCGTGTGAGCCGATCGTCGGCCACTCGATTAAGTGAACCGCCGCCACGAACACGCGTGTTAACGTGGTTAGCCTGCACCGCGCAGCGACAAGCTCCGCCATCACAATCTCCTCAACAGCGACACCATCACCTCCATTTTAGCCGCCGCAGCGCTAGCTTAGCTCTTTCTGTCGAAACTGCGTGCGCGTAACGAATTTTTTTTTTTTTTTTAAAGAAACAAAAAGGAGTAAAGTAACCAGTTAATGATAACCAAAAAAAGTACTCACCTGCTGATCTAGACCGTGTGGATTATCAACGACCACATGACTCATAACTAAAGAGAGCAATGGGGGATTATTTCTGAAGAGAAAAGGATTTTCTTTGTTAGCGCGAGCCGGCTACGCTGTTACGTGAAATTTTTCTGTACAAAATTGTCGACCTTGAAACCAACGGTTACCTGTAAAAGTTAGCTCGGGCGATTGCGTTTACTTTAAATAAATAAAACGACGTTTGTTATAAATATAAATGTCCGTTTCAAGTTTCCAAATGAAATGATTAAAGTGAAGCTATAGAACAGGAACTCCGCCGGCAGGCTTGACCGTGGTGGAATGAGACACGGAGGGCTCAGGTAGCGCGAGATATCGCCTCTGTAACCCCAGGCCAGCGGGCTGTTGGGCAAATCTCGCGATAACTTTTCTTCCTTCTCGGATTGGTGGAGAAAAAGCTGCTATTTGCAGTCGCAGGAAACCAATCATTAAAGCAGCGGTGGAAGAAGTGAAACTGATTCTAATACTATTACTCCACATTAAAGTTAAAGTCCTAGTGTTTTAATGTATGTGTGCCTAAGTATTAACAACTTGATACACTTTGTGGAAGGAGGGATTCTTCCTCCAAGACAGATAATTTACATATGCACAGAGAGTAGACCAAATTAACAATTGTAAGATAACAACTTTAATGAACTGAATGACAACATACATGACATAAAGTGCAGACATATATAAAGCATATGAATCAGGGTAGACAAGCAATTTTCCAGGCGGGCAACACATCCTCCTCCTCTACCACAAAGACAATGAGACAAGGAGGACAGACAAGAGACACAAAAATACCATTCACACAGAGTGAGAAGTGGTGGAGTCGAGTCTCCTGAAGCACAAAGCTGTGGGTCAGATAAGCCTATATGCTGTGTATGTATAGTGTTTTATATAAACTGTTTCCCCTAATCGATCGTCCTTTAAGGTCAGGAGGGTCTTGCATAAGCTCAAGCAAAGCTTTACCCCGTCTCTTCCAGGCACAACCCCCTCCTCTCATTCTTTCCTCTAGTAGTGGGCCCTCTGTTCTGCGTACAGTGGAGGCTGTGAGGCCTGTTCTCGTCATTTATCACCAGACCTCATGCCGTACCAACAGAGTGGGGGCTGAGTGAACCATATGTTGCTGGCATTAGGTACACAAGAGGCAATTGGTTCCTCTGGGAGAGGTCAACTGGTGAGAGTTTTCTGAAATGACACCCGCTGAGTGAGGCTGGTGCCCACTGGCAGTTCCCCTTCAGTCCAAGGCATCACTCATCGGGTAAGATTATGTCTACCAATCGACAACTGAGATTTATACAAGACTGAAAAAGGGACCCTCCCTCTAGATTTGTTTAATTAAAACCAGTCATTGTTCACAGTACTTGTTTGAGCCTCCTTGACAGGTTAGGCAGGAATATCAGTGTTTCTGTGTGCACTTATCTGCCTCAGGTGTCACGACTTGCAATATTTATTAGTCATTCAGTAGCATTATATCCCGGCAGGCAGACCGAACACTAAGGTGCGCCAGTCTACTTGAAGAATGTTGCTCAACTTGATCAAAGTAGGTGAGGATCATTATGTACCAGTCCATTTAGCCACTCAATGCTGTGTATTTTCTCACATACAAATGCTTTTTTTTGATGCAGTAACTACTGAATTTCCGTATTTTATTTATCGCTGTCAATTAACCTGGATTTTCTAAACAACAGTGTCCGTATCATGAATACAATACTAAAATATACTTTATACTTGATGCATTTATAGCATTGCCAGAACAGTTCCCTACCATAAAATGAGCTGTCATTAACAGTAACAGAGTTATCAACAATTTTTACGGATCAGTAGACCATTAACCACACTTTTCGCATTTGTATGTGAGAAAATACACAGCATTGAGTATATATATATATATATATATATATATATATATACATATACACACACACACATATATATGTGTGTATATATATATACACACATACATACGTATATCTATGTATATATATATATATATATATATATATATATATATACACACACACATTTATATATATATATATATATATATATATATATATATATACACATACATACACATACACACACACTTGTGTGTATAAGTGCAGGACCAGCTCTTGTCCAGGCGCAGGGACTTCCTGGTGTCTTGTCACTGTAAGGTTGCAGCCGGCAGAGAATACACAGACGAGATGTGACTTAACTTATGAGCTTTCGAGGTCTAGAGCAGATTTCATCAACTTTAGACAGAGCAAAGCTTTCTTTCGGTTCCAGTCTTAATACCAAAATAACCTAATCCTTACTGGCACCATAATCCTTGTAGACATGAGAGGGGTTTGAATCTTGTTTTACGCTCAGCAAGAAAGCAAATATTTCTCAAAATGCCAAACTATTCCTGTAAATAGACTATTTGGCCAAATGAGTGTCACTTTTGGTCGGAGTCTTTCTTTTCTGGTTTGGGGCTCTTCTTCCAAAATTGGTTGCCAGGGTGATAACCAGGGATCAGCTTTTGGTCGGCAAAACAAAAAATACCGTTAGTCTATATTTTGTTATAAGGATAGTAAGATACTAAGCAGTTATACACCAGCTTATTCATGAACATGTAATTCTCTAGAACATGTAAAAGAATAAAAGCTTTATTACAGTAACCAAACAAAATGCTTTGTAGTTTATGTCTTAACTTATACCGTAGAGAATTTTAACCAGAATAGTTTTAAGTTAAAGTGTCCAACTTCAAGTTTACAAAATTGTATATTTCACTGTCCCTATTGTTGTTTTTTTTGTTAGAAAGTGGTTGCCACGGTTGGCAACCAAAGACCATTAATTAGTTTCCACTGGCAAAACAGCAACTATTACTGTCGAGCCCAGCACAGAGTCATATACAATCCTATTTACACAACAGTATTCTTTCCAACGTTGTGTCATCTGTTTGTGTCTTTCCTTTTTCAACATGTCTCCACGCCATGTAAACACGAGGATGTGACTGCACTTCGTAGATTGAACAGTGCGACCTTGTGGCTGTTGAATGAACCTTCAGCTTCACCAGAGAAAAACTTTATTAGGACAAAACATTAAAAAAAAAAAAATTACTGATTTTAAAAGGAGGAGAAAGCCAAAAAGATTCTCCCCCTCAAAACACACACACACACACACACACACACACACACACACACACACACACACACACACACACACACACACACACACACACACACACACACACACACACACACACACACACACACCACACACACACACACACACACACACACACACACACACACACACACACACACACACACACACACACACACACACACACACACACACACACACACACACACACACACACACACACACACACACACACACACACACACACACACACACACACACACACACACACACACACACACACACACACACACACACACACACACACACACACACACACTAGTGAATCAGTTCATCCATCGCTCCATTGATTCCTCTCTCCTTCAAGGCTGCAGATATCCCATGATGCATCATGTAATGTCACCAGCCAAACATGTACTCCATTGCTTTGGAAACAAAACTGTCGTCCTTCCTTGGTGTCTGTCTGTCTGCTACCACCTAAAGAGACACACAGATGTATTTCTCCAATCAACCAAATGTACAGTTAAGATTTTCAAGTACGTGAATCCTGGGGTCAGAGGTCACCTGGTAGTCGCTGCAGGAGCTCCTGTAAGCGGCGCTGAGGGGTCTGATGGCGGAGCGAGGAGTGGAGGGGAGGACGGAGGAGAAGGAGGCGGCGAGGGGAGAGGAGACGGGTACGCTGCCGTCCATCACACTCTGAGAAAGAGAGAGAAAAGGCTTCAAACTGGGCTCGGTGTCACCTGATGTGGACGCCAGAGAACCAAAAACAGGCACTGACCTTGTCTATGCAGGGTTTGACTCCCACCATGATGGCATCACCAAACACTTTTCCATCTTTAGACAGAGCCTTCCTGGCCTGAAGTCTGGACTGATACTGAAGGTGCATCCAGTTACCAGGAGACGCCATCTGTCAATAAATCATCAATACATTCATCAATTCAAATCTATGTACTGGGTCTATGAAGTTCAGTGATCAGGATGGTTACTCCACTCTGACGTCCTCACAAACTGCAGTGATTCTTCACATGTCTCCAGCACCCGTAAAGAGATTATGCATCCAATTTTAGTTTATTCAGGGTTATATGTCCACACCACACATCTGGTAGAAAGTTGTCTCCAACACCACTTTTTTTAAGTATCCATTTTTGTGTCACTGCATCCGAAAGAACGTTAGCTAGCTAACGATGAAAATACGTTTGTCTCTGCTGGATGATTTCTCGTGATCAAAGTGGTGATATTCGAACAGAACCCTTCATCGATATCATTATTTTTGTGAATTCTTGAGCACACTGGGATATAAAAACAACTAATGTTGACGATTCTAATTAATTGGCAGTATTTCCACAGCCACCTGCTAAACACTAGATAGCTTCAGTTCTTAGACGTTTATTATTGATTAAATGTAATGCCTGTCCTTGTTTCTAATATTACACTCGACCGGCCAGGACTGTGTGTGTGTGTGTGTGTGTGTGTGTGTGTGTGTGTCTCACCGTGTGTTTGAGGATGTTTCCATACTGTGCGAACTGCAGCAGGATGTAGGAGGCTGAGGCTGGAGGAAAACTAACAAATACACACACAGAGTTCATTTATTTGTATTCACGGTGTATTAAGCAGTACATTAGTGTTAGTAGTATATTTAGCAGTATAAATACCCAAACACAGTGATCCAAGTCTGGTCCAGATGATCTTCAGATGACAGAGACTCTCCCTGACTGTAAAAAGGATCCACCTGAGCTGGAGACAGGCACAGCTGCTGCACACCTGCACAGCGGGAGGGAGGGAGAGACCGACAGACAGACAGATGAATACGGGCAGGGTGACAGCATACCAAAGTATGCAGAGACATGATATCTGAGTTTTTTGTTGTCGTTTTTTTTTTCCAAGAGAGAATCACAGATACACCAGATAGCTAAAGCAATTCCCTGCTCTTTTAACTCTTTTAAAATGTCAGAGTTACTGCATCTTGAAATTAGTATCACCTTTTGGCAATGCCAAAACATAGTTTCACACATTATTAATTTACATAACACATTCAGCTACATAATTTCTATGGAGAAGATTCTCGCTATTACCAATAATAAGCATACATTTGTAATTAATTGTATATATACACACACACACACGCTAGCTGTAGTAAAGGTGTTACTTGTTGTGGACTCTACTAATATCAGCAGTAGAATAGGTAGTAGTAGTATAGTATCAGTATGTACCTGGAGTTGATGCTCCCCGTGCAGACAGAGGAGACTGCATAACTGGAAAAGACTAAAGATACATACAATTTAAAAAAATGTGTTCAGACCTTTCTTGCCTTAATTACATATTATCCTCATGACTAAGATTCTGAATAAATACTATTTTGAGAAGGCGTCTTTGAACTAACCTGTCTGAGTGTGTTGAGGGGTGTAGTCACAGTAACCATGTCGTCATGGATACTGCGAACGGGTGGGGCTCCACTCTTATCTTTGGGGGTGGGGACAACGGGCTGCGGGGCAGAGCCTCCACCTCCTCCTGTGCGGGATAAGACACACTAATAAATCTACAGAATAACCAACAACCAGCTGATGTGCAGATGATGGGCGTCTTCCTGCTGACCTCGGGGCGTACCTGTGCTCTCCATAATGGGCATGGCCAGACTGAAGGGACGTGGCTGGGGGCTAGCTGGAGCCGGCAAGTCGCCCATCAGGAAGCCGGGCAGAAACTGAGCTCCAGGGGCCGACTTTGGAGAGGTGGGAGAGCCCAGGGTCATCGGTTCTGTTCCCACTGAGAGACGGGGCAAGGTAGACTGGTTTAAACAAGTGGTCACCATTAGGACTGACCAGTCTGCCTTGATGTTTATTTTATGCAATAAAATGTAAACTGCAGTAAAACAAATGCAGCTGCGTAGACTTTTCAATATTTCCCAAAACACAACTTAATTTCCTTATCCGATAAAGTAGTGAGACAGAGTACGCACACTGTATAATACCGGTTTACATTTGGATTCACACATGAAGGATCTCAGACAATATAAGAGTTACTGTCTGGATCAGAATCACAGCACAATGACAGTAACATACAGTCAAAACTCTGCTCTTATTAGTTTGCCATGAGTCTTGGTGAATATGAGAAATACTTAAAACCATTGATTAACATCCAATAATGGTTTACCTTTTATAAAACCAGAAACAGGAAAGTAAACGAACTGACGTCGAGCCAACAGGTTTTCAGAGCAGACAGAGCATTTATAAACATATACACATACAGCAGAACATTATGACAAGCAGATAACAGCGGAACATGGACTTAACAGAAAATCGTCTTTACCTTGTAGCTCCATCTCTGTTTCGTCTCTTTCTGGCCGCGATTTTCAAAAAGTAGGAAGTGACGCCAGGCACAAGAAATGGCCGGCTAGCTAACGCGGCTAGCGAAGCTAACTGATTTCTCACTTTAACTGCTATGGTAAAGTCTACTTGAGTGAATGTGAATTTAAAAAATGGTCACATCCAATTAGTTAAAGCCGAGTGGATTACAATTTGGTACTCAGTCCGCTGTAGTTTGTTTCTGTAGCTCAGAGCTTGAGGTGGAGGGATGACTGAGAATCACAGCACTGCATCTTGTGGCGCATTTAGACAGCGTCTGCGTGAAGATGCGTTCAGGGGAGATTATGGATAAAATGATAATATACAAATAATTCAAGTAAACAGAAATATCACATACACAACATGATAAATTGTGTAATATATTCATATATAAAGAATATAAGGATAGTTACTGTTGAAAAGTAAAAATAATTCAAATAAAAAGTATATATTTGGAATGTGTTATTGGAATATTATCTATATTACGTGTGACCTTGAACGCACCAAATATGTGTCATCGGAATGCGGCTGGTGGCCCCGGAGTTTAATCAATGCCGGAGGCAACAAAAAAAC
This sequence comes from Cyclopterus lumpus, assembly GCF_009769545.1. Taxonomy (NCBI): domain Eukaryota; kingdom Metazoa; phylum Chordata; class Actinopteri; order Perciformes; family Cyclopteridae; genus Cyclopterus; species Cyclopterus lumpus. The sequence goes on along the minus strand of NC_046986.1, from coordinate 17,870,850 downwards.
CATCCCGGTAAATGAAATGGTTCTGTTTTCAAAATAAAAGCGTAAAGCAAAGGTGGAACGTAACGAAGTACATTTACTACCTTACAATACCTGGCTTCTTCGTCGTCACAAAGCTGAAAACATCACTGTTTTCTGAGCGAGCTCATGAGCACTTTTAATGAAAAACACATGATGATCTAATTATAGAGTATAGATAGATAGATAGTTACTTTATTAATCCCTCAAGGGGAAATTGTCTCGCTACAGCAGCATTTATAAGTAAAGCAATATTAAATATATAAATGCACAATAAATACAAAAATAGATTATAATAATATTAAATTAACTAACAAAAAAAAAAGTGCAAAGATGTAACCAAACAAACAAATAACAGTGGAACGGTGTTATAGTTGAGTGATTGATTTGGCCATAAGTAATTTATTATAAAGTCTTATTTCACTAGACAGGAATATAAATGTATGATGCATTGCTGTAGATTAAATGTACCTGTACCAGGCACCAGTGTTAGTTCAAATTAGCACAACATCAAACCAAGAGCAGTCAAATGCAACATACACATTGATGCAGCAGTAATATTAATATATAACTGATAGGGAACAACAATTTACTGATGAGTTTTTTGTACATGCTTCTAAGTACATTTTGCTGATAATACTTACATACATTTACTTTAGACATGTTTTGAAGGCAGTACTTACATTTGCAGTGGAGTAACTTCACGGTGTGACGGATCCGAATACTTATTTTACAACCGTAAAATAGTCTGCTGTCATGGTTGGCAGCGCGGCCTTTTTGTTGTGAAAGGACTCGAACGGAAGTGACGTGTGTTGTTGCTGCGTGTAGCTTGATGCCGGTTTGAGCCGGACGCTGATGCGGATCTTCAGCCGCTGAAAGGCTTTTACAAGTTGAGACACGTCAAAGGCAACGCAGCTGCTTTTTGAATCAGACCGACACGACAGATTAATATTACACTGCATGCAGCTTGATGTCGCGGGCAAGCTGATAATTGTTGATTAGCTAGCAAGTTAAAATAGTTAATGCAGACGTGCAGCTAGCTAACCTAGCTTAGTGGAGCTCATCATAGATGTTCTTCTGGGTCAAGAAAGAATAAATCTGAGTTATTTTAACCTGTGGACGTCTCTCTTCTCAACTGCTTTTATGTAAGACTACTTTTTGATATTCGTCTAACACAGTACATGTTGTTATTGATGTGTTATCTGTAGTATTTAATGTGTTTTGTTGCTAGGTATTTATAGCATATCCAAACTAAATGTATTAGTTTTTCTCAGCATGCTCTGGAAAGCCTGTTTGTCCTGGACTACAGTGTTGAAAGTGCTGAAATCTGTATTTAGTGCTGAAATCTGTATTTAGTGCTGAAATCTGTATTTATGTCTGTTCGTATTTGAGGTGTTTTCCATAAGTCAAAGATGAACTGCTGCTGCTCCTGCTTCAGTGTGTTACCTGTTTCACCACTGAAAACGAAAATGTGCTTTTTATTTTGAAAGCGGTGATGAGTGGATTCCAGAGACAAGTCTACTAACATTATATGTACTCGCTCATTTATTACAAAAGGTGTCTCGAAGGAAGGAGCGACGCTGTATTTTCTCTGCTCTTTCTTGATTATGATATTTGCAGGAGATGTGTACATGAGATAAGACAATCCTTTATTAGTCCCGGAGTGGGGAAATCTACAATGAGTGATTGGAAAGTGTGCTCATTCAGTCTGTGTGATCCCTGGAATCTACAGCTCTTGTTCTTTGAAAAACATTTTTTATTTGTAAGTTCAGCTTTTTAATTTGAGGCTTCAGCTGTCTGAGTTGCAGTCAATTTTTAGTACAACATTTGCTCTTCGAGTTACTATCCCTGCACCGATGCTCAACAGTTGGACATTTTGTTCTCAAAGTACTGTGACTTTTGTAAGATACTGTGCTGCTTTGTCTAACTCAGACTGCTGCATATTAACTTCAACCTGAACCGTAGAATGTTTTTACACAAAACGAAGGCTGTGGATCCCCCCACATTTCTTTAATAGGAGTCACGCTTGGAAGCGGTCTCTTCACAGACAGTATGGATAGCAAAAATAAATACAATACAAGGACACCAAGACGCAGGCATAATCATTGCAGTTCAAAAGTTACTTGTGGTTTAAAAACATAGACATTTGAAGAAGAATACATCACAGGAGAATGATTACAGCCAGCAGCATAACAGGATGTTTTATATTAACAGGCCAAAGTTATTAACAAAGCAGGAGCCACCATAAGAAATAGTGTCACACGCATACAGATGGTTGATTGTCAGCAATTCCCTCAGCAGAAACTCCCTCAGCCACTCCCGTGCTCCAAGCCAATCCACCTGAACACATTCAGAAACACACAGAGCAATTAATACAATTAGGACAAGGTTGTAATGCACCATGCTGGTTTATCAATGATGACTCCATTTGCATTGGTTAATTGTTTGCATGATCCTAATAAACTTGCATGTCTGGTTAATGTATATGGCTGCAGGGTTGTTCTTTATAAACTTGGTAGTATTGAGGAAGGAATAATATTCCTGTGCGTTACAGCTGTTCGCCATCTGCTGGTGATTGTGGTTGCCCTGGGAGAACTGGTGATGGGACACACGTTTGTCCTCGGGGTTCAGCGACCTCGTCCCGTCTGGGTCATGGTGCCTCCGCTGCTGCTGCTCCTCGTCCTCCTGTTGGCAGCGGTTTCGGCGGAGAGCCAAGACTACTACAATCTGTTGAAAGTCAACAGGGAGGCCACGACCAGAGAGATACGACAAGCTTTCAAGAAGCTGGCGCTCACCATGCACCCTGACAAAAACCCTGTGAGTTACTTCGAGAAGCCTCAAACCACAACGCTAGTTGTACCCCGAATCACCCATGTGCTGTATAAACCCTGTTTACAATCACTACCACGAACACCCCAAAGAAACCTAGGAACTACCCCAAAAACCCTGATAGAACTCCAGTCGCCGTACTCTTAAAAACCCTGAACCCTAATATGAGTGTCGTGTTTCAGGGCGACGCCACAGCCCATGAGAAGTTCCTGCAGGTGAATCGAGCCTACGAGGTTCTGAAGGACGAAGACCTCCGGAAGAAATATGATAAATATGGAGAAAAGGGATTGGACGAGCAGCAGCAGGGAGGACGCTACGAGAGCTGGAACTTCTACCGATATGACTTTGGTAAGTCTTTGGAACCATGGACACCTGTCATATGTAATATTGTCTTAGAGAGCCATGACCTCATCTTGCTGTGAATGTCTGCACAGTTGTTTGACATTTAAGTCTGTCTGTGTCTGTCTGTGTCTGTCCAGGTATCTACGATGATGATTTGGAGGTCATCACGTTGGATAGCGGAGACTTCGGTAAGAGCCTTTTAATTTTCTTCAGAGTTTATCTTAAGCCAGCGTTGCAGCTGACTCTGCTATTTAGTTACACTAATAATGGGCGTGCGTGGCTGGTGTCGGGGTAAAGCTGTCGCCCACCATCACAGAAACCTCTGCTCTGATTCTTAGAAACGGCATCTTTGGCTGCACATTCGGCTGGCTTCCTGTTCAGGGGTCGGGGAGCTCAAAAAGGGTCTTGGCTTGATGATACTGTTGGTGTCTGCCTACAGTGTAGCACTCTCATATAATTGGGTGACTAGCAAAAGGCAGATTTTAAATAAAAGAGCCCCTTCGAAGCAGCAACGATCGACATATCCTGACTTTTAGTGCCAAGTAGAAGTCAATCTCAAACTGGACAGAGGGTCCTACATTTCCCATAACTCAACTCATTAGATTCTCTTGTTCCCCTCATTACTTTGGGAACTCACTAAAACATGGCTGTTGTGTGCAACATAGTAGACTTAACAGGTAAACAGGTGATGATTGTTGTGGTGTGTGTGTGTGTTTCAGAGGCAGCAGTGAACTCTGGAGAAATCTGGTTCATTAACTTCTATTTCCCACGATGCTCTCACTGTCACCAGCTGGCGCCAACGGTAATATAACACTAAAATGCATAATATACTGTACACGTGCACCTACACTTGAAACATAAACTAAACACACTCAACACTGAACATCCACCATGTTTGCTGCACACTGGGTCCTTTTATGATTCTTGAATTCCACTGTAAACTCATAATATTCTTTAATTTGTCTAAAAACCTTGTTTTTCTTTTTGTTTATCTAATATTTTTATACTTGTTTAAATTTCCTTTCAAAAATATCATCTAGGGGGGCCTTTGTTGTATATTGTGTCCATCTGTCTTCGTATGAGTCTCTCTAACGAATGTGTTTGTCTCTCAGTGGAGGGACTTTGCCAAAGAGATGGATGGAGTCATCAGGATTGGAGCGGTGAACTGTGGAGACAACAACCACCTGTGCAGGAGCAAAGGCATCAACAGCTACCCAAGTCTGTCCATATTCAGAGCAGGACAGGTTTGTTTATCGATTTGTTTCCTTGTGAATCATATATGAACGAATGTGAGTGAAGTGTGTAATGCTTCATTGGATAAAATGGAAGTGTACCCTCTTAAGTCAGGTCATGTCAAAGGTTAACTCCATTAAAGTATAATGTCATTAGTTGGCTCAGTGGATCAATAATAAAAAAAAACGTTTTATTCCAGCTCATGTAAACTGATTTTATTCCTATATACAAGTGATAATAGTAGGCAGACTTTGACTGTTTTTATAGAAATAAAGAGATCTAGAACACAATCTTTTCTCACACATGTTACTCATGTTGTGCAAATTAAAAAAAACTGCAAGTTAAAATGCGAGTTTTTAGCTCCAATAAAAAACCCAGAATGCTGATTCGCTACATCCACAATGAAGCCACGAACAAGCTAGATGTTCTCATATTTTGAGATTTGACTGACGTGTTTTCCTAATGAGCATCTCCTGCTTCTCTTTTCTTCATTATGTACTCGACTTGCCGTCTGAATAAATCTCACTTTCTCTGAATTCTATTAGCTCAGCATCAGAAGTTTTGAGTAGTTCTCTCTACCATTTGTTTTGTCTTTCCACAGAGACCAGAGAAGTTTAACGAGGAGCGGTCTAAAGACAGCCTGGTGCGCTTCGCCATGAAGTTCATCACGACAACCGTCACTCAGCTCTGGCAAGGTGAACTATTATTCATCACTTACAGGTCATATCTTCTTATAACTGATCATATTTCTCTTTGTGTGGTCTGACCGCGTGGGTGTGGTTGCGTTTCGTTTGCCAGGTAACGTGTTCAGCGAGATAGAGAGCGCGTATGCGTCCGGTCTCGGCTGGCTGATCACCTTCTGCTGTGACACCGGAGGTAACGCACACGTGGTTATGAGGCGCTTTTTACATTTTCATTTGCATGTCTGATTGTCACATGTCTCTCTCTGCATGTTACACCATGCATATAAACAGGTGTGTGACGTGAGCATATTGCTGGCCTGTCATGTAGTAATTATGTACCCCCCCCGCCCCCCCCCCCCCCCCCCCCCCCCCTCTCTCTCTCTCTTTCAGATTGCCTGGAGCCCACAACGAGACAGAAGGTGGCTGGGATGTTGGTGAGAACTCAGCAGTGATATTATAATATAGTTATGGATCTTCTCTGCTAATTTGAAAATAAATGAATACACTTTGAAGAAATAAAAGCTTAACTTCTATGATGGAAAAAGAGCTGAGATGCTATTTGACTATGCTATTTTTTTTAAAGAAGCCTAAAGAGCGTGCCAGTTGATGAGAACAGATTTAGTCCTATTAAAATCTAGTGATATTGTAGTCATGTGGACGGTGCAGGACTCAAAGGTTGTAGGGTAGTTGTGAGTATAAGTACCTAAAGGTTGTAGGGTATTTGTGAGTGAGTAAATTAAGGAATATTTGAGATATTTATTTATTTAATTACTGTAATTCTACTGATCCTATGGGTTAAATAATATCTATATCTATATCTATATATAGATATAGATATATATATATATATATCCAATGTGTGTGTGTGTGTGTGTGTGTGTGTGTGTAGGATGGTCTAGTTAAGGTGGGTTGGATGGACTGCACTTCACAGGAACAGCTCTGTGACAGTTTCCAGGTATTTTTCAGCACTACTGATAATACTACTGATATTACCAATGTAAGATACGTACTAGTATTGGTGTCTAATCCTTCTGCGGTATTTCAGGTGACCAGTGGAGTGACTGCTTTGTTCCCACCTGGAAGTTCTCTGGATCTACAAGGCAGCATACTGGTAAGACACAGAACACAGTGCTGTGCTTTCTTTAGTCATTGTAGGTGGAGTCCTGCAGCACTGACTCAAACGTGTCTGTGTTCCAGTGGCTGAATACTCTGGACAGTAAGGAGATTTACAACGAGGTCATCAACCACCTGCCTGATCTGGAACAACTGACCAGTAACAACTTCCAGGTACACACACTCACAAATACCCTACAACCTTTAGGTACTCATTCTCACAACTACCCTACAACCTTTAAGTACTTATACTCACAAATACCATACAACCTTTAGGTACTCATACTCACAAATACCCTACAACCTTTAGGTACTCATACTCACAAATATCCTACAACCTTTAGGTACTTATACTCACAAATACCCTACAACCTTTAGGTACTTATACTCACAAATATCCTACAACCTTTAGGTACTTATACTCACAAATACCCTACAACCTTTAGGTACTCATACTCACAAATACCCTACAACCTTTAGGTACTCATACTCACAAATACCCTACAACCGTTAGATACTCACACTCACAAATACCCTACAACCTTTAGGTACTCATACTCACAAATACCCTACAACCTTTAGGTACTTATACTCACAAATACCCTACAACCTTTAGGTACTTACATTCACAAATACCCTACAACCTTTAGGTACTTACATTCACAAATACCCTACCACTTCCAGCTACACACACTCACAAATACCCTACAGCTTTCAGTTGCACATCGATACTCTAAAATACAAAACAAAATGTTCAGTCTGTTTTAACTTCTTATCCCCAGAGTAAGCTCGCCCATCATCGCTGGTTGGTGAGTTTTATGTTTGGAGACGGAAGCCCCGCCTCCAACGAGTACAAGAAGCTGCAAACCTTCCTACAAAATGACCACATACAGGTACCTGTCTGTCTGTCTCTCGGAATGTCTCTCTCTGCCTCCATGTCCAACTGACGGTCTGTCTGTCTCTCCAGGTTGGCAGAGTCGACTGTATAGCAGACTCAAAGTTGTGTCAGTCACTCTACATCCATACACCCTGTGTGGCTGTCTTCAAAGGACTGGGAATCCACGACTTTGAGATCCACCACGGTCAGTACCACAGATCTTTTACCTGTGCTCCTCTGCATAGAATACTGTTTTGTAACCAAGATAAACAAATGGTTATTTTTATTATCACTTAATTTGGCAATTGTTCGCTCTTTTCCCAAAAGGACGTCTTCACATGTCTGGTTTCTCTCGTCTCTTGCCCCTGTCTGTCTGCGTAACCTGTGTGTCTATCCGGTCTGCAGGTAAAGATGTGCTGTACAACATTGTGGGTTTTGCGAGGGACAGCGTTCGTGCTCATGTGACGACTCTGAGGCCCGACAACTTCCCTTCAGACAGGAAGGAGCCGTGGCTGGTCGACTTCTTTGCTCCGGTTTGTAACAAATTACTTTAATTGGACGACTGATTGATTTCACCTCCTGAGGTTCTCCTCTTCATTTTTACTGTTTTTAAAGGGAATTTTAACTTGGTTCTGTTAATGTAGTGTTTGGCAAACTGAGCCTGTTTTATGTTGTGTTACTGATTAATGGCCCATCTATCTCAGCAATCACATACTAAATAAATGTAGTGTACCAAATACATAATGCTAGATGTAACAGTACACACAGTTCATGGTTCGGTAGGTACCTTGGTTTTGGGGTCACTGTTCTTATCAAAAGGAAAAAATAAGAAAAGCCCCAAATAACTTTTAGAACTAACAATAACTATTTTAAAATGCATTATTAGCATTTAGGAGTTGCTCACTGTCCATTATTCCTACTTGACAGTGAATACATTCAAATACTGACATATATTTTCTGATAATTCCTGCAGTTTAATGCTTGTTATTTGCTTCTTGTGATGCCTGTAAAGGGCAGGAACAACAGAGAATGGTGGTCTTCAGCTGCAGGGAAGCACAGAAAATGAAGTATCGTATGTTAGATTCTTCATATCATAAATATACAGGTGGAAATGCCACGTCATTACCGATAAGCTTGTTTTAACCTCGGATAGTTTATACTTCACGCTTTGTGGCTCGATTACGCAGCCCGTCTGAATACCTGTTTACCTTCAGGGCTGGTGATGGTGCTCCACCTGCAACACAAACAGTGAGTGATAAAGACACAAACGCAGAGAGGCAGGCAGGTATGGGAGAAAATAAACACCTCGCCTTCGGAGCTGCTTGTCTACATTTAGTGCTCGATGCTAAACGTGCCTGCACGCTTCAGGCTCCCGAGAGACAAGAGAGGAGAGAGAGTCTGTGAAGAGTTATTGTCCTGCGGCTGTAACGGAAACCTGGACATTCATTAACAACATTAAAAATGAACTCTTGTGATGTCACCGACTCCGATATTAAATAAATAAATGAATGTTTGATTCATGTGCGCAGTGGTGTCCTCCATGTCGAGCTTTACTGCCTGAACTGAGAAAAGCTTCGATCCAGTTGGCCGGACAGATGAAGTTTGGCACTCTGGACTGTACCATCCACCACAACCTCTGCTCTACGGTGAGCATGTGCACATCTGGACGGTTCATTGCGAGTTAGAAACGGGTGCATGCCACAGACAGGTTGATCATTTGTTTGTCTTTCTCTCTGTTTGTCAGTATAAAATTCAGGCTTATCCCACCACCGTGATCTTTAACGGCTCCTCTGTTCATGAATATGAAGGACAACATTCAGCTGACGGCATCCTGGAGTTCATACAGGTAACAATGTTGAACAATGACATAATACGCGCTCTTCCTTGTGCTTTTGTTGCTGCCTTCCAAAAGAAAAAAGTTTTTAAATACAAAGCATCAACACTGAGTGAAGAACATCTTTGGCTGAAAGAAATGATCTGTCTTTGCAGGATCTGGTCAGTCCGTCAGTGATGATCCTGGATCCTTCCAGCTTCAGCGAGAAAGTTACAGGTAAAACTATTTTTTAGAGCAACAGATCGTCCTCCTACTAACCGCCAGGGGCCGGTTGCACCAAACTGTTTAGTTCCTGACCAAACGGCTCCGTTCTTTAATAATCCACCAGGCACAAAACCAAAAGTGTTTTACTGTGCAACCACTTCTGGCTGTTTTGCTCTGTTGGCGCATCAGCAGCAAACAAACAGTCTGTAAACTGCACGAACACGACACTTAGGGCCGTGGCACGTGTTTTAAATGCGTCTTTTAAAACACGTGTTCCCTTCTCATTGCTCACACTGAAAACACACAGAGCTTAGTTCAGAGATAGCTGGCAGCAAGTGAGGAGTTGAATATAAACTATTCAGTCTTGACTGGTCTAACTGAATATACCAGGTTCTTAGTTCCTGTTCTAACTTCTACTGTTCTTCCTACTTATTATAAAATAATATACATTATATTAATCTCCTAATGTGTTGGTTGCAGGTCGAGCTGAGGGGCAGATCTGGGCGGTGGATTTCTACGCTCCGTGGTGTGGCCCCTGTCAGGCTCTGATTCCAGAGTGGAGACGCATGGCCAGGGTAACACACACACACACACACACACACACACAGACACAGTTAATAAATACTGAGGCTAGTACTGGGCCAAATTGGACACGTGCAAGTCATTGTTTTGCATATAAACAAAATACAGGTTCGCCAACAGCGCTGTTCTTTGTCACTGCCAAATATTTAAACTATATAAAGCACAGACATCCAGTTTAAGAATCCGTTTGCTCCTGCTGTTTGTGTTTTGACAAGACCTCTCCCTGATCTCTGCATGCAGACGGCTTGTTAGCGTTAGCTACATGGCTACATGGCAGGTACAGACGACTCCAACAAAACAGATCATGTCTGATGAATCTTGCAAACTTGCCGTTACCCTGATTTGTCAAAACCCAAACGTGGTTAAAGGTAATCAGATGTAAACGGAGACTAGAAATGCCCTGCCCGGTATTTGTTTCGTAGTACTTTTTACTTTTTACGAGGCAGCACACACTCTGATATTTCTGCATTGAGCTGATAACAGGCCGGCTGATTTTGAACTCAAATGAATAACACAACATTGTCCCTTCAGCGATGGAAGTGTAACGTGTGTAACGTGTCTAACCTGTGTGTCTCTTCCTGTCTGCCTCTCGCCGTCCAGCTGCTGTCGGGTCAGATCCTGGTTGGTTCAGTTGACTGTCAGCACTTTCAGTCGTTCTGTCAGGGTCAGAGCGTGAGGTCGTACCCTGAAATCCGCCTGTATCTCGGCAACACCCGGCAGCCAGATCGCTACACGTATGCACCGCACTTTAAAGTACTCATCCTGTCCATTCAGACATTGTGGTACATGTACCGTGTGCAGCATGTTGGGAAACTTGGTTACCCAAAGTCGGATGAGAAGATGAATATCAGTTTCATCTTTGTGCATCCAGTACAGAACTAGGGAATGTGTTTAATGTAGCCAAATACCATTCATACAGTCAAACCCATTGTGACATATTTAACATGTGTATTGCTTCTTGATCTTGTGTCTCCTCAGGAGTTATAATGGGTGGAACAGAGATTCCCATTCACTCAGATCATGGGCACTGAGGTGAGACTTTCTTTCTCTGTATTCTGTCTTTCTTGTGTCAGAAAGAATCAATAATTGTGTTGATGTAGAGTCCTATAATTGTGTTGTTGTCATGTGTGTGCAGCTCCTTACCCAGAGCCTCGGTGGACCTGACCCCAGAGTCCTTCAGGTCTCTGGTTCTGTCAGGCCAGGACCACTGGATCCTGGATTTTTACGCCCCTTGGTGTGGACCGTGTCAACACTTCGCCCCAGAGTTTGAGGTCATGGCTCGGGTGAGACACAGGTTTTATCTTTTTCTAGATAATCCTTATTTAACTCCTGCTCTTTGGTTTCTGTCAGTCACAGGCAGAAACCACACATTGACATGTTCCTAAAAGAGATTCATGAGGATGTTCTGTGTGATTGACAGGTGCTTAAAGGGAAAGTTCGAGCTGGGAAGGTGGATTGTCAGGCTCATCACCAGACCTGTCAATCAGCTGGAATCACCGCCTACCCGACCGTCAGATTCTACCCGTACCTGGGAACAAGGAGGGTGAGGACACGCACGCGAAGCAGCAGCAGCAGCGTTTTAATAGGAATAAATATGAAATTTGTTCTGATACCGAACAAACCGAAAGAACAGCCATACGTTTCGCTCTGTTCATCCGGCCCGATCAGGACTGAACACGTAAAACTCTCGACACACAGGAGGAAGAAGTGAGAAAATCCCACCAGTAAAACAACGCTGTGTACATTATGCAAGGCTTTAGTCAAGGTTATGACTGAGTTTTAAACTCTCTCTGTATGTATTTATTCATGTTGTGTAAAGGGTTTAACCTGAGCCAAGCCAGCCAACAATGATAGCCATCATACCACCTAACAGCACCAAAGTAACTTAGTATTAAACTGGAAGTTTCTTATTATTATTTTTACTACATTTCAAAGCCTAAACTTGTGTGTGTGTGTGTGTGTGTGTGTCTGTGTGTGTGTATTGACAGCATGAACACAGCGGAGAACACATCAATAGCCGGGACTCTAACGTGATAGCTGACGTCATCACACAGCGACTACAACAGCTGTTGCCGCGGTTACACAACAAACAGAAGGTAACCGTCTGATAACCAAAAGTTTTAAAACGCAAAATTGGACAGAGGACCGGAGTCTGATGCCCGTCTTTTTCTCTCGCAGACCGAGCTCTGATGACCAGAGCGGGTGCCGCAGGAGAGACCATCAATCTGATTGGTCAGGGAGGGACAGCGGTGGATTTGATTGGTCCAGCACAAAGATCAGTCAGTCGACACTCCTTGAGAAGTCCAACACAGAGAGAGGCGGAGCAGAGAGGTGGAGTCAGACGGACTGGACACCGGCTGCTACCTGCTGTGTTGAATGTACTGAACACTTCTGCCTTGTTTTTATTTTGTCTCCATTGTTTGTATTTACTCTATGAAGTAAGACTGTGAGACACTCGATACCAGACATGTTACTGACACCCCACCCCCACGCACGCACACACACGCACACACACACACACGCACACACACGCACACACACGCAGCCCGATGTTGACATAATGTTGTATTTTATCATCATGTAAAAAAACTGTTGGACCTTCAGAATAAAACTGTTTTTCTGTTAAAAGATTTCAACAGTCAATCAGTTTTACAACCTTTACGGAAGTTTTAATTCTGCTTCTATACTTTCTATTATACATTCAAGTATATCTCAAATTCAGAATGTCGTATAGAATGAAATGATTAGGCCATTAATGGATCAATCAATTGATAGGGCTGTAACAATATTCAGTAGATGGTAAACATTATATATATATATATATATATATATATATATATATTATATATATATGTATATGTATGTGTGTGTATATATATGTATATGTATGTATATATATGTATATGTATGTATGTATATATATATATATATATATATATATATATATATATATATATATATATATAATTATAATATTTTAAGGGGCTGGATCATTTACAGGATATTATTGTATGTGTAATATAAACATGACATCAATACAGATATACTTTTTAAATATTACTGTTATTGGCCAAACTGCTATTGTGACTTTCCTAAAGGCAATTAATTAGATCATTAATTGTTTAAGAAGATATGGCAATCATTCAAATGAGAGGATATTCTATTGTTCATCCTTAAGTGAATATGTATGTGTTTTAAACCATTTGTCAGACAAAGCTCTGGGAAAATCAAACATTTTTCTTTATTTTCTGGTGTTTTATTGACCAAACTGCAAACTATTGACCAAATAAGGAATGCAACTGGTAATTCCAGAGATAATGTCAACGTAAAGTTACATAACTAGTAGAGGTGTTTCTGTTATTGGCCCTACCTTCATCGATATAAACAATAGAAACACCTGCCCGTAAAACCCCAATACAGTTCAACAGCACCTCAAACCACAGCCTTATAACATACCATGCATCTGAATTAACACCTCCAAACCTGATTCAACTAGCACTAAACATTATGGCAGGACTGTTGTATTAGACTGCACGCATTGGTTTTAGTTAGCTGTACCTAATGAACATGCCTGAAGGGAATAATTAACTTCAAATTAAGTTATTCTTACTTTGGCCAGCAGGTGTCACTGTACACTCACAGGCTCAAACCACAGTGGATTTATTCGGTCAAATGTGTAGAACGGGTTTATATTATAATTTATAGTGATTTTAGGGAGGTTTGTAGTCCGATGGATATACAACCTGACCGTGATGCATGCTGGGAATCTCTGTGACCCTAAACATGGTGAGTGTGCATACTGAACAAGATGGATCAATAGGACTGTCTGATTATTCTGTAGGGTAATAATGTGATAACACAAGTTGTTCATCGAGACAAAAGCCTACCTTTACTAGATGGTGGTAGAAAAATGCAGCTTTCCAGTGGTTTGTAATGGTTGTGTGTTTTTCCAGTTGAACCAGCAGAAGACACGTGCTGCTCCTCTGCTCTGTTGTTCCTCGGGGGCGAACCTGAACACCGATTAACAGTCAGAATGCAGGCCGGTCCAGGAGTGAGAACATCTCTTGTTCTGGTCAAAGTACATCTATACATGAGGTGGTTGCTATGGTAATAACCATGTGCACTGAGCTCACATAGACTGCCACCTCTCAAAGGTTGTAATGGGATGGATAGAGTTCAAACCAGCAGCACGGTGGTCAGAAAACCTTTGTGCGCTCGTTTTTCAAACTGAATTTCTAATATGACAAATGTGTGTGTGTGTGTGTGTGCAAATATAGCACAGGAACAAAGCCCAAGACTGAACTGTTGTTATTATTAATATTAGTGTTATAATAAGTTACGTGTGTGCTCAGCAATGGACCAGACTCTCGGTGGGGCGACGAGAGCTTGTTCGACCGACTGATTTTATAATGTTTTTCCTTCTTTTTTTTTTCAGGGACACATAAGCCTTGTCTTGTAAGAGAGAAACCACTCTCAGCTGTTTGTGTCTTGTCTCTGTTTTTTTATTTGATGTTTGTTGTGGTTGTGGTGACCTCAGTCTGTCTTGGTGACTCAGGTAATTCACTCAATGAGATGAGGACCAGCTGGGTCGAGAAACGAAGACTCTCCTGATCTCATGCCCTCATTACACAGACACAGATTTACAGACACAGACAGTAAACTCCGGACAAAACAACACAACACATCGCGCTAAACGTCAGGGAACACGGAGGAAATAACACAAACAAAGAGGTATAACTGCCTGCTTGGTTTTGTATAAATATATAGCATTTTACATTTGTGCTTGGCTATAAGATGCATTGACACAACGTTGCATATACTGCAGGTATTTGGCCATAAAACAACATGTTGTAGAAGTTAAAATGATGCTGGTGCAAGATGAACAGTCAGATGCATATCATGAATGTCTGAACTACATTTCATGACAATCCATACAACAGTGGTGCACCGACAGACAGTCCGACCACATTCATATTTGAATGAACGACATATTTATGGATTATGAATGTTTGTAAGAACTAAACAAAAGTATTCAAAACACAAAAAGTGCTTAATTTTTACTCCACCCTTATTCAGTTGGGAGAGATCATTGTGTGCTCAATTACACAGTTTCAGATTTCAGGAGTTTTAAATAAAATGAGTAAAAAGTAGAAAGCCTTACAAAGTGGAGGTAGAATACCGCTACTTAAAATGTTTTCTCTCGTACTGTAATTATCCAAATGACCGAAGGTACTTTCCACTTCTGAGTATAATTAGACCAGGAGGACATTTCTGTATATTTCACCCTCTCTGTGTTTTGCGGGCAGTTGGAGGTCAGCATTGACGTAGCACTGCTGCATAAACCACTGGAACCACTTACTGTGTGTGCGTTCTATTGTTTCATGATGTGAAATGGAGCAGCAAGTTGGGCAAACACTGGCCGAGGTATTGTGGGAACCAACCTGGTTTTACTGTGTGTGTGTGTGTGTGTGTGTCACACAGATGTGTGTTGGATAGTTTTGGTTTGTGCGTGTTTGAGTTGGACAGCAGCACTTCCTAAGACGCTGTACTCGGATTAACAGATGTAAAGTTTACCACTTTGCATTTGATGCTCCTATTTCTCTGGATACCGTCAGATAAATACCTAACTCGTAACAGTTAAAATACAAACGGTGCTAAAACACTATGTAATATTGGGCTGAACCAGGGCAAAAACACCAAAAGGACAGAGAACATTGAACCAAAAAAGGGCTAAAACATCAGTGAATATAGGCCAACAACAATATTGCGTGAGCTACCAAAACAGAGAATATTAGACCACAACCAAGCAAAAGCACAAGACATTTTGGACAAAACCTGGGATAAAACATCCTAAATAAACAAATATTAGACGAGCAAACCAGGGCTAACACACAACAGAATATTGGACCAAACCAGGGCTAAAATACCAGTATGTACTGGACCAAACCAGAGTTAAAACTCAACAAGAATATTGTACCGAGTGGGCTAAGACACCAGTTCATATTCAACCAAACCGAGGCAAAAGCACAAGAAAATAAAGGAAAAAACAAAAAAAAACGCCACAGAATATCAGATCAAACCAGGGCTAAAACAGCAGTATGTACCAGACCAAACCACAGAACATTGGACTGTACTTGGGTTAGAAGATCACCAAATATTGGACCAAACCTGGGCTGAAATACCAGAGAATAATAGACTAAACTGTGGCTCCAAAGCCAGTACATATCGGACCAAATGGGCGAGCGCACCACAAACCGGTCCAAACCCGAGCCAAAGCAAACGTGAGATAAACACTCAACCAGTAAACGGAAAAGTGAACTGCAATGGGATGAACGTGCTTCTCTGCTTCTTTATTTGTGTTCGGTTCATGTGTTTTCAGTTGACGCAGTATCTCCGGCCTTTCCAGCTGTTTGTTATTGTGGACTTTCTGCCCTCTAGTGTTGAAAAAATCACTTCATGCCGCTTTAACTGCATTCAACGAGGTCAGTCAGTATGAACATATTCTGTGTGTGACTGTTTGCTGTGTCAGCACTCGAGAACATGAATAGAGCCAGTCACACCGGAGGAACAGACGACACTTTATACCAACACCAGGTGTGTTTTCAGCCAGGCAGTCAGCTGAAGTCAACATGGAGGAGAGGAGAGGAGGAGAGAGGAGAAGAGTGGAGGAGGATAAGGAGGTGTAATAGCAGTAAATCCATGAAAACATTTTCTCTTCCCTCTCATGGAAACTGCAGCTGAGAAAACACTGCTGGAAATTAGTAGGCAGGAACTACTGGAAGCACGCCTACACACACACACACACACACACACACACACACACTGGCTGTGTTTAATGTTGCTGCTCTGTTTTGTTAAACAAACTTTACTCCCATCAGTAAGAAACACTGGAGGTCTAAAGGGTCAACTCCCCTCCTCTTCTAGTTTGATGCTTGTTCTGTATTATAAAGGTCTCTTTCCGACTTTTAAAACAATTTATCTGGATAAATGCTGTGTCAAAAAGAAAAGAAATTCCCACAGAGTGCAACACCACTATGCTCTGAAACTTATAATTTCCAATCTTCGCTTTGCTACGTCAAGAAATGATCAACCAGTTTGAACTTGGAGGCAAACCATGTGCAGACGAAGTCCCGAAGACCTCTTATTATAGACCATTATGGGACTTTATTTGGGAAAAGATATGTATGTATTTTAAATATAATTTTGCATGTCAAGAAAGTTGGATTTACAAAAAAATTCTGCAACCCAGACGGGAAAACAAAGACTGTTGGTTGGATGAAAAAAGAAAAAACGTACCGTTACATTTATGTATTTGGTATCTTTAACAATAGCATTCTGCAAGAAAACAACAATTATTTTTGCTCTTTGGCAATCGATTTGAAAGACAATTTTGCACGTCAAGAAAGTTGGATTTATGAAGAAATTGCTGCAAACCAGTCTGGAAAACAAAAAATGTCATAGAGAAAGTGGAAATTATGAATCACTAAGCTGGTTCAGATGGTTTTGTTCAGTTCAAAGACATGTGTTTTGTTCACTGTAAGTGAGGGGTAGCATCACATCTCACACCACCGTGACATTCAGTGCTGATTCGGTCTTCTCTTCAGTCGAAATTTCAGTTTTCTTGCCTGAAAACTAGGCCTGTGCAATAACTGTATGCAAAGATGATGAGCACATATTATGGTTGTTTCTGTGGCATTTGCAGTCTGATCAGGCAGCAGCAGCATGCCGCCCTGACATCACTGGTTCAGCCACCAGTGAAGGGACCTCCTCTGCTAAAATCCACGCATTAGTGATTCAGTTTGAAGTTTTGGTGTTAAAGACAAGTTTGTGGTGCATGCTTTTCACGGCCAACGTTGTGTGGTAAAGGAGATGAAACACAGCTGGGTGCATGTGACCATGTCGTTTAAATTCATTTTTATTGGTTCAAACAGCTGTGAAGAGACCAGCGTTCAACATATCGGAGTATAGTTTACTGATAAAAGAAGTGTAGTGTTTAGTGTGTTGCTGTATGACAATGAGAACACTCTTTGTTTATCAGAGGTTGTGTTCAGACAGCAGCCACTCCGGACTGTAAGGCCTTTTTCATGACTACTTTCTGGTTTTTATTATGAATCCTGGTTTCTTCCCAACTATAGAGTTCTCAGAGCTCGATCCTTGGACTATCCACACTCCCTTTGTGCAGAGATGTGTTGCACTTTTTACTGCAAAGGAGATCATTATCGTAGTTCCTGGAATTCCTCTGTTGTAAGACTCTTGCACAAAGACACGGCACGCTGAAGTGCCAGGTTTGCACATTTACTCAACGCGTGCCAAGCATACTTCCTTGCAAGCAGCAACAATAAAATGATAGATATCATAATGTTGAGTTACGGTCACATTAGTCTTCTGACACGGCTCTGATGCAGGTTATGAATGTTGAGTTTGTGGTGTGGAGGATGTGATGTCCGACACTAGAAGCATAACGTCTCCATTTCCATCAGTGTTTTTATTGGCTGGCCGAACAATCAAAGGTGGACTCTGAACTGCCGGAGCCGGCTGGAGATCGCACTGAAACCGGAACAGGTTTCAATAGAAATTGTTTGTATTCTGAGCAAATATTCATAGGTGTGAAGTATAATGTGACTGTACCCTTTTCAACTCCCCTGCATCACATCCATCAAACAAGCAGTGTGTCTCAGTAATGGATTTAACATGCCCTTATTCACTTCCCTTCAAAACATGACGCTGTATGTCACATGACCTAATCAACCTGAAGAAATTATTATTAGAACTGAAAAGATCAGTTCTGTGATTGATCAAGAGGCATCTGGATGCGATCCTAAAATGTGGTGCAGTTTAGTGAGAGCAAATAGACGATTAGTGGAACTCAACAAAACAATCTGAATGTGAAGGTATGGAGTCTGAAGTGTAACTTCAAAAAACTTTTGCCATTTTCCATGTAACATTTTATTCCCTTCCTTTGTTAATTGACATTTTTCATTTCATGATCAATTTAATGTAATTAAAGCATTGTGGCACACAGGGGATTGAGGGGGACTGAAGCCTGTTCAAAGTCACAAGACTCCACTGACAAAAAGTCATTTTATCCACACGCACACACGCAATTCTGAACAAACCCTTCCAGTTATCTTCAAATTTAGTTCAGCTAATGTTGACTCAGCATTTGGTGACCTACGCCACTGCTCTTTCCATTTGAAAAACCCTGAAAAGATTGCAACCTTTAAATGAGGTCGAATGCCCAGAACAGTGACAGGAATATGTGCTTTTTAAAATTGACCAACTTAATAATTGATCGAAAAAAAGTCCAATGGCACACTCCACTCTTCCAAAAGTACATGGACTCAGTGGCCACTTTAGGAAGTATTTTTATGTTGCCTATAATGTTCAGTTTTTTACGTCATAGAGCTGTTTAATTATATGTTGGTGTCAAAGGTTTGGCTATTCAAAGGTGTTTGTAATATTGTGCCCCATCATATATGTAAACAAAGGAGGACATAAAAATGCACCTAATAATGTAAAATGTATGGCTAAGCTGTTGTATTTAATTGCATTAGATCATATAGCTGTACCTAATACAGTGTCCACTGAGTGTAGATTTCCTGTCCAACAATTTGTAACACAGACATTCGTCGTTTTCTGTTATCATGACACATTGAGACCAGAGGAGCCACCGGATCCAACAATACTCATGACAACTTTCCATCTGCCCACATTCTGCTGCTGCCCTGGTTGATGGAGTTGCTGTTGGTCTTGTTGCTTGTTCCTGGTTGCTGTAGTTGCGGTTGGTCTTGTTGCTTGTTCCTGGTTTCTGTAGTTGCCGTTGGTCTTGTTGCTTGTTCCTAGTTGCTGTTGGCCTTGTTCCTGGTTGCTGTAGTTGCCGTTGGTCTGGTTGCTTGTTCCTGGTTTCTGTAGTTGCCGTTGGTCTTGTTGCTTGTTCCTAGTTGCTGTTGGCCTTGTTCCTGGTTGCTGTAGTTTCAGTTGGTCTAGTTGCCATCTGAAAAAAGTGGTATTATACTTTCCTTTTTTGCAGAGTTCACTAACGTTAAGGTCACGGTTACAGATCTGTCATAGTCCAAAATGTCCAGGTCCAAATGGCTTTTACTGTCCTCCGCCACATCGCCATAGTAACGCAGCCAACATCTAAAGACTGTGACCATGGAGAGGGACTGTGGGGCCAACATGGCCACCACTGAAAATAAACTTGTTCCAAAAAAGTGTCATGTACATAATGTATGGCTTTGCGTAGGGTTTAGTACTACAGCTTCAAAGCTCCACCCCCTCTCTTGTCTTTGAGTGCTTTAGGTGTACACACACACACACACACTAATGTTTGTGCAAAGAAAACAAAAGACAAAAATCTGACTCCAAACAGTCTGATAGATGAAGAGATGAACTACATTCAGCTACAACAGCCTGTTATAGTGCAATATCCACACACACACACACACACACACACACACACACACACACACACACACACACATACAAACACAGACAGATCTCAGTGGCGACCCCGGCGCTGAGCTGCTCGGCCTTTTCCCTGCAGGATCTGATCCCATCTCTGGACAAACAGACAGGAAAATAAATGAATGATCTGTTAACACACACACACACACACACACACACACACACACACACACACACACAGACACAGCTCTGGTAATCTTAAAGATGCCAGCCACTGTATACTCAGATATTTAATAACTGAATTAACACATTTGTATGTACATCAAACTTCGCATGCTTAATGCTTTTGAAACAATGGGTCCTTCATTGCAGACAGAAGTAGAGAAAAGCAGCCTCTCATTTCTTGCTATATCAGTTGTAGCTAGCTAGGTAGTTAAGCTAACGTTAGCTCCATGAGTTGCACATTTCTGTTGCGAGCCGTTACTAGATGTAGAAATGGTGCAACTCGGAGTGTCAGGCTGTGCAACGTTATTGGGGTCGTCAACCACAAGGTACCCGGTTCGATCCCCGCTCTCCCCATAGTTGCATGTCAAAGTGTCCTTGAACAAGACACTGAACCCCCAGTTGCTACCTGGGCGCTTCACTGCAGCCCACTGTTCCCTAATTACTAAGGATGGGTCAAATGCAGAGAAGTATTTCCCCACTGTGGGATTAATACAAATGAAAATTTCTTCTTTCTTTGTACAGTTCCAATCAAATTCTCAATCAAACTCTCGGTAAGATGGTGCAACAGGCTGCACGGAAAACAAGTCAGTTCATTGCAACTCAGAATCAACTTATCACGCCTCCGCCCGTGTTCACATGTAAAAATAATAGGATACGCTTCTCAGAAACTGCTGCTGTCTGTGTGTATTTAAATCGCACCTTGATCTTCCTGCCCATTTTTTCCTTCCACCTTTGAGCAATGGAGCCGTCAATCAGGAGCAACCTGCAACCACAAACACAGTGAGGTTTATGTAGAGATACCCACAGGATGTTACGGTGGAGCTGACCCCAGTTAACGCCAGAAGAAATTATGACAATGTTATGTAGAGAGAAACAAGTAGTGGCGCTACAATTAATCAATGCAGCAAAAAAGATGAGACAATTAGCCAGATCAGGGGCTGCACTGCAACTTAGTTTGATAATCACACATTACTTCTGGAGCCTGCATTGAGTTGAAGTTTAAAGATACAAACACATTTCCTGGAGGAAACCATGACGCCCATCACAATACTTTTATTGTCTGTTCCAACTCATACCTGGACGTCTCCTCGTTCTCGTAGCCCATAATGAGATACTCCTCCCCAGGAGACAGAGGAGGACACAGGCAGGAGGAAGAGTAGTAGAGCGTCTGCGTCTCCTTGGGAATGTTGACCAGAGAAGACTTGAGCACCTCCTTCACGTCCACCACCGCTGTGGGCTCCAGACCGCGGTTCCTCACCTCCCTCACCCTGGCTCTGATCACTGAAGGAGAAGGTAGTCAGCATACATGGACATGTTGGACACTGGAGTTTAAAGCTTTTGATCACATTTTTGGATTAAAGAATAAAACCACACGTGATCACTGATTATTCAAATTTGCCCTGGTCTTGTTCCAGACCTCTGAATCGCTGCCCATATCTCTCTGGGGCAAATTAATAAATCAAAATCAGAAATAAGTGAATACAACTAAATATTCCGATCATTTTCTTCCAATATATATTTCAAACAGCCTCTACTTGAAACCTGTTGTCCATTGAACAAACCAATAGTTTTGGTTGTATTTATTATCATGAGTCACCATGAAGACCGGCCGCTGTCCTTGGTGCTGAAAAGACAGCTGGTTCTAAGGACAGTACTGTGGGCTAAACTCACTATTAACCTCTCCAACACCTCTTGTGTTTTTCTAGTTGTCCTCGTTGAAACAGTATAACTCTTTTTCAGTCATGCTGCCCCGATACAATATGAGACACCATTAACCTGGAGGCCCTCCTCTCGCAGCTGCCCACTGCAGGAGAACCAAGTAAAGCTGTATTGTTTTTCTAGGAAAAGGCTCCCTTAGTAATTCAAGTATTATGGGACTGCGAGGAAAACACAACAAAAGCTCCAGGAGTAACAGAGCGACAAATTATGTTATTATTTCAGATACACCGAATTAAAAAAATGTTGTTTCTATTTTGTATATATATATATATATATATATATATATATATATATATATATATATATATATATATATATATATATATATACACACACACATATATACTTATATATACATACATACATACACACACACTTGTATTTATTTCCATGCACATAAATGTCTCAATGCTGATAAAAGTAAGCTCATGTATACAAATGTCTTTGTAAAGCACTTTGATGCGAACAAGAACGGAGACAGCATCACAAGTATGGCACTACGAAACTAGAAAAGGTGGAAGACGCAGAGATAGAGGAGAAACCAGTAACTCTGTGTGGTGTAGCAGGTTGGAGTCAATAGTAAAATCAACAGCAGTGTTAACTGAACATGCCAGCAGTCACACTATAAAGACCACCTTGTTGAGCACTCTGACTCGCCACCATTCTTCAATAAACTCCTCCGTTTTCATTATATCTGAATATTTTGTAAGTGAGCTCTTGTTCTGGAAAGAAAACCTAAAATCTTCCTCAAATGGATTCTGTGGCCAAAGAGGCATTAGCGAGCTCAAGGAGTGCACATGGAAATCTCTGTTGGATTTGCCAAATCATGCTTGTGCGCTGTAATCATCTGGAAAAGCCTTTCTGGGCTTTTAGGTTCAGTGTGTTTAATTTAATCTAAGTAACCAAATAGCCTCAGCACCAGAATATTTCCCTCTAGAATATTTCCCTCTATAGGAAGAGGAAAAACAAGTCAGAGAGAAAGACGAGTTTCGTGATACTGAAATGAACCTCACCGAGCAGCAGCTAGTGGAGTGAAGTAAAGAGCATTCAGACTTGTTGGATAGATCTGTGGTGACGTTGATGTCTCAAATGTAGCATTGAGAAGAGATGATTGACTTCCAGGTGTGGTGCACATACCACATTCTCCCTGTAAAACCTTAAAGGTTTGGAAATGTACCAACAACCAGCTTTAAGTTTAAGTTGCATGCAGGCGACGACCTCAAGTTCTGAAAAATGTGAAGCCAATGCAGAAGTGTCTTAAAACTGACCAGTAGTGGGCGACTCATCTGGTTGCAGATTGTATAGAAGTCTATGAGAAAATTACCCTACTTGTCACTTGATTTATTCCCTCAGTAAACATTGTAAAAATTAGTTTATGGTCTCAATCTCTAGTTTCAAGTCTTCTTCAATACAACATGATGCTCATTTAGTAAATGATGGTCCATTTAGAGTCAAATAAACCATAACGTATGCTTTAGGCAGGGCAACCTTGTGATTGACAGGTCTCTCCCCTGCCAGAGCTGTATACGGTGTCTCTACATCCCTCCTGAATATGGTAACTTCTGTTGATTGGTTGCAAAACCAAGATGGCGAAGTCGATGCTTCAAAACGTCAGTCCAAAAACCAATGGGTGGCGTCACAACACTGAATACTGATTCTTCGGTCTCATATGTCTGAGATGACTCACCATAGTTGTAGTTGTTCCTCTGGTAGTTTTTCAAACCCATCTTGACTATCTTACACCTACAGCGATCTACAGACACACACAAAAAAACAAAAACAAAGTGAGGGATCATACCATTTAAAAAAAAAAAAACAGCCTCCTTAAAAGTCCACATCTGCAGACTGAACTTGTCACTTTGCATAAACATCATATGGTAGGAATGCTAGATAGTTGTTCCTCTGTTCCCAGTCTTTATGCTGAGCTAAACCAATATGCTGCTTGCTTTAGCTTCATATTTAACGTACAGAGATGAGAGTCAATCCTCTCATCTAACTCAGAAAAAAAAGAAATGTGGACTTTTCCCCCTCGAAGGCCTTAAACCCTGAACCCTCAGGGGCTTACTGGCGTCACGTGGTGAATGCGTGTGAGAGCCTGCAAGGGCTTGAAATAGTATGAATTGGAACAGGACAGCACTTTGCAGCAACATATCGCATTACCTTGATGACATCAAAACACGTTATGTACAACTGTAGGGTTTTATTTAAAGTTTTTTTACCAACTGATTTGACCGTCTTTCAAGCTCTTTCTTTACCAAACGAGAGGAAAATTGGTAAAAACTTTTTTTGTCAAAACACCGTTACTAAGCAAAATTAAAAGAAATGGTTGATGAATAAACTAGGTGTGTAATAAAGCCCATGCTTGCATTCCTCTGATTTCATGTGATTTTGCGGACTCGTTAATGTTAATATTTCTATGTAACTTTACTATGCCAGGCTAAACACCCATGTGGTGTCCTCTTTTATGTATTTTTTTTTAAAGTCTGCTGACTTCCACTGCTAACTCAGTGTTTAAAGTCACAATGCTATGAATTGTGCAGGAATGCAAACTTATAGAACGTGTGCTTAAAAAGGGCTCAACATTTCTGCGAGAGAGCCCTCAAACACTTTTACAATTTAACAGTGGGACGGCCCCAAGCCCTCTCGCACTTTGAAAGAACACGGCTCAAAGTCTGTGAATCCCTGAGTGTGTACATTGGGATTGGGCCGTAAGAGACAGGTAAACAGACAGGTTACCTCCATTTGTTCCTCTGCAGTGGAGGTTGTTGGAGTCCATTGGAAAGTCTGGACTGGATTCTGTGGGAGGATCAAACCCAGAAAAGATCATCTCTTTAGAAACTGAGATTCCGAGGTGGTATGTTAGTTTTATTCCCCCAAAAACGTTATTGATAATAATGGTTCCAATAATCAACCAGCTTACGCAATCAAGCTAACTTCTAGCAAAGCAATCAAAGCTTGCGCAAAGAGAAGGTCAAAGGTCAGGCTCACCTGGGTTACACCTGGCTGGGTCCTGGTGGTATGGATCTACATAAAGACAGAAATAGTAAACAGAATGAGAAATATTGAACCGCTTTGCGAATTCAACCATACACTCTGAAGTCCCTCTATAGGGTCCCCTAGAGGCTGCAGTGTTCATTACAGCCACAAAATGAAAGCGTTGGAAAGAACAAACAAGTAATTTAGCTGTTAAAGAAAGTTTCTCCTCAGGGTTTTTGGGGCGAGTTGCTGAGTTTGAGTGTCTCAGAGTTTTGGTTCGAACACAAAATGGACAGGTGGATTGGTGCAGCGTGGATGCTTTGGTGAATTACATATACGTTTCAATCCTCCCATATGGTTATGGCCTGTAGGTAGCGACCGGAAAATTGAGATTGTGGATACACTACGGTGTTGGGAGCTCAGACGTCCAGAAGGAGTTTGTAGTAAAACACAAGTATGGCCACAAGACTCGTAGTCTTGTTTACTCATCACCTGTTCTCACCAGGTAAAAGATGACTTTTTATTGTGTTAGATTCTCGTATAGTGCACTCTGTGTCACAGCGTCTTTGAATGCAACACCAAGTTATCAATGAATGGAAACAAACAGGCAAACTGTGGCTGCCCTTTGATTTCTGTTCCAAACAGAGACAAGCTGGGTAACGGCAACTTTCAGACTGGAGACTGGCCACTGAAACCCAATTGAGCTGATCCACCCTGACTGAACCTCAGAAAATCAACAAATCCTATCGAGGGAAAATCCCAAAACCCTGCAGAGCCAGGGCCGCTCCGAGATGCGTGGGCGTATCGTTATGGAGGTCGAGGGGATTGAGGGGACTTATTTTTTTTTCAGAACCTGCTGGTCGACTGTTTAAAGAAGCAGAGGGCAGTGAAGGTTTTATTGAGTGTAAAACGAGTGGGCCGCCTGTATGAAGGAGCTCTTTGAAAAAATCAGTGGGAGTGAAGTCGGCGGGGAAATGACTCACGCTATCTGTTCTGCTGAGAGTAGAAACATGATAGAACACATTGATACAAACTCAGCTAAGTTGGGAAAACTGCTTTCTGATGGACCATGCTTTTCAGAGAAGAGGGTGAAATAATCCTTGTTTAGTCCATATTGAGTTTATAACATGAAACTGATTTTAGATTAATATCTGAGAGGTTCTGTGTGCTGTTCCTCCCTCTACCTGTTGCCTCTCCATGAAGTACAACCTTCACGATAGACTGACTTTTATTTAAGTGAGTTAGTTCGTCAAATTTGACTATTTTAACTGTGAGTTTTGCACAAATGGTTCGTATCACTAATCGGCTGTTATTGATTATTACATTTTACAAATAGACACACATCCTTCAACGTGCATTATTGTTGACAAAATAAAGTTATGTTCAAAATGCCAAAATGAAAATAGAAAACAAGATAATTTATAAATGTTTAAATGTAGTGATGGCTAGTTACTTGTGCTTTGTCTCTAATATTCAGTTTCTCTTTAATCTACAAGTTCCATATGTATCACTTTTGTAAGCAATTTATAGATCACGTTATATTTCCTTTGTCTACGTTTCCTCTGCTTTTTGCTATTACGCTATCACTCGTACAAAGCAGTCAACATGGTTTTGACACAAATAAGACCTCAGCTGCCATCGGAGACCAAGCTCAGTCATAAGAATAATAAAGGTACCTGGTCCCTCTGCCTTAACGATGGCCTCAGGTGAGATACAGACTCCGCGGTCGTACAGCGGCAGCTCGCTGCAGGCCAGGCTGTCAGGCCAGCTGTGGTTGTAACGCTTCATCACCGGCTCACAGCCTAACTTTGCCCGCTCGCACACCGCTTTACAGGGTTTGATGGGCTCGTGCTGAAAGTCGATGGTGCAGATGGGAGCGTACATGGCGCACAGGAAGAAGAGCAAGTCCGGACTGCAGCCAGTTCCTGAAGAGGCAGGAAAACACAGACAGGTGTG
Source organism: Cyclopterus lumpus (assembly GCF_009769545.1). Taxonomy (NCBI): domain Eukaryota; kingdom Metazoa; phylum Chordata; class Actinopteri; order Perciformes; family Cyclopteridae; genus Cyclopterus; species Cyclopterus lumpus. The sequence goes on along the minus strand of NC_046986.1, from coordinate 17,843,855 downwards.
TTACCATGAGTACTCAATCAGTGACGATATCCTTGGTACAGTTGAGTCAGTTAAAAAGGCTTCAAAACTTCTTGTGGAGGAAAATATATACGATAATGATATTTCAGCATCAGCATTTTCCGCTTTTTAAAAATATATTTGAGACATTTCTCATTGACTGACATTTTAAAGTATTACAGAACCATATGCTTCTTTTTTTAAACTTTTTCATAAATATTTCTTCCTAAGACTATGGGTTCCTTTAAGAAACGTTTTCATCCAAAAGGAGGCTTTTTAGAAGAAAAAGTTCTTCAAGGATTGTTAAAAGCATGGGAATTTGTGATCAGAACCATGAGTGTTACCCTGGAGCAGCCCTCTCAAAACCTAAGGACCAGGTTACGGGTGATGAAGGTTGTAAGTGCAGTCCCCTATATCGCCAAAACTATGAACTTCTTCTAGTTGACATGCTTGGTCTATAATATATTTCTTGAGAGAACCCCTTGAGTGTTTTTCTTTTTTTTCCAGGAACAAGAATCTACAACCAAACTAGCAGCTCTATGGGGCTCTATTTAGGAACCACGGGGCTTCGAAATCACCAGTCCAGTAAGGTTCGTCCTCTGGGGAACATGGATGTCTGTACAAAATTTCATGGCCATCATTCAAATATTTGTTGAGATATTTTAGTCGGGACCAAAGTGGTGGTACTATTCGTAATGCATGGCTAAATACACGTGGCAATGAGAAGCGAAGATTGTCCCCAAACTAATTATCTACAGCAGAAAACCCTAAATAATAAAGTTTTTAATAAGAATATGTGGCCAAGTCAAAGAGAGCAACTCCGACTTTTTAAAGATGGGAAAGTGGGTTTCAGATGCTTGTTTGACCATTTGACTGTCACACTTTTTCGACATACAGTTTAGGTCAAACCCCAACACTATATTAGCTTTAAATCCTTGTAAAAATGATTAATATATATACTTTCTACAGAGACAGACAACCAGATAAAGAAAGTTAAACTGTAGATATACGGTACACTGTAAAAATATATTTTGTGTAAACAATACACAGTTTACAGATGGAGATAGTCCATGTGCAGAACGTGCAGGTTTGCAGAGCAGCATTATCAGCTCAACTCATCAAAAACACACAAGAGGTTCAAGTCTGTTGAACTATTGAAATGTGACTGGGCTAAATGCTTTACATACATTTCTAATTAATCTGATTCTTTTGCATAAACTAAATCAACTCACTCAACATTTTAAGTGTGCAATACTGTGAGGGGCATAAGTAAGATGCCACTGGATCAATTATTTTCATAATTTGGGGGAACTTTTAACTCTCAGGCCAGTTCGTATCTTACGATCAGCGGCATCAAGCAGAGTTTATTTTATTACTTCTTGGACTGAAGTACACCATAAAATGAAGGTTTGGCAGCAGTGCAGCTGGACAGACCAACCCTTCATGACATTGACCAATAAGTCAGTAAAACAACCTCAGCTCAACAGAAGAGAACAAGAAGACAAAACTCCCAGCACTGAGTTTTACTGGAGGTCATATTCAACCTGTTAAACTCTTGATTTTACCCTCAAACATGCATTTGTCATGATAGCTGCATAGTGACAGAGTGCAGTTATTATTTTGTTAATTAATTCATCGCTCGCTATTGACTTTGTATTGTGTGATGGTGCCTCCCTGTTACTTTCCATCTGCTAGCAAACATCAGAGAAATGCCTAAAAGCTGCAAATGTCCAAATGTCAGTTTTAGGAAATGTATGTTATCGTGGAATGTGGATAATGTTCCAATAGCGAACATCCGCTATCAACAGTATTTAGTTTATGCCTTAGCTGACGACACTAACATAAAGCTAACATTAGCTCGCTAACAGCTAACGACTTAGTCGTCGTGACATCACCCATTGGGTTTGCGGACTACGTTTTTTATGAGTTGAGCCAGCGCCATCTTGGATTGAAAAGCATAGCCGTGTCGAAGGACAGCCTGCCTCATGAATAGCCGCAGACTCGTAGTCTGGTTTCATAACAAATCATAGCCTCCCAAACTTCTAGTCAGGATTTACAACCTTTTTTTCACAACCGTAGTCCTATTTTAAGATAGTACTTCACTTTGTTTTTGCAGTTCTGATAACATTTTCTTTTCCAACAGTTCTGCTGCCCAAAAAACATCAGCAGTTTTAGCTCTGAAGGAAACCTTGAAATCTCTGACACACATTCCTCACATAGTGAACTGTGTGCGTAAGACAAGGTGAGTGCAGAGGGCCAAACCTTTAAAGTATAAAAATGTACAGCCGAGATCAAAGTGATAAAAAAAAAAAAGAAAAGAAAAACAAATTTACTTTGCATTTAATTGGCAGGTTATAAAGAGAAATGACATGAATAACAATTTGGTTGGACACAGTTGTGAATGGACCTGAAAAAGGAGGAGGATGAGGAGGAGGAGGACCGATTTTGATAATGAGGTGATGAAGGCATGAGGAAGTGTGAAGGTATGATATTGACACAGTGATATTTGTCAGCTCTGCTGTACATTGAGAAAATTGTTTTCACTCATTTACATTCCTGTAGTTCTCCATATTTTACTGTGGGAAATAAGCACAATGCCAACATTACATTTGATGCTTTTTCAGCATATCTACTTATCCGTTTGACATCCAGGTGCTTACATGAGAAAGTATGGAGGTTAGTAGTGCTTCAGGGAAATGCAGCTATTTTTGTAAGTTATTTTGATGGTGGCAGGAGCAGGAGCCTTGCACTCAGACATTTATTTGTGATGTAACTAGGACGCCTGTATAGTTTATATTTACAGTTTTAACACTGCCAAAGAGCTGAACTATAAACTGCCATTTTGAAAAGTAAACAGCTGCAAGTGAAACGTTTTTTTATTTTATTTTCCAGGACACACTCGTTTTGACCCACTCATGGTGTTATTTTCTGTAATGTGTTATTTATCCAAATGGAAATATGTTTATTTTAATGTAGTGTGAGATCCAAAAAGATCAGGTTTAAACATAAAACTGTCATACTTTTATTTAATGGACGACCTGCATATGACATTGTGAAAATAGAAAATGATGCACCTTAGAGCTCCAATGATCAGTCGATTCATTGATTAGTCAATCAACAGGAAATTGTCAGGATTAATCATTTCAGTATTTTTCAAACTAAATATATATGATATATATGGGATGGTTGCAGCTCTCAAATGTGATAATGTCACGCTTTTAGTGATTATAACCCTTCAGGTCTGGAAAACTATGTTTATAGACTTGATGATCGTACAAGAAAATCTTCAGCAGATTGATCAACTTTGGAAATAATGTAATGTGTCTAATAACTAAGATATACATATTACTAACAATCAGTGACGTTTAGAAAGACCTACAGTAGATTAAAAGTTTGAAATTATACATTAGTTTGGGTAAACAACGCAAGAGGAATATAGAAAAAAACACATTAGCACACACATGCTAAAAATCCCAGGATACCACTGATTATGGCAAGAATTCTTTGGGAAATACTGGATTATTCATTCCCAGTGATCAACCCTACTAGATGACAGTCCATTAATATGTGTCTAGATGCTCAGACATCCCAGAAAGAAAACTTAATTTATGGACAATTATTCTAAGGTTCAAGGAGTTTGAGCCACAAGTTTGTATTTTCAACATTCTGCCTGGAAGCAATTTCATGAACGCCTGCGTGATGGATTTGTGGTCTTGGATTTTAAGTCAAACCAGAAACTAAGAGTAGGCTGTTGCTCTTCAAAAATCAGGCATTTTTATCGGGAGCCAATATTTTTCCCCTTCTTGAGTCAATTTAATCAAAATGATGATTTACACAAATTTCTTTTCCATGAACTGGCGGTTTAAGGTTTCCTATCACTCAGTCGGACGAGATCCAGCTCTGCAAACCGTTTGAGTCCTCCTGCAGATATTAAACAGGAGAACAAGCAGCTGCCAGTTGGATCAGTTTGAAACGACTGGTCTCTGTACCGAGATCTAGTCGAGGTTCAGTTCACGTAAATGATAAATAAAGTGGTAGTTTTGTTTTTATTTGTCCTGGGTTTTGTCTCTGCAATTTCTGTGTTTGCAGCATTAAACTGTCAGATTTGAAAATGCATTATTTAAAGAGTGCAGTGATGCATCGTATCACATAAATAACCCACCACGCAAAGCTGTGATGTCCTTAAAGAGTAATGAATCTTGTTTTTACTGACCTGCGGTGGTTTAAATTCTCACCTTATCACAGTGATGTAAAGATGTACGCTAGGACACAGTGACATCGCTGTTGGGTGTGGTTACAGGTGTAACAAAAACAAAAGTTACTGTATAGGAGGAGAAAATAGCTGCACTGGTGTCTATGTGTTCCGTAGAGAGTTTGTTTGTTTATACATACATGTGGCAACGCGGTGCTTCGTTGCATTATTCTTTGAAACGTCAGAGGGCGTACAAACAAAAATGTACATCGAGGAAGCAAGGAGTCAACGAGTGATGGTGGCAAAAAAAGCTACTAAACAGAATTAACTGTAAACTCATATCTCATATTCACGGTCCTACTTTATCGCTTTACATTGTGTGATGAAACTTCCCCATGTGCTGGTAATTACTGGGTGTAATAAGTCCTTCAGGTAGGTCACATCGGCTTCAGGATGCAACGTCACAGTTCTGCTGAAGAAGTAACAGCGTCTCTGAAAAGACATGCTGCTGTTGAGTTTATTAATCCGTTGATAATATTGTTGATTAATTGTTTTGCCTATAAAATGTCAGAAAAAGAGTGAAAAACGCCCCTCACAATGTCCATAAGCCAGATATAATGTTGTGAAATGACGTGATATTTAGTTTACAGTGATATAAAACAGAAAAACAAACATTTGAGAAGCTGAAGCCAGAGAATATTTGGTGTTTTCTTTTTTTCCTGTTTAGGATGATGATATCTGTACTAATGTACTAATGTCCTATACTAATGTTTGTCTCAGTTTAGGTTATTTAATTAGTTAATGTGTTGCAACTAACTATTAGTTTTATTATTGAATAATCTAGAGTATTTTTTGATTAATCAATTCATAATTTTCTCAAATAAGTTCATGGATTGGAGTTCCATTCATACATTGTCATATTCATGTAATGTGTTTATGTAACTTTGTAACACTGTTCATTCTGTACACATGACATCTATTGCATCTGTCCATCCGGGGAGAGGGATCCTCCTCTGTTGCTCTCCTGAAGGTTTCTTCCCTTTTTTCCCTGTGAAAGGTTATTTTTGGGGAGTTTTTCCTGATCCGATGTGAGGTCCTGGGACAGGGATGTCGTATGTTTACAGATTGTAAAGCCCTCTGAAGCAAATTTGTAATTTGTGATATTGGGCTGTACAAAATAAACTGAATTGAAATAAACTGAATTGAATGAGGTTTAGGCATTTTTGATGAAAACAATTATTTAATAGATCAATTTAGCAGATAATCAATTAATAGTCTAATTGTTGTCTTTTCTTTTAACCATGGGCTAAAACAATATTATTTGTAACGATATATAACTCATGTATCATTAAAAGGCCTAAATGGTCTTTAACGAATTATGTATTTTATTTCACATAAAAAGTTGTAAAAGATCCTTTAAAAAAGGTCTTAAATATAAACGTCAGACGGCACTTTGTGCACAGACGAGAAACGGTATAAAATAATAATACATCATAAAACGCAACGTGATCTGGATGCCCCGCGCTCATGAAGTGCAACACTGAGGTTGACTCGGGAAACTTTAGTTTCTTTTTAGATGAGTCGGTTAATTGAAGTCCATTAAAGACTCGATGAGATCATTAGCGGACAGCAACTCACCCAGCAGCCCTTCGTACTGCTCGATGGCCAGCACCGCGTTGTCCTGCGTGCTGTGGTGGAGGTGGTTCGGCATCTTGGTCATGTTCCACGGCATGGACCGGCACAGCGGGATCCGCACCGACTCGCAGGACGCCGCCCGGACCGCAGCCGGCCACAGGGCGCAGGACACGGCCAGCAGAGACACGCAGAGTCCCGGGGAGAGCATGTTCACTGGAGCCACTCCGGGGTGAAGTCTCTCGGTCACTCACGGGGACTTAAATCCAAATAAGGACGTGGCTCTTCCTGCTGATTGGTGCTTTTCTGCTGCCTGTCCGGTCTGCAGGCAGCTCGAGGAAGCGGGAGGAGCTCTTATTCAGACTTTCACCTCCTCCTCTTCCTCTACCCTCCCTTGTCCACACCTCCCCTCCTCTGCTTTCTTCACCCCCTCCTGGTTCTTCTTCTTCACCCCCTCCTGGTTCTTCTTCTTCTTCTTCTTCTTCTTCTTCTTCTTCTTCTTCTTCTTCTCTTATCCTCCACGCTAAAAAAAAAAATAGATTCCTTTTAGATGAAAAGTCAACACCGGTAAATCCGTTAAAAGCTCATAGATGTGTGTGTCATTACATTTCATGAAACCAGTGGTCCGGTACTCACATCATTTATATAAGTTAAAGCAATCAATACAACACTGTCTACATACTCCCTTACAAGTAAAAGTTCTTCATGCTAAATTATTAAGTAAAAGTAGGCCCTACTATAAAATGTACAGAAGTAAAAGTATTCGTTAAATAAAATATCTCCTCGGACACATAAGCCTATTGTTCTGTCCTTATTAGACAGATTTGCACCATTGTAATGTTACTTAATACTTTTAAAAGGTTAAACAAGTGGGTCTAAACCTTTTTGGTTTGTGACCCCCTCAAACAAATCAGTGTGTCGCGACCTCTTGCAATGTTTCACATGAGTTATTGTCGGTTCCACCACAGAATCAGACATTTCTCCTCTCGACCGTTCAAGTGATCAATATTTCACAAACAAATCTAAGATAAGAGGAATGACAAGAAACCAGAAACAGAAACAGATTTGTGTGTCAAACTTTATTCTTCTTTGCTCTCACATTACTCCTTTCATGACCCCACAGATTTATTTGATGACCCTTTGGAGGTGCCCCACACCCTGGTTTGGAACCTCTGACTAAACTAGCTAACCGTATATAAGGTAGTAAATAGCTCCACCCTCAGCAGCTACAACAGTCACTTCCACCACTAAAGTAGACTGGAGCCCAGTAAGCTGCTGGGAAAAAAAAGACTGCATCTCCCAGCATGCCTTGCAGGAATTCCACTGGACTGTTGCCCTGGTAGCTCCCTGTTAGACACCCACCATGCTTCGCCACCATGAGGAGAAGGATGGGAGTCAACGCGATGCGGTTTTGGAAACCGCACCAGAGCAAGAACGGTTCAGTTGACCCTTCGCTAAGCCCCGCCCCTCGATGCTCCTCCGTCAGAGCTACGTCACCATGGAGCCCACACTGTCACTAACTGCACTCCTCCAATGAAGTTAAGTCACAACACCGTTGCTGTAAAGCCGGCCAGGTCTTTATTCAATGTTAGAATCATTAAAAAGAAAAATCATCGCATGTACATTCAGCAGCCGGTGTTTTTGTGTATAAACGTCTCTCCGTCACACTCTCCGGGTAACGAGTATCATTACACAACGTTTAACCCGGGACTAGCTCTGAATCCACAATAACATCTGCAGTGGGCTTCCTGTGCTTCAACCAGGCTTCTCTTGCTGCTTTTTGAGAATGAGACGACAACTTTTGCCCAGTTGCTCGCGGACAATACAATGGTTATTGTTATTTGTTGTTGTTGAAGAAAACAAAACGGCACTGCATGCCGCAAAATAATGTGAAAATAGTGGAAAATGATCACTGTGTCGCTTTAAAAAAACAGTGAACTGCAGCAGAGAATGTACTTTTTTACACAGAGAACTGTGGGATTGTAATGTTTTATACATCAGAGGGTTCTGGGTCTTATCTAACGCGCCCAAACAGGAACCAGCCCGGCGGAGGAATCATGAGTGTTGCCAAGAAACAGCCACTAGTCTGTACATCAAACTCATCCGTCACTCCAATTTCAGGCACAGCAACCTGACACAGGGAAAGAGACTTCTACTAAATGAAATCAAAAGAAGTCGATATAAGAACCCTTTTATTCCTCAATCCATCCGCTGTTTAAAATACACTTTAATCCACATATCTCTTGGTCGGTCACTAGAGTGGATTTTAAAGTGGATTAACTGTTTTCATTTGATTTTGCTTCACTGTTAATTCTGTTAACTGTCTTAATGTGTTGTTGATCTGAATCTGAATCTGGCTGACTGGTTCACCAACTGGTGGTGGCCTTTGACCCCAGCATGCTTGTTTGCATTAACAGTTCGGTTATTGGTCCATTAAAGCTGAATATGACGCAGCAAACTGCACCGTTAGTGTTGTGTGTGTGTGTGTGTGTGTGTGTGTGTGTGTGTGTGTGTGTGTGTTTGTTTGTGATAGCAGTAATGGTTGTCAGATGTTGGAGGAGCTACCCATGTTAGGGTCAAGTTACAGCCAACACACACACACACACACACACACACACACACACACACACACACACACACACACACACACACACACACACACACACACACACACACACACACACACACAGAGGGTCTGGGTTTTCTGACTCATGGATCAATTTGCAGAGAACTGAGTCAGCACTTTCCCTTCCATCCTTTCTTCCATCCCTTCTTCCATCCCTCCTTTTCTCCTCATCGCGTTCTCTCTCTCTCTCGTTCTCTTTCTTTCTTTCCACCTTTAATTTTCTTTTTTGTTCTCTTTGTTCTCATGAATCTCATCTCTGCCAGTGTGTTTGTTATGTAAAAGCTGCTCACATTTGGCAAGAAAAATGTTATCAGCGGAGGACACACACATACCCAGGGACACACACACACACACATACCCAGGGACACACACACACAGGCACATATGCACACACACACACACACACACACACACACACACACACACACACACACACACACACACACACACACACACACACACACACACATTCCAATGCAACCAAAAACCTTCTCCTCTTATCTGCTTTCCTCTCTTCTTCTCTTTTCCTCTTGTTAAATTTCTTCTCCTCTTCTCTTTTGGAGATCCAAAACAAACTTCTGTAGAAACCTGATCTCTCTCTCTCTCTCGCTCACCCACCCACCCTCCCTCCCTTTGTGTGTGTGTGTGTGTGTGTGTGTGTGTGTGTGTGTGTGTGTGCGTGTTTGTGTGCGTGTTTGTATGTGTGTGCGTGTATGCATGTGTGTTGTGACTGTTGTTCAGCCAGAAAACTGTTTCTCTCTCCCTCTGTATGTGGAAATATTCTTGGAAACTACCAGAATCTTTTCCAACACAAATAACACTTCAGCTGTACACACACACACACACACACACACACACACACACACACACGCGCGCGCACACACACGCACACAATATTGCAAAGGACTGAAAGTAACCTGCAACAATAACTGATTTTGCTTTATAGTGGAACTAAAGTAAAATTTCATCTGAGGGTGCAATGGTGGCCTTTTTTTTTGCCAAAAATACAATAAAAAGTGAAACTGTGCCGGAGTTCATTGGTGCCTTACTGCAAGAGAGTACTTCAGCGATTCAGCATCGTACCGCTTTAACACTCGAGATGGAGAGTTTATTTCACACATTCTTCTTGTCAAAACTTGATGCATCCGTGACCCACAATGCAATTCCCCTGCTGACAGATTCAGGTGTGTTAGTAGGGGCTAATGTAGCCTGGAGGCTCCAGCCCTGCAGCAGAGATGAGGTCTGGTAAGCTCCGACGCAAAAACAAAACAAGGCTTTAGGATATTCACATTCTGTGTCTGTTTTTACTGGTAAAGCTGCGAGATCTCAGTTTGTATAACACATTGAGAGCTGTTGCTTTTGTTACCTCCTCCAAGGAGCTTATGTTTTGGGCCTGGTTTGACTGTTTTGTCATCAGGAGTACGGACAAAGTGATCCGATTTTCATGACACCTGGTTGAGGGGTGATGCATGGGCCAGGGAAGAACCCATTACATTTAGGAGCAGACTGGTTTTGTAGTAGCACTCCCAAAACATATGCTGATGTGGAAAATGAGTGGAGATTGGTTGCACGTTGCGGGGTGTGTTGTTCAACAATGTCTGAAGGGAAAAGTGCCACCCACTTTTTATTGGGAAACATTGGGACACAAGTTCAGCACACTTGTGTTTAAAGTTATCTTCCCTTTCTAAAAAGGCTGAATCGGGAACATGTTCACACTTATGTAGTGACACACACACGCACACACACACACACACACACATACACGATTCACAATCAGCAGATGGATTCAATGGCACTTTTGAACTCACGCTAATATCTTATATATACTACGCTAGGATTGTGTGGTTGGTCGGCTTTGTTTGCACACCACAACCAAACATCACCAGAGTCCACTCGGAAGCGGACTGAGGCCCTTCTTTGCAGGCGGTCTCGGCCCCGATTGAACAGTCTCCATGAAAGCTTTCACACCAGCACGAACCGAGCTGGACGTGGATATGCACACGAGTTTGACTGAAGTTCTGGTGTGAAAGTAATGTAAAAAATAGTCACTCCGGAATGATATTTGTTAGTGTTTTGCTCACACTTATTACAGTGCAACACAAATGCACATATTATTACAATGAATGTGAAATATGTTTATCAAAATCATTGTTTTTATTAAATAATGTACTAAACTTTTTAATCAAAACGAGATTTGAAACCACAGTTTCTGCAAACTCAGTCTTTAACAGCTCACAAAAGCAGGGATGTGGTTCCCTCTTGTGGACTTCACTGGAAACAACATCCTACATTCATATTATTTTTACTTTTTTAGCCTCATGTGATGATTATTGATATTGTATAATGGCATTATATACAAAATAGTTTTATGTATTCTTTGTGGTTTTGTTTGTTGTTTTTTTAGCTTTCCCCCCCCAAATGAAACAAGCATAGAAACGTGCCATGTAGTTATTTTTCTCTCATATATGAAATACTTATTAATTTAATTGACTTTGGTGTCAGTCTGTGTATTAGTTATGTACTTGCTAGATGTGTCACTGCCCTAGTGACAGACCGACAGGCAGCAGGCTTCATGTTACACAACAGCAGTTCAGTCTCACCTCCAGCAGAGTCTTTCAGTCGGGACAGATGGACAGGACCACAACTAGTAAGACTGGCGTTGTTCTGGACCTGGTCTAATGTGGACCAGGTTTAGTCAGCAACAGGAGCCTGGTCTTTCTGAACAAAAGCATTTTTTTCTCTGGATCAGAAAATAATGAGGGAAGAAGTGTGCTTCTTTTGTGGAAACTGAACTGGATCCGCTCTCTGCTCTGGTTTCTGCGGGTTTTAACTGGACTAGAAAGTGAACCACGGCCATTCTGAACCAAACCGGACCAACGCTGAGCATCTGAATAAACAGGTTGTCTTTACTCACATATACATATAGTATAGTATTGTTCTAGCTATGTTTACTATGTTCACCTTGTTAATACACTACTATTAGTTAATTAGCACTAAACTCAAAATACAGGTGCGACTGCACCAAAGCTGTACTTGTCTGTTCTGCAGGTGTTTAGTCACACACTTAAGTATTTTACAAATTAAACTTTTAACCTGATCCAAATTATTACGATTCATGAATGTTTGAACCAAATTTCATCGCAATCCATCAAATAATTGTTACCACACATGTGAACCTAATACTGCCAGACAACAGTAGACTAGTAGTATTCAAATGGATAAGGAAACATGTACATGTACTAGTAGTGTGTGTGTGTGTATGTGTGTGTGTGTGTGTGTGTGTGTGTATGTTGTAACATCCGACTACCTTTTTATTTACCGTTTAGGTTCACTCCAGCCCAGTCCAGTTCAGTTTGAGTTCATTCTGGTTTGGTCTAGTCATGCAGTCCCTGACTGAGGAGATCCAGAGTTTCTCTCGGACGAGACTGAGGAAGCAGTGCACTCGCGTGACATCACTGAGCGGCCGTCGCATCATCGAGACCTGGAAGGGCTCTACGATCACTGTGGTTGAAGACCCCGCCCCCCCAGAGAAGATGCTGGGTTACGTCCCAGACACGTCCTGGGACCTGCAGGTCGGCATCGTCAAGCCCTACCTGCTGCTGGGTGAGTGAACGTTACACACAAGTCCTGTGAAAACAAACAGAAATGGACATCCATCCATCCTAAAGTCCAGCGTAAAGTCGATTTCTGATCAAATTTGTGTGGAAAAAGTGAGAAAACCGATGAAAAGGTGCATGGTGAGACATTTGAGCACAGCACACTATGTTTCTATGATGTCACAGTTCCAGTTAAACTTCCAGTCTGGATTGCACTAAATCCAGTTGGTCTTACAATAGTTCAAACAACATTCAAGATCAACAACAGGAAACAACCACAACTCTGAGTCTATCTTTTAACTATGTAGATAACCAACTGAGGGATTTAAATCCCTATTTACATCAGTATGAACTAAGCCAAAGACTCACTTTGCACCACAGGTAACTCCTCTCCCTCTTGCTTCTGGCAGATTGACAATTGATGTAAAGCTTTTCCTCAGTGGCAAAAGTATTCTCTTCTATGAAATACATATCAGGCAGCTGGTTTACCTGTTATGTGGCTTTGGGTAAATTAGACCTATTAGAAATTAGATTATATTAGACCTCCACAGCAAGGATGTGTGTGGCTAATTAAATGTATTACCGGCGAGCTTATGTTAAAAGATATTATTGCTTGCATTGTAATTAGAAGAAAATCCTAATTAAATACAATATACTATATTGTAATATTGTAAAAATTGATTTTCGATGGTGAAATGTAAGAGAGCACTAAGCTAGCAAGAGACATGCTGGGTGGCACCCGTTGGTGAGCTCGTATTTAGCAGCCTCTTGTGGACCCTTTGTCAGCGTGGCGCTCAGAATATGATCAAAACATGAAGAGTTAATGGAGATTTAGCATGACCTACCGAGTCGCGGCGCAACTCAGTGGATGGGTCCACTCCCTCCCGCCTCGCCCTGTCCCGGGAGTCACCTCCAGTCCACCAACACTGATAACCACCCTGGCTCAGAGAAGAGGGTAACATGAGCCCAGACGTGGGGGAGGACAAGGGGCAGGTGACCCAGGGGCTCACTGATTCACAGGTGGAACATATATGACCCTTTGACCTGCAGTGGACACAGATTTCTTTTCAGGTTAACTTGGTTCAGCACCTTGGACAGCGTCTGGTAACAAACAAAGACAAACCCTGAACTATAATCAACTTCGTGTTTGCATGTTTGTGTGTGTGTCTGTGTGTCTGTGTGCGTGTGTGTGTGTGTGTGTGTACGTGTAGGTTCTCAAGATGCTGCACATGATTTTGGCACTCTGAAAAAACACAAGGTGAGATCACCCAAAGCATGAAGGGAAACCTGAAAAGGCAAAAACTCTAAAATTAAATTAAATACACCCTAGAACATGTATTTTACCATTTTACCAAGACCTAACGAATTAGTTAGTTCTTGAAAAACCTAACTAATTCTAGAAAAATCAATATATGGCAAAAAGTTAATTTGCTTTTTCTCTCCGTTTCTGCCCTCTGTCCTGAATAAAATCGAATTTTGTTCCGCAAAAATCAAGCTTTCCCAAACGGATCTTGAGAGTGTACTTCAACACGTCACCCGGGCGTTTCAGTGTGTACGAGATAAACTGAGCAAGACGGTGACATATGCTGCTCAGTGAGGCTCAGTTAAGTTGAGAGGACAACCTTTATATGGCTTCAACTCTTTGTTTGTTCATTTTAAATGTCACAGATGAGCTGTTGCTATTAACCAGTCAAGCAGTGATGTTAAACACCGCTTAATGAAGAAAGGGACAACATTATCTTATGGCGGTACATCATCATTACTATGGATCAAAAAGATAAGACAATCTTCATCAAGATAAAGTCTCCTCCTCTTCCTCTTCCTCATCAGGTGTCTCACATCCTGAACGTGGCGTTCGGGGTGGAGAATGTGTTTCCTGACCTGTTCATCTATAAAACCGTCAGTATTCTGGATCATCCCGACGCTGAGGTGCTGCTTCACATCCAGGACTGTTGTGACTTCATCCAGCTGGCTCGCAGCGAGGTTAACACATCACTCTCACTATACTACAGATTATATCAATCAATTTATTAATAATGAATTAATACAGTCAGTGACCTACAGTATAATAAAAGAGTAATATATAGAGCAAATAATTTTTTTCGGGGGGGGTGGGAGTTTTTTCTGCATGGATTGAAACCATCACTTATCAAAACTGACTTCTAGCAATAAACAAATAGTTGAAAAATCAGATGAAAGTGAGTCCTCTTCAAAGACATTCTCTAAGTACAGTGATGTCTCACTCTGCAGAAAAATCAAACACCCATGTCTCTGTTTCTGAAAATGTTCCCTTCTCCAAGCTGATCTCATATGTTGCAGTCACACGTTTCACTTTAAGGTGGACAATCATCATTAAAGAAAAGACAAACTGATCGGCTTTAATACTGTCAAACAAATTGGAAGAAACAGGAATATTAAAGTTTCCGGAGACTAAAGTAATAACGGAGCTGAGAGCTGCTGTAGCTCAGGTGAAACCAAATGAGCGGATCAAGTCCAACAACAGGAAACAATCCCATAAGGAAAAGTAAAAGGATTAAGGGAGTAAGGAGACAAATGTAAGGGTTTTAAAATAAGGGTTGACATGTGACACATGTTTCGACATCTCCTCTCCTCTCTCCTGTTGTGAATAATAGATGTTTAGTTTTGTTCATAATTTATTAAACTGCACACAGATCAGATCTCAGTGTCATACAGCTTTTAGCAGCGAAGCCTGCGGCTCACCTTAACATGACACCACACACACACACACACACACACACACACACACACACACACACACAGCGAGTCATTAGAAAGTCATTAGGGGTGTATGATTACGCAAAGTGTGTGTGTTCACTATGATATTGTTGAGTGTGTGTATGTAGTAATTCCAGCCCTGATAATCAAACTGATGCTTTTACATTGAAATGCAGGGTCAGATGACCCAGCAGGCCATTTGGCTGGTAATGACCTTCACATAATGTCACTGTCATGACAATGACAGCTTCATGTGACTGAGTTCATGACTACAGATACATAGAGTGGTTTAGTATGCTTAGAGGGTTTTTTACTGCCCTGGCTTTGTGAAAAATGTCAAAAAAATGTCAAGCATTATGATATTCAAATGTGTCTTTAAATTCTAAATGTATTTTAATCCAAGGTTTCATGTCAGGCCTTGCTCACATTTTGGGGTAATTTAAAAAAAATGATTTAGACACATGCGCTCATCAAACAAAAAAACAGGTTTTTTGTTTGTTTTTGGTGAGAAGTGCAACTTGAATCTGTTAAAATGTCAGTCTTTTAACAAGACAGACTCTTGAGCAAAGTTCCCGTTTTCCGTTCTCTCAGTGGCCAGATGAGCAGGTTGATACCAGCTTGGTTCTGGCTGCAGTGAACGCAGACTTAATGCGAGGTCTGAAAACTGGGCACAGCTGTGGCAAAAACCTTCCATTAGAAGGAAAATAGAAGGAGTAATGGAAGAGGATAATGGACACAAACAAACAAGCTATCCATTAACTAAACAGCACATCAGTGATGGAGCCTGTTGTGGCGTGAAGCTCGACAGGCTGCAATTCTGTTCTGTTGGTCTGTAGAGCACACTAACGTTCAGAGAGCGTCATGTTGATGTAGACACAGTTAGAGACTGGCTGGTTAACATAGTGGAGCATAAAGCAGCTAAAGAGTTGGTGGAGACCAAAAATGTTGCTAAAAGAGAGTGAATATTGGACTATTCATCAAATGGATTGGAATTTAATTGGATGATTGTGTTGCTAGGCAACAGTTTGCTGACAAGTTTGGCATAAGAGCTTTATAAGAAGATAAGATGTTTGGTATGTCCGTGTTTCTTATCTTCTTGTGGAATTCTTCTTCCCCCAAGTAGCTAAAATAAATTCTGCTCAAATATGAACATGTCCTTCTGTTCCTCCCTCAGAAAGGTGCGGTGTTGGTCCACTGCAACGCCGGTGTGTCACGGGCACCGGCAGTTGTCATTGGCTATCTGATGTCATGTGAAGGCCAGTCCTTTGACGCCGCCCTCTCATTGGTCAAATCAGCTCGTTCCGCCTCGTCCCCCAACCCTGGCTTCTTGGAACAACTGAGGAGCTACAAAACGCCGATGATGAACGGATCCAAACACTGAAGGAGGAAGTGAAAATTTGGGAGTTTTGCAGTGTCTTTGAACAGAGACAAGTCTGGTTCTACTCTGGGTTAATGATCCAGAGGATTCTAGGTGATAGACTAGATGACTAGACTATATGATATGACAATGTGAGATTGATACTTTGTAAAATACTGAACACCACCTAAACTCTTTAAAATAGGTTTGTCATAAGATACCACATGCTGGAAATCGATTTATCCAAATTCCAAAAGCATATGACTGTCTTCCCTCCTGCAGTATCTATTAGTTGTGGTTTTGAGACAAAAATGCATAATTTTCTTGTTCATTATTAATGATGTGTTCTTTGTGTTTTGGTGTTGTTATTCACATACTCACGTCTGTGTTGTGTTAAGTAAGATTAAATCTCTGTTTTATTTCTAAGCATTAAAAATAAATAAAAACTTGAATGACTGAAGTAAAAAGGTTTGCTTTAACTGCTCAGTGTTATTACTGTTATTACTGGTGATCTAGGGGTACGGTTTCAGGTTGCAACCAACTGAATACCCTTCTGCTCTCTACTACCAATTCAAGATAATAGTAATGTGAGCTGCTGAGTGCAAAACCATGGTAAGGCCATTCTACAGTGGCCTTCAGGTAACGTAAAAACTCTTTAGAGCCATTGTTTGGTGTGTCCATTCCGGGCCACTGTAGAAACATGGCGGTGCATAAGAGGAGCAGCTCCCTATGTAGATCGAAAGGGCTCATTCTAAACTAATGAAAACAAGATTGTTCAGTTAAATTAGGATATTACTATTTAATTAAAAGATGTGAGTATTTCTCTAAACCCCCGAATCTCACAATGTGAGTCTGAGTTTATGTGCGTTAGTGTGTGTGCGTGTTGTTTGGTGTCACTTTGCTCTCACCGACTCTACATTCACGAGGACCAGACAGAAGAAAGCTCGGCTGGGGGTGAACCTCTTTGCACCCTCCGGCCCCGAAGCCATTTTCAGTACAAGCTAAAGACCTGAGTGAATAAAAGTTAGCAAAAGCTTGAGGTTTGATTGAAAAGCGTGGACGTGGTGTGGCGGCCATTTTACATGGTTTTCCATCAAACTTCAAGCTGTTGTAATGCAACTGTACTTAGTAAAAACTGTCTGTACCATCTGTAAAAGTATTACAGCTGCCCCTGTTAAGTGTTATATAATGCCTTTATTATATTGTATGTTATATATAGTTGTTGATATTTGTATAATATTCTATATTTATTGCTAATCAAGTGTCAATATTGATAATGCACTGCTTTAGAAATATAGTTATGCCAATAAAGTCATCACCTGAGAATTGCACTGTAATTATACACATAAGTAGTTCTCTTTTACAGTATTTTTAATCAAAGTTGTAGACAAATTGTAGCGATAACACTGCTTAAAGCAGACACAGCTAACATTAGCTTAGCTGGCGTTATATGAAATCGTTTCATGTTGGCAGAGGATTATCTAAATGTGTCACACTCAACACCTGGTTGAGGATTTATTGTAATCTGCTGAAGGTAAATATATGTGTGTATTTTATGTCCTGTAACAATTTAATGTCGTTTTTAAAAGTTGTGATGCTAATGACGATAAACCCCCGTTAGCAAGCTAGTGACGTTAGAAAGCCAGTGACGTTAGCAAGCCAGTGACGTTAGCAAGCCAGTGACGTTAGCAAGCCAGTGACGTTAGCAAGCTAGTGACATTAGCAAGCCAGTGATGTTAGCAAGCCAGTGATGTTAGCAGAGCTCTCATTGTGGTAACAGTCCTGTTCATTGTGTATTAGTGTGTGTTTGGTGTTATTAGCTTAAAGCTAAAACTACCTCCGTATGAGAAAGTATTTTGATAGCTTGCACTAGCAGTTAGTATATTGTTTGCTAAGTAGATTTATTTTTTGTCAACAAAGTGATTTCAAACTAAACCTCCCGATGGATTGTGTCCTTTTCAGCTTGTAAAGTTAGCTGATAATAGTTTTTTAAAAATTATATTATGTTTTACTCCAGACTAAAGAAATGAAGCATCGTCTGAATATGAATTCAATCACCTGATATCGTTTGAATTTATACGTGTTATTTATTCAAATCATGTGACAGCGTAACGTTATAGTGATAATATTTATGGTCTATTTGTGTGTCTTATGGTGAACAGACGACATGCCATGTTGGAGTTGCCAGGTCCTTTTGCTGCGACTTAAGCCCTGATGTCTTAAGTGTTTTCTCAAACCCCCGTTCATCCAAACCATTTCTATTCACAAAAATATTATTAAAATTATCCATTTATTTTGCGTTATTTTTCAGTTCAGTTACAAATCCAATCTTGTTTTGAAGTGTTTAGAAATGAAAATTAAACATTATAGTCAGAATATATAATCTAGATTTAAACTCATTGATCACTAAGATTTAACTAATTTCAAAGTAATCACGTCGAGAGCAAAATTAAAGCAGATTTCATTCCTGCGTTTTTAATTTTTGTTCTAAAAGAAAAAATATATTTTGGTTATTATGAAAAGGGACTGACGTTTAAAAGGGTCAGCTCATTCATTAAGACAACAAAAAGTTAATAATGCCGCAAAAAGACATTTAAAAACTAACTAACTCTGATAGGACTCTAATATATATATATATTTTATCTTTGCCAGCAGCAGAGTCTGTAGCAGCATTGGTGCCGCAAGGATCAGTGAGGATGGAGTCATATTTAAATGGACCGCCTTGAGTGGGCTGTGATTGGTGTGTGACTGATCAGAAACAATGATTAAATCAACTGGCTGTCATGAACTAATGCGATGCTTCATTTAGTTTCAGGTGATTATAAACAAATGAAAACATAGTTCTGAATACATTCCATCTATAGATCCGCTTCCATCTAAATTCCATCTAAAATGAGACACGCTGGCCTTTATACTGCATTTAAACAACTATGTTACTATAGTGGCAGATGAAAACATAATAAAGTGCCCTCCAAGGTGCTTGAGTGTGCTTGAGTGTCCATATAGCTAGCAGGGCCTTTCTGAAAAGTTCAAAGTTGGAGGGTTCTGAAAACTGGTGAGGATAATGACTTCAGTCTGTTAGCATGATATCATGTCATCAACTGCATATGTATGATCCTTTCTTTGGTTTTTAGAACAAATCAGCTGGAAAACATTAAAAACTCAGTAACAGATGGCGTTTTCGACCAATTCGTGGCGCGAACGATAGCCAGCTAGCTACAGCTCATGAAATTGTTTTTAACATTTCATTCAGTTAGCAAACTCAGTTGTTGCTGACTAGAAATGAGAGTCTGCTTTGGTTTATCCCTGAATGAAATCGAGCACCAAAATTGCCATGAATGTCAATGGTAATTTTTCTCGGCTATCTGTAAATTGTGATCTGTAAACTGCATATGTGCCCTGGTGCAAGTGGTGTGAAAACCTGCTGCTCCAGCACATACACACACACACACACACACACACACACACACACACACACACACACACACACACACACACACACACACACTGACCCTCCTTTCCTGTCTCCAACATCTTGCTTAAAAAGGAGAGAGAGCTCTGTGCACGAGGAGAGAGGGAGCGAGGGAGCGACACTCAGAGAGGCTGAGCGCTGTGCCGAGCAGGAGGAAGTCTACTTTCTCCTCTTGTGGTTTCTGCTGATGATGGGCTCCTTCTGCTCCGCTCTGAACAGCAGGATGGCGGTGGTGACGGTGATGCCACGTGACGAGTCGCCAGTTCAGACAGTGACAGGTCAGTCGGTCACTTTCTCCCTCTCCATAACTGTTCAATCAACATCATTCTGATATTCATGATGGTGTAGTTGTGGAGAGACATCTGAGTGGGTAATACGTAAATACTGTAATGAGAAAAATAAAATATCTAAAATAGTGTATCAAGTTTGTTGTGCAATACAATTATCTTAAAATTAAACTATTTAAATGTTTTATTATGAAAGTTATTAAATGTTATTTTTTTCAATAAAGGTAGATGCCATTTAAAAAAATATTTTTTTACTAGTTAATTAAACTTTTGTTGTGGACATATTGGGCACATTATTATTCAAAGCAGATTCCTTTTTTGTGATCTGAAACATGTCTGGAGGGGACCTTTAAGACGCAGTTAACAAGATTAAAATGAACAAGAAATAGTGTGTGTGTTTTATAGTTTCTGTCAGATTAAGGTCTAAAAATAAATCTCTCAGCTCTGCCCATTTTGTTTTAATTGTTGCCTCAACAGCCTTTTGACAAAGACCTGAATATATTACTGACACACACACACACACACACACACACACGCACACACACACACGCACACTTGTCCAGCCGCTCACATGGCCTACTTTAATTGTCTCTTCAGTGTTGTGGCTGATTATGAAGAACCAACAGTCAATTAGCCAGCTGACCAATCAGATAGTCCACTGTGTTCATGAGAAGCATGAGAAACAAGAAACGCTCTCTTGGACAACATGGACTGCAACACACATTAACATACTGTTCATTCTTCTGTTTAACATGCAAAAATTAACATGTATATTTAGATATCCCACAGAATCTATCCGTTTATTATCAACATAATTATGAACCTGAAAGTATAAAGGCCGCAAAGACCCACTGGGGGAGGGGCATGGGTCAAACAAAAAACAGCCATAGGTGCCCGGTGTGAAACGACAAGTCAACCTTAAGGTATTTAGCAAGTTCTATGAAGTAGTAACGCAAAAGACTTTATTCATGTAAGATGAGCGGAAATTGACACGTGTTGCTGGACTTTAGTAACGCACAAAGAAATAAACCCAGCGAACCAAAGTTCGCCTGAACTAATCCAGGACAAACTAGGTTGAACTTCTATCTTTGTGAGGAGACTCATTGACAATGCATTTTCAAGCCACTTGCCCATAACCATAACCTTCACAAGTAAATACCCAATATAGGAACCCATGAGCTATCGGTCTGACGACGGATACACCTCTGGGGCCAACGGGCTATATTTCTGGGGTTTAGTTGAAGCCAGCCAAGACTCCCTTTTTTGTGCACTGCTCATTGTTTACAGCACAATTTGCAACTTGAGATGCGAGAGTACAAACTGATTCACCATTAGCCAATTTACAAGCTTATTAAAAAGGAGAGGACATCTCTCTCCGACGGTCTTAAACTCAAATTGGTCCTCACAAAGATATTGTGTGTGCACACACACACACACACATACACACACACATACATACAAACACACACACGGTTATTCTATCATTTTATTAGGCCTCCCCTCTCTGTGTACTCTGTGTACCACACAGCCTTTATATTTTTTATTTTCTTTCATTTTCATGTTGTTTTCTTTGTTTTCTGGAGCTGTATTTACCTCTCCTCTTAGCCGTGTCATTAATACTAACGAACAAATATGGACAGGAAGTAATGAAATGATGTAAGACTGTATGTTGCAATTGAGTTTTGTTTCAAATATATATATATTTATATATTTATTTTTACTGGATTTTCTTTATATATACACATATAAAACATAGAATTAAGATAATACATATTAATGAATTGAAATAATTTCAACATCAAACAGTACAAAGTTGCCTGTTTCAGTTGCTGCTGTGGATCCTTTATTTTTTCTATTTTTAGGTCTGTCTTGCGAGAGTAATTTTTATGTGCAAAAACTCTCAGCAGGTGCCGTAAAACTTACAGCATAGGATCATCAAAGAGACCACCATAGACCTCAGTTTTGAAAATTCACACTGTGAAACAGCTAAATAGTTTAAATAGTTGCAACGAAAGACATCAACTGTTCCAGTTTTTAAAACAAGGTTTTCCTTCCTCTTCCTCCATCAGGGGACTCTCTACAGCCAAGTGAGGTGGTGAGGCGGGTGCAGCATCCAATCAGGACCAGGTGCAGCATCAGGAGGCGTGTCCTTCAAACCACCAACCAATGTGCTGTGAAAAACCCCACGGCCTGGTAAGAAAAACGCTCACGTCAGAAAATATATATATATTCTATAAATAGTCCTACTTTGCTTGTGAAAACATCTATTGTCTCCTGTGACTGTGGAGGAGCTTTGCCAAGTCTGAGAAAATAACCCTAATGATGTCATAGTGATGTCATCAGGGTTAATTTGGTTTAGGCTTGGAGACTGCAAATAGCAGAAAGCCTGTATCACGATTGGGAGGCGGGAAGTTTGAAAGGGGGCAGCAAGGATATAAGACAAGACACCACTGAGTTGCATTATGGGAAATGTAGAATCCGGTGCCAGTAACTAAAACCGAGGACGAGCTCTGCTTCTTAATTTTGATTATTCATTTGTTATTAATCTCTCCCTCACAACTGCCCCAATTTGTGTTTTGACATGGAGTACTGTCTCTATACACTCCCCAGGGGATGAACCCTCAACATTGTATTGACCACATGACCCTTCCAAATAGCGCCAGGCTCAGTATAACAAGGAGTAATGACCACGGCAGCCTCTAGGGGACGCCAGCAGGACTGCAGACTGATTTGGTTGTGCCACTTGACTGGAGAGGTTTTGTGACTCTCTTTTCAGGACCATTACATCATCATCGTCTAAATACCACACACACACACACACACACACACAGCTCAGCAGGGTACACGCACATACACACATTCTTCCTCTCAGACGCAGCGGGTGAGCGAGGGGAGGACAGATTGAGATGTGTGTGCTGTTTGAAAGGAGCGTAACGTTGTGGGCTTTTTAATTTAGGAGGGGGGTGAGAAAGAGGAGGAGTAAGAGGGAGGTCTGTCAGATGCAGGATTCCATCACTCTTAGCAACCGTTGTTGAGTTACCACGGAAACCTGCGATGTTCTCTGCTTCTCCTTTGTCCTCCTCCATCGCTCCTTTCTCTCTCTCTCTCTCTCTCTCACTCTCACTCCATCCCGCCTTTATTGCTGGTCGACTTCCTCCTTGCGTTGCTACGGCGATGCTCTGGGACAGCTGAGCTGGATCATTTTGCAGCCGCAGTGCCGGAGTGCAGAGCTCAGCTGTGAGCCGTGAAGGAAGTCGTCAGCCTCGTTTTCTTGTCGGAATTCGATCGATGAAAAGATGTCGTCAGTCTGTTGCTGCTCTTCAACTTTTTAAAAACACAACACTTTGTCTTGTGGCCTCAGACATTTAACCCCTCTGCAACGGATCGGATCATTTTGGGGAAAGTCCAGGCTGTCGGTGTCATCGAAGGAAGTTGGATGAAGTTCCATCGAACCCAAAGTCGCCTCTCGGCCGTGATCAGCGTCGATGTTTTCACAACTCCGTCAGTCTGAAAGACGTCCGGACGCTTCAGACCAAAGTCATTGTGAGCACCGATACTGACAACAACAAAAACCTCCACCTCCTTCTCCTCCTTCACCACGCCGAGATGAACGAGGAGACGGAGGAGTCGCAGCTGCCCAAGGAGCTGCTGGAGGCTGAGGAGCAGGAGGAGGAAGTGCAGCAACAGGAGGAAAAGCAGGGAGAGCAAATGCCCCAACAGGACCAAGAACAGGAGGAGGTAGAGTCTGAGGGGGTGCGGCAGAAAGAGGAGGAGCAAAATGAGGAAGAGGTGCAGCAGGAGCCGGAGGAGGTGCACGCTGAGCAGCAACTGCACACAGTGGAGGGGCAGCAGGAGGAGCAGATGCAACAGGAGCAGGACGAGGTGCAGCAGAGTGAGGTGATAGAGCAGGAGGAGGTGCAGCAGACTGAACAGGAGCAGATGGAGGAGGAGCAGCAGATTGAGGTGCTGCAGCAGACAGAGGAGGAGGAGGAGCAGCAGCAGCAGCAGGAGGAGGTGCAGACTGAGGAGCAGCAGACGGAAGAGCAGCAGCAGACGGAGCAGGAGCAGCAGCGGATTGAAGGGGTGAAAATTGAGGAGGTGCAGGACTTTGACTACGCTCTGGAGCAGAACCACAACAACCAGGTCCTGATCCGACTGAGAGGGATGTGAGTAAGCACAGATGATACCCTCAGACGGCTGGTGACGTAATGTTAATGATGATGTGACAGCGCGATTGATAAGTGGTGATCATGTTGTGAGGAGTCGGGGCATCAGTGTGGCCGCCTGGTTGCCGTGGTGATGTTGGCACGGACCGAGGATGGAGGGAAATGACAGAAAATTAGTTGAAAACTGTGGGTGTGCAACATCACTGAACATGAGAGAGAGAGAGAGTGAGAGAGAAATAGAAAGAGAAAGAGAGAGAGAGTGTGTGAGAGAGAGAGAGAGAGAGATGAGGTCACAGCTTCTCGTTCTCCAGTCTGTCTGTCTGTCAGATATTTTCTCAGTAGTGGACGCTAATAACCAGCATCGCAGCGGGGACAGCGTCCCCACATCGGCCTGAATCCGGGGCCACGGCGGCAGATGTAAAGCAGCTTGGCTTTTTGTTCTCCGTGGGTTGCCATGGTAACGGCAGAGCGTTGCGATGCAGCAAAACTCTCTGCAAAGATGGACAGATTAGGAGAGAGAGAGAGAGAGAGAGACAAACTGAGCATTAGTGTTTTCCTTAAATGTCCTGTTGATGTTTCAGGTGTCTGTTTACAAACCAACTTCATTCTCAGACCCTCGTACATCATCACCATGCACACTCACTGAGAACATGCATGTCTTTAAATGGAGCCTAATATCTTCATGCAGCAACAGCCTTGCAGCTGATCATGAAACTGAAGGAGTAGTTTACCAGAATTGACTTTAAATATAAGTGGATTTACAGGTGTTTGGGACATGTGAAAAAATGTGTTCATTTTACCTTTATTTAACCAGAGAAGTCAATTGAGAAGCAGTTCTCATTTACAGTGATGACCTTCCCAAAAAGGCAGCAACAGAAGGCAAGTCAATTCAAAACAAATAAAACAGATAAATGTCAAACAATCTCACACAAAAATTACAACATCATAATATGTACAATATATGGTCGAGCAAATTCAGAAGACATGTAGCAGTGATGGGAGACTATAGATCATTTGTAATGAGTTATTGAAGGAGGGTGATGGAATGAGGACTTCTTTGCTTCTTTTGCAACTTCAGTTGATCGGAGCAGCAGACTGGGATGAAAGACGGCCGAATATACATAACAATATACAAAGCCTTTAGTGAGGTCTGGTAAATGTAAATGTCCTCGAGTGATGTCACTTGAATCGGCATCTGTTGGGTCCGAAGTCTACAAGACTGAAAGGTGTGATCTTACCAGCTGCTCATCTCTGCTGCAGGCCGGAGGCTCCAGGCTTGAGAGCACTGACCCCGACTATGACCCAGCACCTTTGGGAGGAAGTGGAACACTCCCTGTGATCCGGGCAATATCACCCACTATCAGTGTGGGACCTCACGAATGCTGTTGTGTGTTTTCGGGGCACGCACACACACACTCACACACACACACACACACATACACACACACACACACACACACACACGCACACACACGTACACACACACACACACACACACACACACACACACACACACACACACACACACACACACACACACACACACACACTAAAGTATGCCCCTTGGCTATTCTCTTTATGTTCAACAGACCCTACTTGCTGAACAGCATCTTGTATTAGTAACTAACTGGCAACAGAGCGAAAGATTTGCCAGCAGAAGTTGGTGTGTTGTCAGTTGAAGAAGTTGAGGCCAAGAGAAGTGTTTAATTTGGCCAAATCCTGTAATAAACATTGGCGAGTGAACGTGTTATCTGTCAGCAGTGATTCAACGAGATAGAAAATATAAATGCAGAATTCAACACAGAAGCTCATCTACTAAACTGACATAGCATGTAAACATGGCCCATACACCAAAAAACAAACAAACAAGAAACCATCAAACATCCCAAATAATAATGAATGCAAAATGTTTACATGTCACACCTAAAAGTGCCGGCTCCTTTGCAAATGTCCCGTCTCTACAGCCACATCCTGTCCGAGCACCGGGCTGACGTTATATGTCGGCTGGTTGACAAACCCGTTCCGTTATTGGGCGACAATGCAGTAGTCTTTACTTTTAGCTTGAGCCTATCAGTCGATGATCGCAGTGAAGCTAAGTGCCACGTTTCTTTCCGGTTTTAAACAGCCAGACTCCTGTTTGGATTGACAGATTGTGATTGACAGCCGAAGCCTCTTGTGGCAAACGACCAGCAACCGGTTGAACGGAAACGACACAAAGGGTCAACAAATGTGTGATTTTTGTTGACTTGTTTTTGGCAGCTAGTCATTGGTACTGGCTGCTTAAATATAAATATGCCGGATTGTAGAGACCGTATGATTATTTTGATGCACTGGGACGTTTATCGCACTTTGCGATTGACCGATGTCGACATGTTGCCTCTTGCAGCGCTGCTGGATGTTACACAATGTGTGATATCTGTGACAACACACTGCCTTGTACTCTCAGTACAGACGCCATGAGAATACTTACTTTGTTAGTTTGGAGAGCATGAAAGTTTTCCATTCATCCGAATATGCCTAACAGCTCAGTGAATGCGTCTTCAATGGAATAAAGAAGCGTGTCTTCAGTGCAAAGTGTGACACGTTTCCAGATTTAGATCGGGAACATCTGACACACAGACACAAAGGAAGACGCCAACTCTCAGCATGTTGACGCTTGACAGTATCCTACGGAAAGAAAGAGCACCTTCTCTGTGTTAAAACTTGCTCCATCTGCAGGCAAAGAGTCTCTTAAAGCTGCGGCGACAACTTCTCTGAGTGCTCAATTCCAATAAGATTGCAATTAGATTGTGAAGCCGCCGAATTTCAACGGAAACAACCAAACAGCTCGAAGATGTATTAGAATGACAAACAGGTAGATCGACTCAACTCAATCTCCTCATTACAGAGTCAGCTGCTTCATATTGTATGTGTGTGTGTGTGTGTGTGTGTGTGTGTGTGTGTGTGTGTGTGTGTTTGGTGCAAGTAGTCCTTGAACCACTAAGTGCCCTCTTGGGTCTTTATTCATTTACCCCGGTTGATCGTATTAATTCTCCTTATGATAGATATGAACCCTGGATGCAGATCAACACACAATAGAGGTCTCTGCTGTTTGGAGGGAAAACAATTAATACAGATTGGCTTTTCTTCTTCTTCTTCGTCCTCCCATGTTTCCATGGTAACAGCAGAGCATCTCGTTTCAGCTGAGGACAAAAACACAAAATATGTATCTTATTTATCTTTATTTCGGGTTTTACACAGTTTTTCTTCTCTTTTTCAGAACCTACTGCTTCGCATTAAATCTTTTTAATCGTTTAAATAAAACCTTTTACATTTTCTTCGGTGAGAGGGATGAAATAATGAGATGGAAGAGGGGAAAATAACAGTAAAAGTGAGAAAATGTGCGCCGCAGAGTTCATCAGACTGTTTTGTGAAGCGGAAAATCATCATACAGTTGATACAGATCAGCGACTACAATAAAAAAAGAAAAGAATAAAACCCAGAATAGCTAGTTTTTATATCCAGTCACCTGAAATTGCGTGCATGAAAACAAATGAGACTCGATCACAGAGAGCCGCAGACACTGGGATAAACCAGTCCAGTCTAGAAACAGTGATAACCCGTCTGATGCATTCGGTAACTACTTTCAATTCTAGTTTCTGCTCTCATGCATTTACAGTAACATTTAACTTTCGGACTCTAAAACAATAGAACACAAATGCTTTTCATGTATTTATATTTATTCATGTGTGTGTGTTTTGCAGTTGGTTTATTAACAGACTGCTGCATTTTAATGGATGCTCTGCTTTCTCTTCAGGCCAGGGCGCTTGGTCTTGATGTAGGCGGTGTAGACTTAGCCACTAAAAAAGCGTGAAACGCACCCTGAGGTGGTGCATCGCAAACAGTCATGCGGAGAAATAAAGCATCTAAGAATATAATATTATGTACATGCTCAGTAGGCTACTAATAACGCTCAAGGACGCGGGGAAAGAAAATGTGTGAGGTGACAGTAAAAAAAAACCCAAAAAACACACACACACACACACACACACACACACACACACACACACACCATCACAAGGAGGAAAGTAGAGAAAGGAAGAAAAAAACACGAGAGGAAGAAAAATGCAAATTCTCTCTCACTGAAGGCGGCAGCCTGGAAAAGTCATGACGGAGCGGTGAGTCATTCCTCCAGAAACTATCTCCGTCCTCACCTGTCACTGCTGGTGCAGCAGCATGCTTTTGTTGTTTTTTTTCGACCAAAAAAACACAATGCAGCCTGGCGCTGCTCAGCCCGCCGTACCCTGATTTGTAATTCAGTGTTGAAGTGCCCACGCAGACCAGTGTGAAATAACAAGACAAAAATCCCGCTGTCACATTTCCGAGATGAGACAGGTCAGAGCTGAGATACAGCCTTCAGGATTCGGATTGGCTCATTTCAGACCAAATGGATCAACTTGTGGTTTACCATTTACTCACCAGCTTTTTTCATTGGTCCAATGCATGGAATGGAATTAGCAGTGAGCCACGACCACGATGGATGTACGACCTCTGGTGTTTTGTTTCTCTTTGTTTGGGGTC
Source organism: Cyclopterus lumpus (assembly GCF_009769545.1). Lineage (NCBI taxonomy): Eukaryota > Metazoa > Chordata > Actinopteri > Perciformes > Cyclopteridae > Cyclopterus > Cyclopterus lumpus. The sequence continues at coordinate 17,815,234 of NC_046986.1, read as the reverse complement.
TCCCAGCCCCCTGCTCTGGTGTAAAAATAAGCATAACGGTTGCAACCAACTTTTGACTTTAATATTCTTTCCTATTGATCTTATTTCAACTCAATGTGTAGAAAAGTATTAAAGTGGCAACCGTGCACATTTAAAAGGTATACAATTCAGGGCTTTAACCTGACTAGTCAGATGGTTTGCTACACAGAACCGTCTGAGAAGGCGTCACCAAAAAACCCACCAATACCATCTTTTAAATGAAACACTCGAATATATCTTTTGCATGAAGAAAAAGCCTTCAGTGTCGTTCTTTGCTTTTCTTTGAATGAAGAAATAGTGCCCAGTGGTGATGTAACTGATGTGCTTGAAGCGTCTAAGCTAACTTACTCTGTTGTTTTGAGTCGTCTCACACCTTAGCCATCCCCGTGGCTGCCAGGAGCTCCTCACAGGACGCTAATCGGTCTTGGCTCCGGACCACAAGCCCGACGAGAGGGAGTTTTGTGTGATCTTGTGACATCGAGATAATCCAGGTGTCGTGCAATGAAACATCAACACAGCAGCAAACAACTATGTGCTATGTCAATACTTGTGATATGGCATCCTGAGCAAAGTTTGAAGTTACTCTCCCTCTATGTGTGTGTGTGTTATAATCCGAGTTATAATAACCCCAGGTCAGCACTGTTGTTGTTGTTGTTTGCACTGTCTGTGCTGGTCGCACCGTTTGCTGCTAGCCTGAATGTGTTTGTGGAAGGTATTTTGGGCCAGTGTGTGTCATGTGACCTGCGCTACGGACTGTTGCCACTAGTCAACAATGTTCTCGAGGGTTTGACTCCGACCACCGGATCGCTGTCAGTTTACGTTTTAATCAGTTTACATGTATGATGAGGACACACATGTGTTCTTTTGCGTGACTCTTCTGTTTTGTTTTTTTCTTTACAGGCAGAAATATAAATGTGCCTCGCAGAGGTAAGATAACCCCCCCCCCCCCCCCCTCACACACACACACACACACACACACGAAGGAGAGGCTGTCTATGAGTTGTTTCCAGTTCCGCTAAAGAGACATTGGTTTTCTTTAAATAACAGTTTGAGGCCCAGAGAGGTCAAATGATTCAATATTTCACAAAACAGCACAGAAAAAGAGTCCAGAAACTGAAAACAGTGTGTATCAGAACTTTGTTTCTTCTTCTTTTCCTCTCACATGAATAACCTCAGGACCCCTCATATTTATCCAAATGGCAACCTTGTCCCCAAAGTTAAAATGCCCAACTTTACAGCAGAAATAAACAAGTTGACAACCTGGTAAACAAAACGGTTTTGGGTGTCTATATCTGAGTTATGATTTTAATTTTAAATTATATACATTCGCTAGCTGTCTCCTCAGCTCCCCCTCTTTGCTTATCTTTAGAGTGCGGCTGTGTCGTCACTGCCAAGAAGGATGGTGTACTTCCTTCCTCCACCGTTGGAAGCACGTCACTCTGTAAATGAACTGCTTTGTTTTTGTTTTGCCAGGATCGCATACACAACTGGCGAGAGTCTGCTCCTTTGCGTACAAAAGCTGACTCCCTGAGTTTATAGTGATCAATAATCAAACGTCTTGACGTCTGACTTGAGCCCTTGAGAGTCGCAGATACTGCTGATGATAAGGATAATAATGTACTGTTCCCAAAAGAAGTGAAGCTATTGGGTGGTTTTCTTTCTCTTTTTTTCAGGAAAATTAAATGTCATGCAGACATTCAAGCAAATGAATGTCTGCAGTCTTGAACTTTTATTTCTCCCTCGCTCCGTCTCCCTGCTTGACTCCAGCTGTAACCATGGCAACTAAAACGGATTTCATCCAGTTTACAGGAAGGTGTTTTCGTAACCACGACGACGGCACGATGCCTGCCTGAGTCTTTATATCTCCCCGTAGTCGGCTTCCTCCATTGTAAACATTTGAACCATCCATCCTGGACAGCAAAAACACATTCACAGCCCAGCGTAAAATATCCATTCGTCATTCTGTCTATTCATCCATTAATATACCAGGACTGTGTGGTAGGTAATGGATGAATATACAAGCCCTCTTTGGATTACAGAATGTGCCCTCACACCCCCTCAGCATCTGCAAGCAATACCATTTTGAGATATTATTAAAAAAGGAACTTATTACATGGCTGTGGAAAAATAAACTCAGAATCCTTTATAAATACAAAAGTTTGGGTCTCAATCTGTAAACGAACCTCTGTCCCGACTGACAAAGACGCAGCGAGTGTAACGTGGCGGTCGACTGTCTGGCAACATGTTTAATTCCGGGAGGAGACTCCCATTGCTGACTGTGGGAGTCAGCTGATTGACAGGAGGCTGGGTGTCATGTGTCCATCTGGAGGAAACAGATTTTCGTGTTCTGGTTCTGTGGTGTGAATGGCACAGCAGCTGTGTGGGTGCAGTGTATGAAGATCGGTACTTCCTCCTGCGAGTTAGCAGGTGTATGAAGTCTGCAATGGAGGGATCTTTCATTACGGCGGACGGTACAGTCTATCGACGCGCAGGTGAATAACGTTAAAGAAGAGCAGAAGGGCAAAGTGAAGCAGCGTCTTACATTTGTTATAACTTGCAGCTGCACGGGAAGTTTACATGGTTTGAACTTGAACTCTTTGTCATTGACCTTTTAAAGTGTGTCCACTCAGATTTCTGCTATAAAAGGTCAAACATGGAGTAAGCTTTGAGTTTTCCAGAAATATGATATTACTATATATATATATATATATATATATATATATATATATATATATATATATATATTTATAGCCTCCTAACCCTAACGCCATAAAAAAATAATATTGATATTACTATATATCTAGTAATATCAATATTTCTTTTTTTACCAGTGTACCAGAGCTCTCAGCACTTAAAACAGCCGCTCAGACAGAGTCTCCAAATGCGGCTACCTTTTATTGAAGTGGGCAGGTAATAATAGTTTTGGGTGGGCGAGTTCAGGGCTGTGAATTCCTGACTGAAATCTGGCAACAGTGAGCTCAGACAGCTCAGCGTGACATGGCTAAGATGAGATGAAGATAACAGCAGGAAATAATTTATTTCCTGCTGGTCCCTTTTGGGCAAAGGTATCTCCAGCTTGATGAGACTGAAAACAGCACAGATTGAATAGCTCTCATTTAAGTAATGACTGGCTGTGCTATTTTGCTGCAGATAACGCAGCCAAACTAAACTAAAAGAACCTTTAAAAAATTGTTCTTTGAGGAACTTTAAAAAATGGGCCCAAATGGCTCAATAAAGAACCATTTTTAGAAATGGTTCTTTATTCCAAGGAATGATTGGTTCTTTGAGTAACCACTTTCTGGAAATAAATAAATAAATGTATATATCGGCTGCCAGCTAACTACCCTCACCCCTAGATCTTGGCAAGTTCGTTTTTTTTTGCAAACATATACCATCTCCCACGATCGAATAACTCCAATAATGTGAATTAGGAACCCTTTAATATCCCAAAGAACCATATCACAAACATGTAGAACCATCCAATAGATGGAATTGTTCTTTAGTCGGTGATGGTTCTTCTTGGAACCGCACAGCCTCTTAAAGAACTATTTAAGAGCCATTATTTTCCTGTGAGTACAATGAACTAAACTAACCGAGCTTGCTAGTTTTCTTTAAATGGCTCAAAGCAAGTCGGCCGGTGTGGATGACGAGCCGGGGGACGTTCCCGGTAACATGGCCGGCTACCGTAGCTGGCCATGTTACCGGGAGAGCGAAAAGTCATGACGTCATATCTGTTCCGTTAGTTTCTGTAACTTACTCCATGATTGAAGGCAAACTGGTGAGCACAGAAAACTACAGCGTGTTGGTCACACTTGGTTTTGTCCTTATCCATAAAAACTCACCAACACTCTCGCTCCTGAAGTCCTTTTCTTTCGATTTTCTAGTCGAAATGACTGCTGTCTAAACTTTCCGACGTGTTCTCTCCTCTCTGTCTCGGTCTTGCTGATATTACAGACATGGCCCCTGGTCTCGCCTCCTCTGTCGAGCCGTGACGTTTAGCCCATACTTGTCAAGGGATTATGGGGATTGGTCGTTGCTAAAGGCTGCTAAAACTTTGACAATATTTGTTTTTTTAAACCGTCGTCCTTATCCAAGCACATGAAACAAGCCGCAGCATACTGATGAAAATGTCTCTATTCCAAGGCAGTGTTTAGTGTTATTATTATAAATATAATCATTATTTTGAATGAGCTTCTCTTACCTCTGGAACAAACTGTATATATGACAAGTTTGAATAAAGCTTATTGGAGGGAACAAATTCCTCTCCAGTTGGACCAAATGACACAAACAAATCTCCAAATAACTCAAATTACTTCCTGTTTGGTAATCTTCCTCTGATGTATAGTCCAATAACTGAGCACATGAGTGCACTGTGTGCGACCTGTGTGTGTGTGTGTGTGTGTGTGTGTGTGTGTTTGTCTCGTCAGGTTAAAGGGGGTTCTGGAGCAGATGGACCGGGGAGTCGTGGACCTGCAGGAACTCCGCAGGAACCTGGAGCTCGCTGCTGCCATGTTGGACAACGTTTACACTGATGAGACCAAGTAGGACCGATCGACTGACCAACAGATGAATGGATGTGTGGCCAAAATATATCCTCGCCACTGGTTGTCCCAGCTGTGACGGACTCTTTCTGTCCTGCAGGCGTCTGTTGGACACCGAGGACGAGCTCAGCGACTTGCAGGCGGAGTCGGTGCCCAGCGAAGTACGGGATTGGCTGGCATGCACCTTCACCAGGAAGATGGGTGTGGCCAAGCGTCGCCCTGAGGAGAAGCCGAGATTCCGGAGCATCGTCCATGCTGTGCAAGCTGGGATATTTGTAGAAAGGTAAAACATTTTTTAAATTTAAAGTATTTGAAAATCAACATTTACATCCAAGTTATGTGGCTTAAATAAAATGCAACTATTGGGACTTTGTGAGTCCTGCAAACTTTGCACCCACCATCTCCGTTGTAGAGAATTAGGGAAACAATACAAACACATTTGCTTTTAGTCTGGGTCTGTTTTTCCTACTTCAGAAAATGGTGTGCATCCAACTTTGAGTTTGTGTTTGTCCGTTTGTGCACAAAGCCGGCTCCTTAGAGAAATGTGAGAAAACTATGAGTTTGATGAGAAAGAACTTGACTGACCTCAACCCTGAACCAACACCATTAGGCTGAACTGGATCACAGAATGTGAGCCAGCACCCAACATCCGTGTTGAACCTCAGGTTCTGAAAACTGAAACCTAAGTGGTTAGAGCAGCCGATTGATGGCTGTGGTTTTGGAATCACATGCTCAACAGTCACATAGGGCCGTTTAATGCATTGTAATAATAACAGGAAGCCCAGTCAGATGATTGTCTCGAACAAACAAAAAATAGTTATTTTTGTCTTGCACCTGAAGACGAACGAGAAAAACAATCATCAACTTCCTCAAAATAAACATCAGAACGCATCCGGCCCGACTTCGCCGCAGATGTGATTACAGGGTCGAACATGAAGTGTAACGATGTTAGCGTGCCAGCGAGCTGGAGATGCAGATCGTGTAGAGAAACCATGAGGTCCAATGTCATTAGAGGGCAAATGATTTGCAGTGATAGAATGCTATCAGTTCATCTGCGGCAGCTTAATGACGCATGAAATCAAAAAAATATGTACCGCACCGAGGCAGCGCTCACTGTGTGTGTTTAGAACACGGTTACCATGACGACGAACAATTCATCCTTGTCACAAACTGGAGGAGGGCGACTAGAGGTCTGCGTGAGGAGTGTTTATGTGCAAGCAACTGTCTGTATATAAGTGTGAGATTTTTATCGGTGTGTGTGTGTGTGTGTGTGACTTTAGGATGTACAGACGGACGTCCAACATGGCTGGTCTGACCTACCCTCCCACAGCTTTGACAGCTCTGAAGGTAAAAACAGTGTTATTACTGAGAAATCATTTTATTATTCATTTTAAAAATATACATCAGTCAGTTCCTACTCGGAAAGACAGTTTTGTTTTCTCCAGAAACTTGAAAGGAAAGGAGGAGGCAGACAAGAGAAATAGAAACAAGAATGGAAGACGACTGTCAAAGTTGAGGAAAATGTTGAGGAAGTATAAAAGGAAATTAGGGAGTAGGGAATGAATGGTGGTATTGAAAAGGAAGAGGTAAAGAAAGAAAAGTAAAGAGGAGGTATAGAAAGTGGTCAAATAAAAGAGGATTAAGGAGGTATGGAAGGGAGGTGAAGAGGTACATGACATTTTGGAAGGAGAGAAGGAAACAAAAGAGGAAATAAAGGAGGTAGAGAATGGAAGTTGCATTTGTCACCTACTCAACATATTTTCTTTTTACATTCAGCGCCATTATTTGTTGTCTCTCCAGTAAAATACATGCGCCACAAGAAAATACATAATGAAACAATACAGCAAAGATAAACTGCTATGTGCAAATATGAAATATGGTGCATATGTAGAGGGATGCAGGGGAATGGCAAGGGTAACTGACATAACATGAGAGCTATAGTCTTTCAGGAGGCTTGGCAGTGTCGTCGTTCAGGATTCAGATGGCCTGAGGGAAGTAGCTCCTCTTTAATCTCTCCGCTCTGGCTCTTTGACTGCGGTAACGCTTCCCAGACCACAACAGTTAAAAAAGTCCATTGTTCGGATGGCTCAAATCCAGAAGGCTTCTGGCATCATTTCAGGAAGAAGGCGAGGAAGAGAAGGGAAGGAGGAAGTAGGGAAGGAATAAATGAGATAGAGACAAAGTAGGAAAGGAACATAAGGTAAAGAGGACAGTGGGAATTATCAAAGGAATAAAGAAAAAAGAGAAAGAGAGGCAACAAGGATCTAAAAGGAAGGAAGAGGCAGAAAAGGGAAATTAAATGGAGAAGTGAATAATGACTGAGAAAATTAAATGAGTTAGGACAAGAGTAAGCAGAGAAAGAATATTATGAGGCCGAAAGGAGGAGGTAGGGAAGAAAAGGAGGTATAGAAGAACAGGGAAAAAATATGAAAAGGGGGCGAAGAGGAAAGGAGAAGGAAAAGAAGAGGTATAGGGACGTACAGTAGGAAGTAGGAAGGAAGGAAAAAAGCAGATAAAGATGTAAGGAGCTGGTGGGGAGAGAATGTAATAGCGAAGGAAGAGGAGGTGGAAAAGGTGAGTATGGATAAAGCAGAAGAGGAGGAGATAAAGGAGGACAGTGAAATACAAAAAGGAGGAGGTAGAAGTGGAAAGGAAGAGGAATTGAATTGAAGGAGAGGTAGAAGGCAGATAAGGGAAGGTTGGAGGAGCAGGAATGGAAGGAAAAGGGGTTGAGAGAAAAATGAAGAGATGGATTAGAGAAGGAGGAGCATTTGAAGGAAGAAAGGAAGAGGTGGAGGCGGAAAAGATTTTCAGTGGTGTGTTTGTAATGACATATGTCTCCATCTCAGGGCCTCCTGGCCAAACTCAGAAAAATATTAGATTAAACAATAAATACAGCAACCAATTATCATTGATGCTTCTCAAATGATGTAAAACGCAAACAGAAAGAATGGAAAACAACAATGTATAAATCATAAACAACATAAAATATAATTATGACCTAATGAATAATGATTATCATTAATTGAATTGGTTGCTCCATTCTTCCAATGTCAGCCAACATTATAAACACACTGCCCTCTTCTGGCAGAAAGCCTACATTACATTGAATTACACTGAGATGACCAGACGGCCTGCTGCATCTCTGCATTGTACCAGCATAACATCAGATGTTGTTAAATGTCTCCCTGGATCTTACTTGTTGTTTTACAGGAAGTGGATCACTGGTCGTTTGATGTCTTTTCCTTCCACGAGGGCACCGGAGACCATGCACTCAAGTTCCTGGTCTACGACCTGCTGAACCGCTATGACCTCATCAACAGGTTCAGGGTACACACAGCTTTATAAAGCTAACACCTGTGTGCTTGGACTCGTGTCAGTGTGGCTAGAGCTTAGGTGTGCTGGGTGGCAAGATCTCTTAATGGACAAAAACCAGAACCATCAGTGAATTGATACAATGTGAAGCTATTATAATAATAATCCATTTAATTTATATAGCTCTTTTTTTAAAGGTACTCAAAGACACTTCACATTCATACACACAGCTACGGGGAGCAATTCGGGGTTAAGTGTCTTGTTCAAGGACACATCAATTAGGGCGGGGATTGAACCACCAACCCCCTGATTGAAAGAGGGACCTGCTAACCACTGACCACTGACCCATAGTCGCTTAGCTTAGCAAAAAGACTGGACAGCTAGCCTGGCTTTGTCTAAAATCTGTCTCAAGTTTTCTTTTAACTTAAACCTGCCTTGCAACATCTCTAAAGTGCACTAATTAATTTGTACAATAACCAAAGTGTTAAAGCTAAGTTATGGTGGTGCGGTTATGTGCCCGACTGTTTCCAGGAAGTTACATCACCCAGCTGATATAGTCCTGCTAGCCCCCCTAGGACTTGTAGCTGTAGCTTGAAGCTTATTTGGCTCATGGTACAATTGCATGGCATTCATAAAAAGAAACAAAATATTGGAGATTGTAGATGTTATCTCATAATTATTATAATTTCCTTTCATGCAAACTTAGCTTGGCACCTCAGTATTACGAGAAAAAGATCCCAAAGATAAGATGTTGTAATGGAGACAGTTTACTGTAATAATACGATGAAGGGAGCACAGAACGTTGAACACCAAACAATATCATGGTCCACCTGCCTCAACGTCAGCCGAGCTTCTAGAAGCCTTTGTTCCTGGAGTACTCGTAGTACCTGTACTCTCTGTACTACCTCTGGTCCTGTGTTCAGATCCCGGTGCAGGCTCTGGTGCAGTTTGTTGAAGCTCTGGAGAACGGCTACAGCAAACACAAGAACCCCTACCACAACCTGATCCACGCTGCCGACGTCACTCAGACCGCCCACTTCCTGATGCTGCACACTGGACTGATGGTAACACACACACACACACACACACTTTATCACTGAACTATTTCATTCAGCTAACTGTGTGTGCGTGCACTTGTGTGTGTGTGTTGGCAGCACTGGCTCAGCGAGCTGGAGATTCTTGCGATGGTTTTTGCTGCAGCAATTCACGACTTCGAACACACAGGAACCACCAACAACTTCCACATCCACACCAGGTAATGTGGACTGTAATATCAAATGATTTACTCTTTATAGACCATTGTTAACAGACACGATATAAAAAGCAAATGAATTAGATATAAAAAAGTAAATATCAATCAAATGACATCAAATTAAATATTTTTAAACAAGGTATAGTAAACATAATAAATAAACATTAACATGAAAAAGTATTGGGGCAACCGAAAATAGTTATTTAAATCATAACGATGTACATTCACTTTTGTGGTTTGTCACAAGGGTTACAAAATTAATTTAAATAAAAAATATTAAAGTTTGAGAAAAACTTGTCTTTGACAAATGTACCAACTACAATTAAGATGCGTCATTCAACACAGAGGTTTATTATCACATTTGAATTTGGGGATGATGCCTTGAGTCTTAGAATGTGCAGTCTTGTTATGAATTATTACAATTATAGATTATCTATGAAGGATCTGATGAGACAGTGAGCTTTTTTGTCACAGACTTGGCCTAATGAAACAAGTTTGTTTTCTATGGATGAGTGTTTTTACTTAAAAATAAGACCCGCCTCTTTTAAGAAATAAGTCTTTAGGTGCAACTGGAAAGACGCTCAAATACCAACTGATAACAAAGAGATGTGACAAAGAGCCTCCAGCTGTGCTTGTGACTTGGTTACTAAGTGTTGATGTTTTGAACTTCAGCATTTCAACACACTTATGTTTAGCAGATTTAATATTAACCATGTCTACACAGCTAACGTACAGTACAGCTAAAGCGGATGAGAGTGTAGTTTTGCAGGTCTTTATTCATTTTGAACTGATTAACAATAATGTATTGCACATGCATAACATTTGAATAGTGCAAAGTCTTTGGTGATTGGACTCCATCCTGTAGTAGGATAATAGAGGCATAGTGATGCTGAGGTGTGATAAGGCACCAGAGGTGGTGGTGGTGGTGAGGGGAGCTGCTGCCATCCGATGATGAATGAGGAGCGTGACTGTGATGCTGACCGGAGGTGACTGGAGGTGGAGGAGGGTCGCAACCATTTTGAGCTTCAATGACAACTGACAGCAGCAGAGAGGAGAACCTATTTTAAAGTTTGACAGCAACGATGTGATTGGCTGAAGGAAACTGTGCAGAATCTGGTTGGTTAATTTAAAGGGAACGCCCACAACCAGTAATCACAGAGAGAGAGAGAGAGAGAGAGAGACTGAGAGATTATGAATGAAAAAGGAGTGTAAAGAGGCACTCAATCAAATTATTATTATTGAAAGATTTGAACAAAAGTGGACAACTGAGCATCACAGTTATCACTGGAGAAAAATATTGAATTTTCAATAAGCTTTGACTGATAAATGTCTCCAAACAAAACAAAAATGTGAGACTTGATCTATAAACTATGGGAGAATAAGAAAGATCGTAAACATGTAGTTGTTGAGGTCTGCGTATTTGAAAGCATCTGATTGGATGTCGTGTCTGTCTGTCAGGTCGGAGGTTGCCATTCTCTACAACGACAGGTCGGTGCTGGAGAACCATCATGTCAGCGCCGCCTACCGGCTGATGGCCGAGGAGGACATGAACATCCTGGTCAACCTGAACAAGGATGACTGGAGGCATGCACACACACACACACACACACACACACACACACACACACACACACACACACACACACACACACACACACACACACACACACACACACACACACACACACGAGGGTTAATACTTGTCACGGCTACTGGTCACTGATTAGGTGTATTGATCGTTGGCAGGGAGCTGAGGGCTCTGGTGATAGAGATGGTGATGTCCACAGACATGTCCTGTCACTTCCAGCAGATCAAGACCATGAGGAACACCCTGACACAGACCGACAGGTCAGTGCTACAGCCATGACCTTTGACCTCTAAGCTTCAGCCAACATACACGTGTTTTTTATTTTAGCTACGACATTATTCTGCTGGTTATAATCTACTGGTTAGCAAGGAATTCATGAAAAACATTTTTATGATTAAATAAAGAATGTATTACATTACATCTATCTATCTATCTATCTATCTATCTATCTATCTATCTATCTATCTATCTATCTATCTATCTATCTATCTATCTATCTATCTATCTATCTATCTATCTATCTAGTCTGATTCTCATTTTAATGATGTCTCTCAGATATGTTTCATATATATATATATATATATATATATATATACATATATTATCATATTACATTTTCATCACACAAAAAAGTACATCTTCATACAAATAAATATGTTTTTCTTTTATTATTACAACCATATTACCTTTTTCTTTTTTCATTTTATCACAAGACATATAAGGAAACAAAGTAATTGTGTAGTAACAAGATATAAATAATACAATTAAAAAATATAATTAATAATAGACAATAATAATAGAAAACAAGTCTGGATAGCCTTAAAAATGGTTTAGTTATAACGTGAAAAAAATCAGTTGCACTTTTTAATTTTCTTTGTATAGTCCCACCATCCTCCCATCATGCCTGGACTAGACTATGAAATCATCATTTCATCACACTAATTCCTCTTCGGGAAGATTTTTTTTTTTCTATTGAAAATGCAAATATTATATGCTTAAGAAGACTTGAAATAATGCATCGTGGCAGACCGAGTGTGGCGGGTCCATCTGATGGAGATCACCAGTGGGAGTGTTTGTTGAAACTGACAACATAAGGTCCTGCAGGCTGCTGAACCAGATTGGTCTGGGGGTCCTCGTGGGGCTCTCACAGGAAGAGTACCAAGTCTCACCAGAGTCCAGCTTCCCTTCTCTGTTTGTCAGCCCTGCTGGAGTGAAGCTGGGGGGGTGGGCTTTGGAGGGGGGGCAGCTCACGCTTGAATGAGATTTTGGGGAAGACGCTGTCATCAGCTTGTCAACCTGTTAGTTCTGCCTGTGCTGCTGCAGCAGCTGGGGAACGGTACCAGTTAAAACTAACTTTGACTCCTTTTCCATGCACCAACAGATTCACTCAAACATTTCTTGATACGGTTTTTAATTACAATATGCTGACTTTCTCCTGACAAACTCACGAGAAGTGTTGCTTTTACAGTTTATTATTGAGTGCTCTATTAAAAATGACTTTTAAGTGAAACGTTTTTTGCTCCGTCTCTCCAGTCTCGACAAAGTGAAGGTTTTGTCTCTGATGCTTCACGCTGCAGACATCAGTCATCCAGCCAAAGCCTGGCCGCTGCACGACCGCTGGACTCACAGTCTGATGGAGGAGTTCTTTAGACAGGTACACACACACACACACACACACACACACACACACACACACACACACACACACACACACACACACACACACACACACACACACACAGCTTCAGTTATTATTATATTAACAATACAAAACATGAAGAGCTTATAAAATATGCTGTTTTCCAAAGGTTTATACAAGTACAGCTGAAACTATTGGTTTATTAACTGATTTTTATTGATTAAATGAAAATGATTTAGCAACTTTTTTAAATTATTGTTTCATTTTTTTGAAGAAAAATAAATCGCCAAACATTGGTTCCAGCTTTTAAAATGGGAAGATTTATTTCCTTCTCTCTACAACAAAAATGGGACTATCTTGACTATGTGGTAATGATATCCTCATGTTTTCTCTCCGTCAAACTAATAATCCTCTGCGGTATGTAGAAATATCTCCAACCGGACTGTACGGGTAATTTGTTGCATATTCAGGCCGCTTTTTGCCCTTCTTCCTGTTTGAATTGACACTCTTTGCTTTGCTGTATTCATCCTATCCATCAAAGTGGATGTAAATACCACACAGTTGCTTTGAGTTTGCGGCGTTCACGTTGCCTTGGTGACTGTGTCTCTTCCAGGGAGACAAAGAGGTGGAACTCGGCCTTCCTTTCTCTCCTCTCTGTGACCGCAAAGCCACCATGATCGCCCAATCACAGATAGGTAAGAGCAACCGTCAACCAATAATACAAAAGGGCCACAGCAGGTGAGGAGTACCGTGAACTAGTAACATATACTACGACTGTACTGTTGACTCATGACAGGAGGCTCTTAGTGTATATGTACTTTAGTTCAACAATGACACCTGCTGGTGGTTTGAAGAACTGATATCATGCTCTGCTTTCTCCCAGAGATTGGTTTGATTATCAAATTATAGAAAGAAGAAGAACTGATGTCTATCAATGATAATGTATTTCTACTCCTCCATCCTTTGACCTTTTCTCTTCTCTCCATCATGTCTCTCTCTCTCTCTCTGGTTGCAGGTTTCATAGACTTCATCGTGGAGCCGACTTTCAGCGTTCTGATCGACACCACAGAGAAAGTGATTGAACCTCTGATAGAAGAGGACAGGAAGGCCAGAGAGACAGGAAACAGGAGGTCCAGGTACTACTACTACTACTACTACTACTACTACTACTGTTACTGCACAAGATAAAAGTAATCAAAGTTCCACTTCAAGGCAAAAAACGTTCCCCACAAGTGTAATAGATGTAAGGACCCTCTGCTCATTGAATCATCAGTCCAAAATATTAGCAACAATGTTAGAAAAACATATATATATATATAGACCCAAAATAAAAAAAGGTCCTAGTATCAATGTGGCAGAAAATAAATCTATTAAATATCTCTGTGTGGAACTGATTAAGATATGTGTCAGCTGACACAAGGCTGCAAATACACTCATAATGGGGCCTCGGGTTCCCAAATAATTTTCGTCAGTTTACATGGACTTCATAGAAGCTGTGACTATTTCACGTTTGTGGGGCTTCATTGGTTCTGAACCCTCCATATGCCCTGTGGTCCATAACTCTGCTTTTATCCAGTCTGACAGGAAGTGGTTCGGTTACTGTGGAGTCGGTGCAGAGACACAGTAGCGGTCGCTATGGGAACAGCAATGATGGACAGATGGACTTTTCCCTGACAGCCATCGACCTGCCGGCTCTGAAGGTCCACTTATCCGGCGTCATCGGCAGTAACAAGGACAGATGGAAAGAACTGTCTGTGCACGGTACACACACACACACACACACACACACACACACACACACTTAAAAGGTACAGGAAATTAAAAAATCTGTCATTTGTAGCTCTGTATGTACGTCATATACTATCTTTTTGCCGTCCTTGAAAATGCCATAACGTGTTTTTGTTTCTCACAATCACAAGTCACCTGCAATAAATACCTGCAAAACCTATGAGAAACCTATAGCCTCGGCTGCAATTTGAGTGTATTGCTAATTAGCTCATGTTAGCATGCTAAACTAAGATGGGCACCATGTTGGTGTTATACCTGCCAAACGTCACTATGATAGCATAGTCATTGTGAGCATAACCTCACAGAGAGTATAGCATGCCTTCAGACACGTTCTCGTTAGTTATTTGACGTTATCTTAAACTTCAAATGCTCTGCACAGAACATCACATTTTCCCTCCTGTAGATATCGGAAGAAAAGTGACTGTTTATCTCGTTTCCTGCAACTTGAATGTTTCTGTGTTGTGAACAGAGCTAGCCAATAAGGAGCAAGAGGAACAAGAGAAAGTGGAGTCTAACGTCAACTCAGACGTCCAATCCCATGCCTCGCCCAGTCACAGTGTCCCTGATGGACACACCTCTGACCAATCACAGAACCCAGAGGGTTCCCCTCCTGAGGAACCTCAAGGCGACATGTCGCCCGTCCACCTGTCCTGGAACGGTACGTACAGAACATCGTTCTCAAACATTTCCCCCCCAAAAAACTGTAACTCTCAATGGACTGACTTGTTGCTATGCTAACCATTGCAGGGGCGGGGCCCAAGGAGCAAAAGGAGGAAGACCAAGATGAAGTGCCTGAAAACGCCTGATGGCGCTCCACGGCGAACTCACCGCTGTATCTGACTGTGGCAGATCACCATGGCAACAGGTGGAACGGTGCAGTGACAACGAGGGTTCGGACTCCTCTGTTTAAACACAGCAGCTGGTTCGGTGGCCCCTCAGTGGCCCCCAAAGGGCCACTCGACCATATGTTTACAACTGACAATGAAAACATCTCATTCAAAGAGACAACATTCATCAGATAACAGCTTCTTAGCAGTGTCATGGTCCATTCACTGTGGTAAAAGTGTTTCATGATTTTAATAGAGGCTCAGAGGAGCACTGTCTGTGAAATAAGTGGAAATATCAACATTTTTAATTTTAAATAAAGATTGACGGGTGAAAACCACAGAGCGTACAGTTGCAGTTCACAGCTTAGGCAGGCTAAACTTCTATTATCTGGAGGAATGAGACATGGAGCTGTTGAGAAGCGGTTGTGGAGGTTTAGTGAATGAAGCAGGCCTGTTGTGATACACTTTTTATTAGGAGTGTGAAGAGGGATTTCTGCTCTGTTGTCTGTTCTGGGTTCAAATAATCAAACATGTTGTGCTTCTGGTCACACCCCAATATATGATGTCATAGCCACGATAGCCACGTGGCTTTTGGTCCAGACTGAAATATCAACTATCAAATGGATCGCCAAGAAAGAAGATGTATTGTAATGACTTTGTTGATCATTTTATTTTTCCTCTCGCGCCACAAGGTTGTTTTTTGTGGTTTTTTGAGTAAAATGTCTTAACAACTATGAACTGTCTCGTTCCAACAAATACCTGCACAACTAATGACATTCCCATCAGCTTCAGCTGTACTTTGTAGTTACTTGTAGTTTGCAAATGTTAGCATACTAACTTGACTATCTAAAATGGTGAACACTGTACACATTATACCTGGTAAACATCATGGATGTATAAAGAGAACTGGATACAGTGTTTGAACAGTTTGACATTCAAGTCTAAAATAACTCGGCTGTTAGTCTGTTACAACTTTTAGGACCTAATGAGTTAGATAAGGGCTATTGAAGTGTTCGTACTGGGAAGTTGATTCACCGGAAAACAAAAACAAAAAACACCCTCTGAGTTACTGTTGTCTCTTTCCCAATGTAAGTCTATGTGAAAAAAAGTATTTCTGGGCCCCATGGCATCACATGACGCTTCAAAGCCCTGTCCCGTTAGCTTATCTGTTGTGAACATGTTAGCATTCAGCCCAAAGCATTGCAGTGCCAAAGTAGCCTCACAGAGCCACTAGCATGGCTCTAGGCTCTTAGTCTTGTTACTTGATTGGGTGGTGATTGTTTCCCCCCAAGAATGCAAGTAGAGGATACGGTAAAACTGGCACTTTATCGCTGAACAATCCTAAATGTGCGTTGCGAGAAAGCCAATAGAACATTTTTAGCACACGCAAATTCACTGTCGTTGGTACAAAATGATGTCTCAGCAAGTCAAAAATAATTCAACATGACAAAAAAATTAATAAAAAAACTCATATTGTATTGCATATGTGCATGCATTTGACTACTGGAGTGTTTTTGCATTCCACCTACAAATGGTGCTAGCGGTTGCTGTTTGTTAGCTAGCCATATGTATGAATGTGTGTGCGTGCGTGTACCCTAGAAAGCAACTGAGCAAAGTTCATCATTGCATCCTTATAAAAAATGTGATACTAGAAGCTTGGTGACATAGTGACTATTTGCACTTGTGCTAGCGTTAGTAAATTATGACGCATTATTTAAAGACACAGTGAAATAAAAGACACGTTTCCAAAGTTCTAATCCTCAAATTTTTACATCGAAACAATTCTTTTCTCTTCCTCTAAAACACAATATTTCTGATGGCTCTTCCTAAACTTGGGGGCATTTATCCAATCAAATATTGTCGTGTAGCTGTGACTTTAAAAGATGTATTTCACTCTCATACCGCTTAAACGGACCAAATGGTGGTTTATTAATTGAAATGTCAAACTGACCTGACCAGTGCCTGCTATGACATCACTGATTGGGGCGTGGGCAGAAGTTTTAACCCAGGGAGAGCAGAGCAGCGGCAGTGAATCAGTGTGGATTTATAACCGGTTAATATATACCCATATGCTATCGTAACATTGTACTCTCCACCGTCTTTGTAGAAACTGCAGTGGACAAAAGCACTTAAAATGGAAACAGATTTAAAGGTACGATTGTCAGAAAATACCAGAATGTTCCTTAAAATGGACAGAAGCTCAGAAATCATTGGACAATTTCTGTTGCTTCTGCACTCTTACTATTAAAACCACATTGCTGTCACTTCTCCTGACTGTGAATAAAGAACAGTGCCGTCCATAATACCACTCGGGTGACAAGAAAACACCGGCTCCTATAGCAACGGCCAAACGAGCTGAAGGGTGGCGCCAACATGGCCGACTGGAAAGTCTTTAGATCCTCTGAGCACTGTGTTCGTTCATGCAATGTGTGCTATAGTCATCATGTGCTCTTTGGCTCTGTGTGTGTGTGTGTGTGTGTTTGAGAATGTGAGTGTGTGTGAGAGTGAATGTGTGCACTGTATACTGTACAGCTGTTTTCTGTATTATTGTATTAAACATTCAGAGCTCCAGTCTCCTCCTGTTATCATTTTTGTATGCCTCCGTTTATTCGAGTTATTCAAATCTTTATTCAAGCATTCAATATCAGTCTTACAATCTTACACTTAAGTGTAAGTCTTAATCAGGCTTACATTTGATGTTGGTGGCACGTGTGTTTCCTGTGAGTCAAGACAGTAGTAGGCCAAGGTTGCTCCATCGTTTCCTGCTCTACTGGTCCCCAGTAACTTTTAAGCAAGCTTTCAAAACCTGAAAGTGTTTATATATTCTTCTTATGTTTATTATAAATCGCAATGCATAATCTAAGATCGATAAGGACTTTTAATGTAATTTGCGGCTGCAAAACAGAGTGATACGTATAGTTAAAACTCCCATTGCTGTTGTCCTTTATGTCTAATTTGTCCAATCAAATTACTCGGTCAGAACTAACTGTTGTATGAAGACAAATATCAATCAAAACCGATCAATTGGGAGTTTCTCCAGCACAGTTGATAACTTTATTTTTAATATTTCGTGTCTGTTCTTGGACCTAAAGGACCATAAGCCGACCGACCACCTCGTGCATGCACACCGTCTGAAACAATGTTACGAGCGTTCGACTGCAAATCAACCTTCTGATGAGATGCAATGCATTTCAGATGCTAGGGGGCAGTGGGAGGCGCTGGGAAGAAACCAGTGTTTCTGATGTGGCTGCACTGTCAAAAACACCACCAGAGGGCAACAGGCATTTACTTGCATGTATAAACATACAGTTAATTATGATGAGTATTTAGATAGTTTTTCTCTCTTTCATTTCTCTTTCAGTCCAACTATATACTTACAAATCACATTAAAGAGTGTGAGATATGGGAGCTTAATAAGTCTTAGGTGTTTCTCAACTCATTAGTGTTGCAAATATACGCTTGTTGTTAAACATGAGTAATGCAAACAAACCTTTAGCAAGTAATAACCTTGATTTATTTGCTGTCCGCTATTAGCTAATGTATTAAATGATAAATTTAGGTATTTGTATGCAGTCGCTGAGAAAGCTTTGACAGCTGAGTGCATTTGCATCACAAATGGCCGTCTGTGAATGGCAGATTGTGAGTCTCGATAATATTATGACCAAAGACTGTCGATCATCTCTGAATCCTTCCTCTCCAAGTTAATAATAATAATAATTTTCACTTTTATTGATCCCTGTGGGGAAATTCTTCTCTGCATTCGAACCGGCTTGTGGTTACTGGACGACCGTCTACCCATGAGCTGCAGCCAACGCCATCCAACCTATCTAAAGCACTGTCCCTCCTCAGCTGCTGCTGTTTATCCGCTTATTATTGAAACACTCCAGCTGTCTGCAATCGAAGTCAATCACTTCCTGATTAACAGCAGCAGAAACACAAGAAAACAATCTACACGTTCCCTTCTTTTCAGCCTAGACCTGTGAAGCAGCTGTTAATACCCAGGAATAACGTTCAGTATTAATAAGATGTACGGCAACCACAATTGAGGATTAATGTTATTATTTTATAAACAATATCTGGAAATGTCTTAATTTGACATTGAATCCACTAATTTAACACACGGAAAACACTTTGTTGTTCATGCAAAACATGGTTTACATCGTGAAAACGGTTATTAAAATGTCATCTGTGGCTTTCGGTAAATTGATAAAGTCGGTATTCCCGCCTTCCGATCTAATGTGGCCTCTGAGCCTCACAAGCATCTGGAAGACCTGCATCACTTCCCACAGCACCATTAGATTGTTCTATGACATTGTATGACCTTTGAAAAGGTGCAATATTTGGGATTCAGAGAGTTGATATAGAAGCAAAACACGTTTTGCTATTTAAAAATACAGTGTCGTAATGTCTACCCGAGTAGAGAATGCAGCCACTCTCCCTTGAGACTCAATAGAAATGCTCCTAATCTCGTAATTTAGCCTTTAAATTCTGATAATATAATTTGAGGCGGTAACCCTGTTAAAAAAGACGGGAGACTTGTAGCCTACCGCTTGCTTGCAAAAACTTCTAAATGTAAACGGCAACTACAATGTTCTTACAGCACAAAACAAAGTAAAAATTGATGTGAAAGGTAATTCTGCTTCTACTTTGTGATGTTGTGATTACAGGTTTGTTTATGTGCTGATCTAGATAGCTGGATCTTGATAGATAGATTCTGACCCGAATGAGGTTTCCGTTCATGTAAGAGGTTTTGAGTCAAACTGATTGCAGCAGAATACCCCTGATGATGTAACACTGATGTCATCAGCTTGGACCTGCAGACTACAAATCTTACACCACAATAATCAAAACATGTTCACATTATGTGAAAGTGAGAATCATCACCCCGACACTGCACTTCCCCTTCGCTCTTGTGAGAGCAGTGAGAGAGACTTGCCGGTTGAACACAGCGGAGCATTTTACCGCCAGTAAAATGGAGTTGAAAAGACATGAATACTGGAGACAAACTCCTCTGCAAATTAATGTTAAAGTTGCTCTGCACCGCCATATCAAAATAAACGGATTGTAGCATCTAGCCACTCATTCTAAACACAGAGGTTTTTGTTATCATGTTGTTCATTTATTATGCCTACAGTCCTTTTATGATGCGATATCTCTGCGTTGTATATAATTATAAGAATCTTGACGTTAAAGGGATCCTGGCTTGCACTTGAGTAGTCTGTTAAAAGCTCATTATCAGCCCATTTATAGGATTGAACACTATCTATTTCACACACACAAAAAGGAGGATGTCACTCATTTGTGAGAGTAATAAGCGTCCACCTGACTCAGCAGAACGCTCCAAACCAAACGTCTGTGACTAATTGAGTTTCACTCTTTGGGTTCAAGGGGTCAAACGAACGTGTGACAGCGTGAAGTCTTGCC
This sequence comes from Cyclopterus lumpus, assembly GCF_009769545.1. Lineage (NCBI taxonomy): Eukaryota > Metazoa > Chordata > Actinopteri > Perciformes > Cyclopteridae > Cyclopterus > Cyclopterus lumpus. The sequence goes on along the minus strand of NC_046986.1, from coordinate 17,794,842 downwards.
AAACCCATAATTGAGACAATAACTGTGATTGACACAGCCCTCTGAAGCGGGACATTTAATTAATTCAAATTGGCCTGGCCCTGATTAAGAGTGAGCCTCTAATCACATTTGTTCATTTATTTTTTTAATCATCTGACATGACTTTATTGATCTCTGTGAGGAAAACAACATTTGTTCAGTTACCTCTTTATAAAGGTACAGCTAGCTAAAGCGAATGCCGTCTAATACAACACTCATGGAATAAATCCTCTTTAATGGCGGTTATAATGTTACGTTTTTGTTTGATCTGTTTTGAGAGGTGTTTTACCGCAGACCTGCGAAAACAAAACCGTGGCAAATTCATAGTTACAATTGAGAATAAAACAGGAGACGGCTGTTTGGGTCCCATGCATAACTTAAAGTAAATGTAGACATTTTATTCAGTCGTTAGGCATTATTCATTCACGTTAACATAAACTACTCCTTTTCTAAAACTAACTAAGTGGTTTCGTTGCCTGAACCGAACTTCCTGTGATGATGGAGGTTCATTTTGTAAAAAGACACAATGCATGTAGAGGGGAAACTGACACGCCGTCCTTGAAACATCCAAAACTGACGCTAGAAGGGAACTAGTGTGAAGCGCTCCATGAATATTAGAACCACTGACTGAGTGTCGATATTTGACGATTCGGGCGTGAGAATTGTTCGAGGCGGCCCAGCAGACAGCTCATCGGGAGAACATTCCCTCTGAAAAGACGGAGCAACGGGTCAACAGACTGAAAAGCTCCCTACGAGCCTTGAAATGACTCTTTCCTTGGCACCAAGACAGGGAATTTTAAAAAGTCATAAAAAGTGTCAGATTCATAACGTACGATCAAAGAGAAATACCCCACGAAGCCGCATCCAACCAGCGGGCAGAATATCGACCGAGGCAACGCCTGAACATTCATGTTGAGAAGAAGAAGAAAGAAAGGAGGTTGTTGCAGCTCGTTCTGCTCCAGCGAGCGAACGTCTTTTTGTGAGTCAATGGTCGAGCAGAGGAGCAGAGTTAGAAAAAAGCCTTTTGTCAACCCAGGAATCTCTTTATTTAAACCAAAGCTGTGAAGCAGCCGGAGCACAAAAGCGAGCGCTTGTGATCTTTAGAAATCACACAGGAAGATGTACCTGCAGCACGGTTTGATATTCCTTTCACGTCTGAGCCACTGGCCACCTTCACTTGTTTCCTTTTTTGCTGTCGGACATTTGACTCGATGAAGGAAATCCATATTTGTGTTGCACTCTGCGGCACAATGCAGCACACAGGTGACATTTGTTTGAAATGTTTCACACAAAAAACTAAAATAACTGTAATCCAGCAATGCTTACGTTTGCATGTTTCTGTTTTTTAAGCAGCACAAACAAAAAACATTTTAAATGGTAATGAATTACTAAAGTGTAGCTTTAAAATCAAATTATATAGACAATATTTCAGGGATGTCAGTTGTCTGTCAGTCTACCACTGTAATATATCTAAGCAACTATGAGAGGGATTGCCATGATTACTTCAATTTATTTAAAGGCGTTCATGGTCCCCAGAGGATGATTCCTTACATCTTTGATGATCCTCTAACTTTTCCTCTTGCGTTCTCAGTACACATGTATCAACAACCACTGGATGGATTGCCATGACATTTGGTTCAGACATTCATGTTCCCCTCAGGATGAATCATATGTACATGTATTGTATTGCACCAGAAGGCAATGAGGCGTTGTTGTATTGGACTGCATTACACTGAGGGGATCACTGCCCTCTCTCTCTCTCTCTCTCTCTCTCTCTCTCTCTCTCCCTCTAAACAACAACAATCACATCCCTCACAATCATGAACCAACTGTTCCAACCTGGAAATGAAGCCACTTCTCTGCTCCATTTGTTAACTTCCTTTATTAGCTGCTGCAGAGCGGTGATTGTGAATCGATAGAGGGAACAAAAAATACCTGCCAGTGTAGAAAATATGTTAAGGTGAGGAGTTTTAACGAAATAGGCCACATGGCCTTCAAAAAGATCATCAAAGGGCCGCCGCTCATTGTCCGCTCAGATGTGAATGAAGCGTCGGCCTCGTTGTTGACACTCAGTGTGTCAGCTCTTTTTTTGGGTCGATGGTGTGACAAATGCCATCAAACGGAGAGGGAGGAAGGGACCTCGCCACACTGGGGATCATAATAATTGGATTGTGAACACAGTCATTTGGTTTGGGAATGTTATTAACTGTGGTTGTTTCATCACCCAAACGTAAACCCCGTTGGTGATGAAGAGGAGGTGCAGCTGCATAGAAATGACACCCATCGGGGGGTTTGTCCGTATAAAAGACAAACAACCCGTCTTTCTCTTTTTCTTCTTTTAACTGGATTAAATTAAATGTTCCTTTCTAAAAGAGGACGATGCAACATGAGAAGAAAATCTTGCCATAATAATTACAATACAGGCATCATAAATAGGCAAAACAAACTAACAATACACAAAAGAGCATAGAAGAGACGGGCTTTACTGTCATTGATTGATTGATTGAAACGACCATGCTTCTCCGTGCACGTAAGCGTGCCTTTGGAGACATTTGTGTGGTTTTCTCTTTTCCGCCTCAAACTCGACTTGATGAACTCACTGAGTTGAGCTGATGTTGAGATTTGGAGGTGTGCCTCCTCATTTACCCACAATAACCTTCACTGCGTAACTCTGCAGAGAGGTTTATTACATTTATCTTTGCAAAACTGTAATTCCAGCTTGACATTTGTTGCAATGCAGGTGAGGCAATTTCTAAAGGAGTTAAATGTGCTTGGAGACGGACGTTATCTGGTGGGACACCCCTCCTCGGGTTGTGCACCGCTTTGGTGATTCACACACGAGAGAGCTCAACACTCAGAAGACACAAGCCAGTGAAAGACTGACAACACGCACAGAGTACAGATACTCACTGCAATACAGACATGCTGCGAGTTGTGCACAAGGCTCTGACAGCACTTCTGGATACGCTGTTCCCTGAAGTAGAGTCATTTCAAAAGTAAGTGACTTGCGGAGATGCTAGTAAGTAGACGCCTGTTCACAGTTTTTAGTGTCAGCTGGATACGGTGTCTTGATTTCCTAATTTGTCCATTAAAAGCAGGGTTGGTAATCTTCTTCAAAAACATGTTCATATATTTTGGTGAAATTCAAATTATATCCTTACAAAAAAAAAGAAAAGAAATAAGCCGGTAAAAAAATCAAACACACGACATTCGTCCCAATAGAAATGACCGGACCGGTTCCCCGGCTGTTGCACGTATTCTGCCCGTCATTGGAGTCTTCCACGAGCTGCTAGCTTGTCAGCTGTGAATACTAACAATAGCCATGTTTGTTGTGTACATTCATCACAATCATTTCTGCGGGAGTTGCTTTAAAAGGAGGCCTGGAGGGACGGTCTTCTGGTGTTGCTGACTTGACGACTTTCTGGCAGGATTGAACAACTTTTGGAGCTGCACGCGACTCTCATTGGAAAACAGTTGGCAACACAGGGCTGGGTTTTACCTGTTGGATGACTTTTAAAACATAGTTTCTCAAGATTACAAACCCTGCCTCTAAATGTTCTACAGCGAGGAGATAGTTAGCATCATGTTGAGCTGGACCCCTTAAAATCATATTTGAACTTTTTTATTTTGCAAATAATACGTCAGTGCTGGAAGATAGGTTTCATCTTTTCACCAGGCCGGGGCCACACAACAGAGAAATACTGGAGAGTGGTATCAGTTCTCTCATTTGATGCAACTGATGAGTATTGATGAGTATTTACAGTCGCTCCCTTTGCCAGCGTAGCTGCAGAGCTTTAGTGGCCATTTGATCAAAAAGTGTGAATTGTATTGTGACATTGAAAAAGATTCCCGGGAGAACACGATGGCACGACTGCTGGTGACTGAATGTGTTCAAGGCGGCATTCATTCGTCAATGTGCACAGCAAGTGAGCAGACATGCATATGCTTATGTGTGTGTGTGTGTGTGTGTGTGTGTGTGTGTGTGTGTGTGTGTGTGATGTCTCTGGGCGTGCCTGTTCTGTTCAGAGGATTGAAGAAGAGAAGAAGTTATCTCTTCCACCTGAGAGATCACACCTGAACTCCGGCTCCCTCTGAGACGTTCTGTGAGCAGAATTTTAATGCGCTGCGTCCCGAGTGTGTCGTACGTATCACCATTCACCTTGGCTCATGAGTAGAGGATGAAAAGCTGCTCGGGGAGTAGTGGACTGTAATGAGGATGCGATAGACACTTCACTTCAGAGCAGATTGAGATTTTACGTCGCAGCCGCTGCTGAAATGCACTTCTGATGGGGGATCGATGTCGACGCATCCTTTCAGTGACATTACAAAGCCCCAATAACTCATCTGTTTCAGACGCTGACACTCCAAGAACACACTGGCTTTTCTCATCAATCTTTCATCAAATATGTATTGTCTTTCCGTTACACGCTGAGGTCCCACGTGAGATGCAGAGAAGTTGAGTCATAAGCAAAGCTGATTGAATTTGTAATGTAGTTTCTATCTCGTGTAGACTCGATAAGCCTGTGCAGTAAGTTGGACTGCGTGAATGTAATGAGCTCTGCTCCCCAGAGTGTGTACTCCATCCTCCACATAGATGATCTGTTGTTTCCTTTCGACGTCTGGGAAGGAAATCATGAGACAGATGCGTTGTTCTGATACTGAGGTGAGATATGCAGTCTCTCAGTCCGCTGCTTTCACACCTGCCAACAATGGATGTGATTTTTGTTTTAAGATATTATCATATTTTACATTCCCCATTCTCGTACAGAAGTGTTAAGATATAAAAATGTAATTTTCTTCCCCACCTTTTAGATTGCAACCTGGGGAAATAGCGATGGAGTGAGGCAAAAAAATAATAATGTTGATATAAATGTTTACATGTTCTTAACATGGGATTATAGCTAAAAACAACACATCTGGTTTTATAGTGAAATACTTTATAATGTATTACAAAGCCAATGAATTAAGATCCTGATCATCGTGGAAACATTAAACACATCCACTAGTCAGAGCTAGTTACGTAGTATGTAATATCGATAAATACAACATATAGTTGGCGGGAGGGGTTTGATTTTCATAACCTTTGTTTTGTAACGTAATGTCATAACGAATGTTTTTTTTACAATTTGTGTAAAAGAAACCAATCGATTGAATTTCGTGGCTATTTCACGCATTGCCGTGAGACTGTGTTGAATTATTGCACTTTAATTTGTTAGCACAGTTGCCTGCAAACAAGTATTGTTCAAACTCACAGAACTTTATTGAAAAGTGAAGCCATTGTGGAAGTGCCTCAAACGTGCATTCTCTCTACTGACCAGCAGGGGGCGACTCCTCTGTTTTAAAAAAGAAGTCAGATTGTATATAAATCTATGAGAGAATGACTCTACTTCTCACAAATGTAAGGTGCATTAAAATGATCAAGAATATTTATATTTGATGGAGAAAAAAAAGATGAACTGGATGTTGTTGTGTACCGTGTTCTCGACAAATGAGGAGTTCCTAATGTGCTGCCACTGATGAAAGATGATGATCTGAACTGGATGACAAGCAGGAGAAATGGTGGCTTCTCTTTCAGGTGGATGTGTGTTTGTAAGCAGCGGGTGTTTCTTGTCTAGCGTCTGATGATGAGAAGAGAATATCAATCACTCGGTTGAGGAGCGAAGCGGGACGTTTGATATGCCACAGGAGAGGTGAGTCCATCTTGTGTGAATGAGTTCCAAACAAGTGAGAATATGTGGTGAGAACAAACCCACAGTCGGAAGACTTCAAAGAGGAGAAGGTGAGAGATAGGATTGTACAAAATTGTTCTGCAGCCTCGGAGGAGCAGCTTCTATTGAAACTGCTCGAGTGCCCTTGAACAAAGTGTTGCTTCGTGAGGAACCAGAGCTCTGACTTTCTGATGAAAAACAAAAGAAGAAAGAAATCAAATACAAAGAACATGTTCATAATCTTTCCATAAACCCCTTTTTTTCTACGAGTGTTTCAAGTCACTGAACTCTCTTAAATGCACAAATGTGTCGTAAATGTGCTCGTTTCAGCTCGATGAAGGACGCCAGTTCATGTGGAGGGGTTCGTTTGAGAGATTTTATTGTCAATGACGCCGGTCCATTTCATTCACAAAAGATACACCGAAAGAGTAAAAAGAAGAATTTCACACTGTGGAGCTTCCTGTCCCGCTGTCATGAATCTGAAAATGAAGATATTAATATATTTTCTGCAGCAGACATTCCGACAGAACTACTTGGTTGTGTTGAGGCATCAGTCCTCTGTTCACACAGGACACGAGCAGCAGTCTCCTGGGTGAAAGTCCTGCGTCGGTGGATCCGTCCACCACCCTGACGTCCTCTCCACGCACATCTTTGGGGACTCATTGGAAACGTATTCTCGATACGTCAAAAGCAAAATACAGCTTACCTCGAAATGTAATTCACAATCCATTTTTGTATTGGAAGGGAACGTCTTTTTCTCGAGTACAATTGTACAAGTGGCTCTGGCCTGAGGCCTCAATGTGTGCTAAGCAAGGACACAGGTGTGTTGTGCTGAGTGTAAGTTGTAATGCATGACTGGAAGAAATGAACATTTTAAATGTGTTCGTATCCGTCCCTCACACAAACTGAAGGTTAAGACTGATTTGCCTTATTGTCGGGAGGATTTCGGCGTCTTTCAGAACCATTATCAGTGTTTTTAAAATATTACGCCCTCGCCCTTATCTCTGACTTTCACAACCACTTGGCAGCTGCATGTGCAGTCGTAATTAATAATTCTCATGTTCTCTTTTTCTTTTAAAGCCACGGGAATCTTTAAAGCGACAGAACATTCATTGAATGCCAACAAATCACTTCAACAGAGGCCGACTGACACGTGTAATCATAATGATCATAATAATGTGAGGTTGTAATTTAACAGGGACGATGTGTTGCGCACGCTGACCTTTTGAGAGACAATCCAACATGGTGGAAACTCTCATCTCATCATTTTGTACAACATGGTTCAGCAGAACTACTTGGTGCTACTGATATCACTAACAGTGTCACTATAACATGTTTTGTAGAGGCTCACAAGTTATTAATCAAAATGTCATGCCGAGAGAAAGTTGGGAGAGAGTTAGATGTTTTGGCCGTGTTCAGTAAAACACAAGGTCGTCCAGAAGGTCAAACCTCACTGCAGTCGCATTGCAATTTAAACATCCTGTCGGAATTCATCAATAAGTGACAATCAGGAAAAAGGAAGCAACGTTTTCAGTCTGTGTGTATGCAGCTTTCTGTGAAACAATGCCTTTTTAATTAAACAATTAGTTTCTTAATTTATCAAGAACCCCAACCATCCATTAGCATAACAATGAGGCTGAAATGTCATTTAGTTTCATTATTCAGTCTGACATCATGCTCTTGTTAGCTGTTTTCTTTTGTTTTGTTGCGCTTTGATCAATCGGTTGTCAGTCAACACAACAAATAAATGCTTTTCTTTCTCCGGGATCACGGATTACTTGGTTATGTTTAGGCAACAAAATGACTTTCTGAGGTTAATTGTTACATTGTGTAAGTTACGGACTTATTAAACATAAATTAAAATTAATTTAAATACGTCAGCGTTGACTTTTAGCTTCTTATGAGACACACAGAGGCCTCCTGGGTGAAAGTCCTGTGTTTGTTGGACCCATTCATCCACCTGGACCGCCAAACATAATTGACAATGCAGTTTTGTTGTATGGGGACGACATTTTTACAACTGGGTTGACAAGTAATCTTAAAAGAAAGTCGAGCCTTTAATGAGCTTCAAGATATTAGTGTTTGGTTGGATTTGAAACCTAACATCCACGGCACATATTTATTTGACTGCTGTGAACGACCAGGATACTCAAAGTGAGTTTACATTTCCTCTTTCCAACAACAACCCGTCTGATTGCTTGTTAAATATTTAAAGTTGTTTTCAGCAGATTTTTCCTTTCATGCAGACACATATGAGAAGTTCTCCAGCGGAGTCCTGCGTCAATTAAATCTTTTTACACAGCGTCCCGACCGCGGCGGCGTTGCTGTCGACGTTTTTCCACACCAGTGATCCTCACTTTGATGCAGCAGGATATTCACTCTGCAGCTGTGGTCGTTTTCCCTTTTTGGTTCTGAACTCGCGCTTACAAAAACTTCAGGATGGAATACTCCCCTGAAAATTATAATGAGGTTATTGTTTATTAAGTGAGGAAAATACTCATTTGTATCTATCAGGACTTTCTCAGTTCATCATGATCTGTTCACACCAAGTCCGTCACAGGGCCTGACCGAATGACCAACCACTTGGCAGTTAATAGCACAGTTTAAATAAATTAAAACAACTTACCCAACAAGTTCAACTTTAAGATCAGTCACTATTAAATTCCTGTTCCCCTCAGGATGAATCAAATACTGTAATGTTGGTAATCCTCTGGTTTCTCATCCAGCAACATTTTCCTCATGTCAAATCATGTATTTGTCCAATACTTTGGTTCATGACCAAACACCTGGAGGACTAATTGAATTTCAGCACTTGAACTGCTCCATGTTATTAATGATAACACAACCACAAAAGAATGCGGTCTTGAAAAATGAATTAAACAGCTCATTTTTGAAGTGTCTGCTGATAGATTTCCATTCATAAATGAGTGGAAACCAACGTCTGCCTGAACTAAGAAAAGACTTAAAGAACTCAAACTTGCGGACACGCTGGTAATCGTGTTTAAGGCAGCTGTGCCCAATTGAGTACTTTTAGTGGAAGACAGTAGTCATGGTTACATTATAAACTGTCACCACAGACCATTATCATGAGACAGGATGTGAATGTGGGATGTCAAGTTTCACGGCAAACACATCCACGCCCATCCATCATACACAAACATCACTGTAAATATAAATTACAATAGTTTGTGACGTGAAGAAAGCACTTTAAACACTCTGCGCTGGTTACACCTTTGGAAAAGGTGGACAGATGTCTGCTTCTCCTGAGAAAATGTGGAATGATGTAACTAAACTATAGCAGGAAGTTGAGGAAAACAAAGTGTAACAGCTGGAACTGACATCTCCTGCAGACTGGGAGCTGAGTCGCGCTGCATTGTGCTTAACTGGGTTAAAACGCTGGTTCACTTGCTCGTGGTGAACAGTGTGTTTCTACCGTCAGAGACACACGGTGGATTACAGAATGTTCTCACTGACTCTGCACATTTTCTATCCAGCTAATTTTCTTTTTAAAGATAACACGGCGATCATCCTGTTAAAGAGTGTGGCCACAGCACCACATAGTTTAGCTGAGGACACTGCGCTTCCTTACACTTACACATTGTGTACAAATCCGCTTTCAGATTATCAGTGTGGCGTTTACGGTTCCTGGACAAATGTAGATTGTGGCACAGTTTATTACATGAAGCTATTTCATTGGTGTTGATTGGGGAAGCCGATCAGAGGGGCGGGTCTTTGTGGAAAGGGAAAGGGGAAAAACAAACTATTGCAAATAACAGGCACACAACAAATTAATGTTTGGTTAAACAAGAGATTAGACAGCCAGAGTAAGGCGTATAGTAAAGAGTTATTTATAACCAGAACCAACCAACAACAAAAGATACAAAACTTATTGTCCAGAACTTATTGTTCAAACCAGCTATCGGTCAGAGGAGGAAACAGACTGTCCTGGTACAGAAAAACAGGATAAAAGGATAACAATATAAATCAATGACTGGTACTTTTAAATTAAGAGCATTTGGCATTTGTAGGAATGTGGCCATGCTGCTAAAAGCGTGATTAACCGAAAAACCACCGAGTGTGGGCTACAGCTCGCTCCGCTTTGTCTCTCACATCGTCACCGTGAAAAACTACACCTCCAGTCTCGCCTCCAACGTTTTTTTGTCTGTGAAGTCAGACGCAGAGCACACAGTCAGCCTCTCGCTCACACACACACACACACACACACACACACACACACACACACACAGACACTCGGTCTAGCCAGAGGCCATTTGCCGAAAGACGGAATATCACAGGATCTATACGCGCTTGAATATTAAGCAATAGTAGTTTCATTTGTTCAACGTGTTTTGAAACCACAGGAGTTTGATGCATTTGCATTTGGCTTCAATCTGCCTCAGAGGCCTTAATATTACACCGCACAACTCTTTTTCTAAAAATATATATGTATGTACATAGAAAAGCTACAGCATTCGATGGCTTCCACTGAAAATAAATGAAGAGATTTTTATTCAGCCGGCTGACAGTTAGTTACATGTCTTTTTTTCTGGGTTGGTGGAGATGGAAGCTTTCAGGCTTTGGAGCATTTGTTAGCTCTTCTGAGTGATCATACAGTGTAGTATGAGCTGTCTGCCCTGTGCTGTGAGTGGGATGTAATCTAGTTGCCTGGATGTGATGTGGCAGCCTGTTTGTGTGTCAGATATGAACTCAGACTCAGATTAATAGCAGACGGGCGACTCGGAGTCGATCAATTCCGACATCGCCACCATGTCATTCATCACACCGGTTGAAAGGCTTGATAATGACGTTTCATGAGCAAATCAATCATTCAGATTCAAATGATTTCCTTTTAGCCTTGCAATGTCCATTTGTTGGCCATTTCTTTGGTCCAGACTATTTCGATGCATTTTTTGAGCCCTCTCATCCGTTGTTGTCGGTGTAGATACGCAAGCGCCAGTTTTTCAGGGACGACTGCAACCCAACATAAAAAGAGTTAAACTGTCACTCAACGAGGAACAACTAAATGCATTGTCTTTCCTCCGTAAATATCAGTCTTTTGCAGTAAATGTCGAAGTTAATAACTGGGGCTCTAAAATCCGTGCCGTGCATAAGTTTTTTTACCTACTTCACCCTTTCCATCCAAGTTAGAAGGTCAAAGGCCAAGTTGACAATGGGCTAATCGAGTAGTAAAACAATTCTGTGGGATTTAAAGTGTTGGAAATACATTCATCTTTGTTTTGACTTTGTTTAGTTTAGTCAGTGAGGTGTACTGCTAAATTACCGCAACTTCATCGCCATTGCGGGTATCGCTTGCTTATTAACGACATGCAGTTAAGCAATCTTCCACGCACCTTGAGGGATGAGATCTGCATGGCTGCCGCTTTCCACGGGTCTTTAGACGCCGCATTTGAACGTCCCCTTAGTCTAGTTGGACGGTTCAACGCTTTGGCCCACGACAAAGTGCCTGCAAAAGGATGAATCCTAATAATGTTGGTGCCACAATAAGGCAAAAGCCTTTCATACTGGACACAAGAGCTAGATTATCATGATTATGCACGATACTTTATTTAATAATCTAACAGGCCGGCGTGTCATTAGATCTATTGAGCATAATCCTGCTCCGGCGGTCAGTGACTCCTTTAGTTTTGAATGAAACATACCGGTCAATCAAAGGTAAGACAAGTTGTGTCTGTTGTTGTATTTGAGCTGTAATGTGCTCGAATTGTGGGATGTAATGGATGTTATACTCTTCCAGAGCTGCTCAAGGGGCTATTTGTTCAGCTCTTGCTTCAAATAATCACAATAGCAACTAGAAAGGAACCGGAGAAAATAATGCGTTTATCCGCCCCGTGATTTGGATTTGCTGTTGTTTTCTTCTTTGGCCCATGCTACACCCTTCAACCAAGATTCATGAAAATTAATCTTGGTTGAAGGGTAATCCTGCGAAAAAAAACAAAAAACAACGAGTCGAAAACACAACCTCCTTGGCGGAGCAGCTTAAAGTAAACTGTGTCTTTACTTTGTACAAACGGCATTTTTAATTCTTATATTCATCAATATTGATATGCTTGTAGCAACAAACAATGGAAGCTAATGGGACATAATACATCTCATTGCGAGATAACAAAGAATGCTCTAGTCCAGCACATTATAGACTATTCTTCCATCATGGAGGTAGGAAGTAACTTAACTGCGTCTCTGTGGAGTTTGAGTCAACGTATGATCTTCTGCCTCTGAACTTTCTGCCGCAGATCATTAATTATTCCGTCAGACCCTTTATTAAAGCTCAGTCCCTCACACCTCTCCACTCATATAAACTGCTTTTTGATGCTAGAATACCTTTTATATTCTGAGAATAATTAATTTCACAATATATAGAGGTCGGCTCTCGCCCGTTGTGGTCCCTGCAACAGTCAAAGATGGGGACACATGAGCCATAACTCCTCGAGAAGAATATGATATGTTTATATTAAATATATATACTAAAAAATATACTACATTTAAAGGACACAAATATTAAATAGCTTAAAATGAAAGTACTCAAGTAAAGTACCTCATACTTGACTATGTATACTATATTATTTTCTACCTCTGATGGCCTCGGATATTTTAATTGTTGTAAGCATGATTACATATTGTTTTATACACAAACTGTGCAGCCAAGAAAAATAAGTATTAGGATTCTCTACCTGATTAAAAGTAGGCCTACTAATACATGTATATACATTCGAAATATAAGTACAGCAGAATTTTCAGTATAATCAAAGCACTGAAAAGCAAAATTACTAATTTGACTGTTGCAGCTGCTCAAGGAGGAGCTAGTTTTAACTTACATGCCTCGGGGTCGGGCCCCTCCAGAGGGTCACCATGAGAATCTGGGGGGGTGAGATGATTAATAGGAGAGAGAAGACAAAGCTAAGTTCTAAATGTTTGGAACAATAGTTTAACAATGTATTTATAAATGTATCTTTTATTAAATGTTAAATCTCAATCTGAATGTTAACCAGTATCTGTTACATTAATACATTGGAATAAAACGGTATAAGCATAAAGCAGCCTAACATAAGGGGAAGTACTTTACAACTGCAGTACAGGCTTTTTCCTGGTATGTGCATTTGGCAAATTGAGTAGTTTTTGTGGAGGAGCTGTTTGAGGGTCTTCTTCCCACCAAATCCTTTAATAATAAAATTAATATTACTGTCGGCACACTATAAGTCTGTGTGGATTCAGAGCCATTGGAACCAGCGGAGTGACATCATGTCCTTATGGAAATGCGCCTCCGGTGAGGCCCCTCCCTGTCCCGGTGACATCAGCCGGAGCTCTGCCGCTTCTCTCCGGGAGAACACGGTGGCTCCGCGCACACGCATACACACACACACACTCACGCACACACACGCGCGCGCACACACACGTCCAGCAGCAGCACCGGGAGAGCTCGACGGTAAACGTTATCGCTGTTCTTCATGGGACAAGACGAGACTCCCTCTCCGCCAGGTAAAAAGCGTTTGCCATTTTTCTCTCCGTCCTCATCTTCCGCTGTGTGTCTGTTGTTTTTTTATTTAGAGTTTTGTTTTTTTAATGTTGTCTTCACACACGGAAAAGTGCTCTCTCTCTCTCTCTCTCTCTCGGTGTGAGACAACGTGCTAGCCGCTACATGGGGGCGACGGTTTGTCCTCCAGCCGGAGAAAGCTGCAACTTTTCACCCTGCGAGATCCCGCGAAAGTGGGACATCTTTGTGTGATATTTAGTTAGAGAAAACGACGTTTAAGCGACAGTAAACTGGTCTGGTTTGGATTCTCAAGTCCGGAATGTTTCCGGACTTTAACGGCTGTCTTTTGTCCCCCGTCTCGCTGTTTCTTTTCTTTTTCTTCGGGACCGTTTTTAAGCCCCAAAGAGCCGTTCTGTGGGTGTAACTGTATCGTACCTACTTGTAAAACAGCAGGAACTATGCTGCAGCGGCTCTTTGCTACATTTAAAGTGTTTATTTTATTTGTAAAACATTGTTTCAAGTTGAAAACCAGCCCGAAAGAAAACCAAAAAAGCTGCGCTAAAATGTCCAGTATTTTCCGCTGTAGCTGCGTAATGACGCGGCGGTCCGCTAAGTCTCTCCCCGGCGGCGCCACATGACGGACACGGTGCTCGGTCCGTCGCTGAAGGGGGCGGGGCCCGGGGGGGGGGGGGGGGGGTGGGGGGTGACACCAGTTGCCATGGCATTTAATGGCTTAACACTACTGATTTCAAAGAGAGGATTTGACATCATCATCTGCTTTATCATCTTTATCATCTTCACAGAGCCGGCTCGTGGGTTGTTGTTTTTTTTTTGCGCGACGCCGAGGTTTTCAGACCGCGAGACCCGTTTTTGTTGTTGTTGGTGTGAACCGGGGGAGCGAGCCAGGTCCCAAAATACACAGGTAGAGGAAGATGAGGACGGCGCGTGACGGAAATAATAGACACGACGTTGTTTTTTTTAACTGGTTCGTAGTATAAACAGAAACATTTGTTGGCAACATTTTTTATCATAGTTTTTTGATGCAAACACGACAATTTGTTCCAGCTTCCCCAATGAGAATATGTGTTATTATTATTCTATTATAGTATATTACTATCTTTGGGTTTGGGACTCTGGGAAACTTTACTCTTCATTTTCCAGTTTTTTTTAAATACATTTCTCGACTAATTTAAACTGGAAATGAATGGATAACGACAACAATAATTAGCTGCAGCCCTGATAACATCAGTGACCATCGAATATGGTTGGTTCTTGTCTCCCAACCAATACAGCATGTTTAAGGTTCTCATATCAACAGAGAGTAAAGAATATATTGTGTGTTTTTTCCAAACTGTTCCTTTCCTGGTACCATAAAGCGTCACCTTGAAATACCTTCTAAACCTTCTAAATCATCATTTGGATTCACAATGTCATGATTGCAAGATTGATGAGAATATTTATTTCCCATCTCTTCTAATCCTTCACCCGAGGGTTTCCTGGCAGTGGTGACCAGAAAAGGTGTTCACATGCAGAGTCTCCTGATTTCTTTCTTCTCATTCTCCAAGACGAGCTGCCGCTCCCCACACTCGCCACGTGAAGTGGTTCAGTCAATATCTCACAGCAACATGCTGGGTCTTCTCCTCTCTTTCAAGTTGCCACTTACCAGCCCACTCGATAAGAAAAAGCAGTTGTCTTTTTCTCTAATCGTGACTCACATCACTCGACTGTATTGCTGAGATCTGGGGATCCAGACACACGTTCTCAGACAGGATCTAATCCGGTCACTAGTAATTATTTGTCAAAGAAAACAAAAGTTGAAAAGTAAATATTAATTATTATCTAAACGGTCTTTTGTAAACACAGACTTCCTGTACTTTATTTAATTTTCCCACGCACAATTTGTTCCTCGGTCAGTCCGCCAGACCGGAATAACTATTTGATCGATTTGCCACGACATTTGGTTCAGACTCGTCCTCCCGAGGAAGAACTCTTTGACGATCCTCTCACTTTTCATTTAGCGACTTGATTTGTGCTTTGGAATAATGGACAACACCACGAATCAAAAGGGGCTGAATTGGAAATGCAGAGTACGTGTACGATTGAGCGATTGCCTCCACGCGGCTCTCGACATGCCGACAGTCGAGCAGGCGGCGAGCAGCCAACGGTGCAAAGAGCGCCAACAGTTCAAACATTGGCAACAGCGCAGTCAGGTTCACAGTGTTTGGTTGCTACCATATTAATGCTCTACATTTCTAATTTAGCACCATCATAATAATAATACATCGAATTTATATAGCGCTTTTCAAAACACACAAAGACGCTTTACATAAGGCATAGACATCCAAAACTAAACTAAATAGAAAGACAAAGAGCAAACAAACAAACAAATAGAACATTTCAGGTTTAAAAAAAAGAAAACTTGAGAAGCTCTGAGGAATGAATCATATAGTGGAGGGTAGAGTGCAGGGGTCAGCAGGTGGAGGCGAGTTTGAAGAGGTGGGTTTTGAGTGCTTGTTTGAATGATGATAGGGTGGGAGCCTGACGGATGTGAATGGGGAGGGCGTTCCAGAGGGGGGGGGGGGGGGCTGTCAGTCATCTCAAGCGAGTATCAACTGTATGATATTCTATATTAAATGGAAACCAAAATGTTCATTGCATTTATTTCCGTTAGGTTTGTCCAAGTTAGTTCAATATTTTCTTCAGCGGCACAAATAAGATGGCAAGTAAACAACAGTCGTCACTTCCTCGTAGATCTGATTCCACTCATAACCACAGACGGTTGCTGACTCCCTAGATCATTTTCATTTGGAGTGATACATGCAGTGTCTGCGGCAGCAGGCGGTGAAATATGTGCACATTTCCAGAGGGCTGTTTGAACGTGACTCACTCGCTCTACATGTTCGCATACAAGAAGCCAATTTCCCTCCGAACACAAACACTGGACTGTGGAGGAATGTAGAAAATGAGGAACAGAATAAGAAAACAGAGATAAACCTCAACGAAGGCGCTTTCACGGTTGTTGTATCTAATGATTCATTTATATTTTAATTAAAAAACAATTACATGAGCGGTGATTACATATGCACGGCTCTCCTGTTTCATAAAATAAATAATGTAGCTTGAAATAATGAATGCCACCGGAGACTAAATAGGCTTTATGATGGCCTAGATTGATTAAATACTGCTGTCTCTTATTATGATGTCATCTTATACCTGTGGTATACATTAGAGGAGTGGTTATATATATATATATATATATATATATATATATATATATATATATATATATATATATATATATATATATGAGTCGGCAGAATAGGACCAGCATGCACTGGGAGGAACACTTTATTTTTTACCAGAGCAGGAAAGGCTGCCATAGGCAGGATTTCTTTGTTCTTTTTTTGTGCTAAATTAATAATAAGAAACACTTCTCTTACATGGACAATGAACTCTTTTGCCTGCGTAAACCACTTTCACACGGCGTCAGCGGCCCTTTAATTTAAGTTTTAATTTCTAATTATTTTCAGACAAAAGGCCACTGCAGTTTTCCGTAGAGGAATTTGCTCAGCTGTCTACTCTAAGGATGGTGTAGAGTTTAAGAGCCATGCCTTTAAGATGATGTGCCTTCTGGCTCCAGCTTCATATTTAAAGAGCAGACATGAGAGCGGGATTAACCTCAGCAAGAAATCAAATATGCATATTTCTCAAAATGTTGAACTATACCCCTAAGAAAAAGGTTCAACTGGTGTTATTCTTTATTTTTCTTGCTATAAACAAATCCTATGAAAAGACTTAACCCCCAACAATGCATCTGACTTCCTGTCTGTGGCTCTCAGATCCAAGTCCAGTGGTTCCTTCTGAAGATGTAGATCTTGAAACAACACAAATATATAGTTTTGTTTTCAAAACCGCTCTAATTTCCTAAAATTTATTTTTGCATATAGAAATAGTGCATTTCTTGGGGACTATTTTCCGCAGTGGATTAATACACATGAGTGTGTGTGGCAGCAGGACGGTGTATGAGTGTTTTTAAAGTGCAGAAGAAGAAGATACATCAGGGTTTTATGCACACAGTTGATTAATACGCTCAAACACTAAAGGCTGTGTCTTAAAAATCTATGAAGGCTTTAAGTATTCCAATGTCCAAACATCGTTGGCAACAACAATATGAAAACAGCAACTCTCTCGATTAACAGTGAGTTGCTGTAAAGATCTTATCTTGCTCATCGTTCGCTACAATATGTCAATATGCGTCACCGCGTGATACGCCAGCAAATTGCTTCTCAGTGCAGATTGCACTTCTCTCACACATTTCTAATAGCTAAATAAATAAATACTCCGATAATAGCATCGAGGTTGATTGCAACGATGTCGCCTTGATTATCTTGAGCATTAATGTTGCAACTGTAACTGCAGGTCTGACTTCAGCTTATGAGTCAGTTGGTGGAAAAAGGTTTCAGCAGGGTTTGATCACAACAAAACCTACTTCATCCCTGCATTGTTGAGGACCCGATGTTGGGTTACAGTTGGACTTGAATGAACTTCATTGTTTGAATGGATGCATGTGCTCCAGATAAGCGCCCGACACCCCCCACACCCTTCCAGGGACGAACGTGCTTCTTCTGGTGTCGCTGAAGCTCAGCTCCAGCTGATTACGACAGAGTTGTTATGACAGGGAGGGCACGGCTGTAGTTGGCATCAGATAGGCAGCTGGTGGGTCACCCCCCCTTTACTCGTCAGGGACTGAAGTCAGCCATTATACCAGGCGTGAGTCATCCTGGAGTTCGGTCTTTCCTCGAAAACCCCCACCGCCCCCTTACTTCGTGACCAGAGTGAGTTCACTGCCACCTCCGAGTCGTCTCCACCTGTTCTCAGCTGCCTTTTTTCTATCAGCGAGTATTAGCTAGTAGAACCGATTGCTCCATTGTGCGGAGCGATGGTGACGATGTGATAGTCGCTCCCCCTGCGTTCGTACACGGCGAGTTAGACAGCACGTCAGACTGTGGCTCTCGGTCCAGAGGAGGAGTTTGAGGTTTCTGGCACGACCTAACATATTGGCAAGGTGCACGGAGAAAAGGAGCTGGTCTTAACGGGTCAGAACGGCAGCGAGGAACTGAAACTACGCAAGAAGTATTTGAAGGAGGGCCATGCCTCTTTCTTTTCTTCTGACATTCTAGTCTCACAAGGATGAACACTGCTGACTGGTGATCTTCAGACTTTTCACTAAGCACCACCAGATTGATTTCCACTTTAGTTCAAACTGCTGCACTGTGAGAATAATGCAAATGTGGTCTGCCTGAGCACCAGCTTTACTTTAGTCACTGAACAAATGGTGGGTGTGGGTGGCGATTCAGAGGTCGGGAACCAGGCGACCGTGGAGCCTCCCTTCAGGGCAAGCGTCACTTTCCTGGTCAAGAACAGCACCATTCAGTTGTGTTGTGTGACTGCTCACATGGCTGCTGACTGGAGACAGGCAAAGAGAGTGAAGTGTGTGTGTGTGTGTGTGTGTGTCTGTGACGGGGTGTGAGTTTAATGCCATTGTCCGTGACAAGACTGCCAACAATGAAAGCAGCCCAATGAATGTCCTGATAAAAGCCCAGAATGACAGTTTAAGATGATCTCTCTTTGCTTGTTCGCTTCTCCCTCGCTCGAACGATGCACGACTTCATCTGGAGCTCGGCATTCCTCACATTCCTGCTCACTTTATCCATGCAGCCCTTCCACCTCGCTATGTTTATATTATCAAGTAAAGGAGTGAGTGATGGCCGCAGCCGCACTGACAGAATCACAAGAAGCATTTGCAGTCCAGAAGAAGACAACAAAACTGCAGACATATTTATATATATATAGTTTGTAAGTCAACAAACTCAGTGCGTCTTAATAATAAGAAGAAGAAGACTGCATTTTAATATTCTGTAGGCTTTCCTCAGATCACACTGTTGGACTTCAGGCAGTGTAGACTTCAGGCCATCAGGAGTTCTGACTGTCAGGAAAAACTAAAATAGTACAAATGAATCCAGCTCAGCTGGGATGTGATGCATCCTTTCACTGAAGCTGGCAGATCACACAGGGTTCGTGTTTTTGGTTTGTTTGAATGCTACACAATAAAGAAGTTGGTTAGTATTTCAGAGCCCATTCTGCACGGCGACCTCTGTGCACAGAAACTAGTGCTGATAAGTCAACTCATTGATTGGTTGATTGAGCGAAACTTAATAAAGTTCAAACACAAAAGACAAACATGAGCAGGTCCCAGCTTCTCAAAAGTGACCCTATTGACTCATTTCTAACCAAAATGTTCCAGCAACTATGGAGCTTATGCTCTCTCCTTTTAAACTTGTTTTTTTAAGTCAATAAACATAAAGGGACGTGTCCGTGTCTTGTTTAAATATTTGTTCTAGTAGCACCCATTGCTGCTCAGCGTGTGAGCGACGCTGCGGTGCACACGTTGTAGCAGCTTTTCTGTTCCACCGTTTCAATGGTGGGCACCCGCGTGCTGACTCAGCGTGAGACTCTCACATCTGGGCTTCTCTCGTTATCTGATGAATTCGAGAGCTAATCCGAGGCCTGTGAGCGTGTTTTTCGAAGCCGGGTGCCTCGTCGGCTGATGAATCCTCCCTCGCCCGGGACGTAACCTGCCGACTGCGAGTTTCTAAATGTGAGGCAGTGACGTTCTGTTCCGGATGTGGTTAGAAAAGCTGATATTGAAAGTTTTGTTTGTTTGCATTTCTAAATCTTAAAAAAATAATCTTTATTTTTTTGAATCTCTGAATGTTGCAGCAGGTCACCTTAATTACGTTACTTTGTTTTTGTTTTTTATCTGCTCCTTTTTATGAGAAAAACATGAATACCATGCGGTTTAGAAAATAGAGCTTAGCATAGCTGTGGTTTACAAAAGTAACTCGTGCCTCTCTCTCTCTCTCTCTCTCTCTCTCTCTCTCGCTACACTAGTTATATAATATTAGGTGTGAAATATTCTGCTGTTGTGGTTTATGTTGTTGTCACAACAGTATGGAAAGTGCTTTTTAAAGAAGTTTTCTTGGAAAACATACGCCTTTCTATGTATATTGTTTCTCACCTGAGTACCACTAATAACTATAAGATATATGGTGAAATTGTATTAAAAGACTATTCAGTGCGGTGCTTATGTTCTTCTACTCACTGTGATAAAGTCGGTGAACTGCTGCACCATAAGCCACTGGCCATGCCAGACCAAGGAAAACTGGAGCAGCAAAACCCACAATTACATTGCACGAACTGAGCAAACGTGGCTTTAGTTGTTTCTGAATAAACCTTTTCATTTCTAAAAGGAGGAATTTGTCTCTGTAACTGATACAGTAGTTTATATTAATCTGCCCTCCCTGTTGCAAAGTGCATGCATAACTAAAGTAAAAGCTCACTTGAGTGCAGTTTGAATACACAGGAATATTTCTGGAGCATTTCATTAATTCTCTAAGGAGAAAATAGGGAGTAAGGCATTAATGTACTCAACCTGCACTTCTTCAGAAACATTCAGGATGGAATGCTTTTGTTTGGGATGCTGAGCAGGCAGATTGTTTTGTCTCTAAGTGTGATCACTACCTGTGTGGAGGTGAAGTCCCGCTGGTGTCCGTACAACATGAACTCTCATGTCTTTTTCGTCGTGGGGTCTTGAGCATCCTTCTGGATTGTGAGCGAGCCAATGAGAACAATGCGTTCAAGGCGGTGCTCTGAGGGAAATGGGGTAGGCAGGGAGAGTCTAGAGATCTGGCCGCCTCTCATCACAAAGGCATTTCCTCGTCAGCCACTTCCTGCTCAGGAGCAGCCATCCTTAAACTCACAGTAGAGACTCGGCCTGCAGTGAGGGGTGATGCGGAGGGGGTCGTTCGCGTGTCAGGATGCTGTTTATGGCTGCAGAGTGAACGTTGATGTGTCTCGGTGACCTTGTACAGTGACCAGCTTTATAGCCCGGGCCTCTTTAATGTTCTTCTGCAATCGTTTCCCCTGATACACAGATACACACTGAATATATTGTATATTGTTTATGTGACGGCATAAACTGAACATGATGAGGAAGGCAGCTCCCGTTTGAAGTTACAATCCGTGATCTAAAACATCATCAACACTGTCTGAGTAGTCGTGTTTGGTGTCTGGTGTTTGTAGGTTTTTACTTATCTTTAGATCTGTAAAGCATACAAACTAAAAGATACATGTGATAACCAAGGCCAGAGGGAGGACCCATAACTTCTAAAGGTTCGGTCCGTCATCTTAGAAGAATGTGAGCTCTCGCTGTGCCCGACCAGCTGATCAAAGACGCTTTATGTTTTCCCTATGAATCTCTAATAAAAAACACTTGGCTACAGGCTTTTCCATGGGGGCCATCCACCCCACAGGAAGTGAACTGCTGAATAAAAGGAGTGGGGATGGTTGACAGCTTCATAGAGCACTTCCTCCATAGGGACCGGGAAGGAAAGGCTGAGACGGGCCGATCTCCCACGGTCGGCGCTGTGAATCGTAGCGTAGAAAGCGGCTTACTGTGCGACGCGCCGCCACTCCCGATGCTCACCAGGCACTGACCACCTCACTGCCCAGACAGGAAGAAGAGAGCAGAGGGTTGGAGAAGGGCAGACGTGATTTCCTATTCATGGTGTTGGCTTGCGTTGGGAGAGTCCTCTCCGTCTGGGGCAGCACCGAACACAACAGAGTTCCTCCTCCTCTTCCTGCTGCGGACGGTTTGAAGGACAGACCAGCAGGCGGCCGGAGGCCCTGAAGCTCCAACAGGGCCGACCGTGGAGCGGCACAGTTAAACTACTCTGCAGAGAAGGGCAGCGCACGACAGATAGGACCAAATTATCTCTTCACAGCCTGCAGAACAGACCACTGCACCCGTGTCTACTGGACCATCTGGAGCCTGGGGACTGTTCAATGTAAATTATTTAGCTGTTCAGATGTAAGCTATTCGTGGGTTTAAAGTCAGATTGCAAAGACTAGTTAAAGAGTTATCGTTAGACTATTCACTTCTTGGATCGTGGAAATATAAAGAGTTGTTGTATTTACTTTGAGCTGAATAAACTAAATAATTCAAAAAAAACATCTGCCTCAACTTGAATCTGGCATGATTTAATTTCTTTTAGAAATATCACAATCTTTATCATCTTGTTCAAACCTGATTCCATTGAAGCCATTAGAGGGAAATAATGAGTCACAATATTTTTTTTTATGGTTGCACCATTTCATCACATAGAAAAATACAAAATGTATTGTGCATCCTTTTAGACCAATTTAACTACACTAGAATTTGAACTTAAGTTATTTGGGTTTGAACAAAATAGCCAGACTTCACATTGTGATGACGTCACACACTTACAAATCCCTTTTCTAGGTGCATATTGGACATATTGCCATCAATACTGAGTGGTGGCGCCATATTCGGCTCTCCTAATGCAACAGTGCCCATTGCAATGTTAATGTTAGCATTTAACGTAAACCAATATGATTGCTAGTTGAGATGAAGGCGAGCAAATAATGTATGTTAATTGCAGCTATATTTGATGGCTCCTTATCTATGTGAATCAATATGGTGGCTAGTTATGACGTCCACAAAAGCCATCCAAGAAGACTTGAGCTGTAATTAGGTTAAGACTTGTAGTTCTGAAAGTTTATTTGCACAACGTAAAGGCAATATGTATGTTTTATTATTCCAATCTGTCTTAGTTTTAGTTTGAATGTATACCTCTTTAAAGTATTTTTTTGTTTTTATCAGAATACTCGATTCATCGATGAAATAATCTGTAGAATACGCCATGACAAAAATATCAATAGCTCTGATATGAAACATGTCTGATTGTCACGCTAAAATCTTCGCAAACTGAAAGAAAGGTGTCACAATCTTCCACTGTGCCCCAAAAAGAGCAGTGAATATCGCCAATTTCATCCATCTGCAGTATTTCTTTTCTGCATGGGTTTAGTGATGCCAGTGACCTCGGAGAGTCCGATCAAGCTGTGCGGTTTCCATGATCGGGCTTTGGGTCTGTGCACATAAACTAATATAACAGATAAGAGAATACAGATGGAAATTCATGCAACGATTTCTAATGACTTCTTCAGCCTCCCAACGTGAGTTGTTTCACCCAAACATCCTCAAAGGCTCATGTGCGTACATTAGCAATGTCGACGATTAGATCTTGTTCCTATGCTGCTGAGGGTTCGGAGGAAATCACCGGCATTCCAGCCAAGGACTTTCCATCTTTACACAAACCCCCAAAGAGACACATGAAATAGTGTTAGCTGTTAACACCACACGTAATGGAAGTCTGCGTGAAAGGCCGAGCAGTTAAACTTTGCAGAAATGTTATGGGAGAGGTCTGGAGGGAGGTTTTATTTCGACATGCCGTTAGCAGAGAAGCTGGCTGAGCCTCAGCACGGCCTCTCCAAGCGCATTATTACCAGGCAACATGTGCTGATTTGCATGACAGAGTTCTCTTGTTGTTTTTTCTCAGATTTACATGCCAACAGCCCCCACCCAGCATTGTCCTGTGGTGGGAGTTAAACAGTGCAGTATGTTCAGGGTGAGGTTTTGATAGCTGTTGCTGCAGACCACCCAGTGTTTACCTCTAACCTGACCCCCCCCCGTTTCTCTCTCTCACACCTCCCCCTGCTTCAAAGAGAGGAGATCCAGACGTCATGCCGCTGAGGAAGCAGAGCATGCGAACATTTGGATGGAATTAACAGAGTGACCGAATGTCCCTCTGGGATCTGACCGGCGTGGATTTTTCTTGAATGCAACGTTGATATGTTTGGATCAAAGCTGCGGATATCAGATCACACCGCCGGGTCAAACTATCAGTGCCTTTTATGGGGGGGCTAGTGCAGGTCAAAGTGCTTTGCGGGTGACTGAAAAACCTTTTAGGACAAATATAAAAAATACAAAACACTATTCAAAAGATAAAAGCCAAAAATAAAACACAAACAAATCCAATAGGAGTCATAAAACAGTTAAAGCAAAAGTCAGGCTAAATGGTAGGTTTTACATTTATGTATAAAGCTGTCGACAGAGTCAGTCCAACGGCACACAGCAAAAAAGCTCAAATGTTTCCTGTGTTCTGCACTTTGGAGAACATCTTGTTACGTGTAACAAGATACTGACAGGCAACCAGTACAAACAACTTCAAATCTATTATCATATTTAATCCACATCAAGGAAGTGTGTTACTCTTCATTATGGCCTGTGTCAGAGTGGATTATTCCGCTTTAACGACAGGGTGGTTTACGTGTGCTATAATAGTTGATTGACTCATCGTTGATTGATTAATAGTTTAAAGAATTTAAGAAGCAAAGACACCGCATTGAGTTTGAAACCCCTATTTGATTGCACTTCCTGTTTGACTTGAATTTTAAATATAGATTAGATTAGATTAGATTCAACTTTATTGTCATTGCACATGTACTAGTACAGAGCAATGAAATGCAGTTTGGCATCTAACCAGAAGTGCAACAGAGAGTATAACGATATATACAGATTATAAAATACAAATACAGATGAAATTAACATTAAATAGTGCAGAATATAAACGGAGACTACTATAAATGGAAACTATCTAGGGTTGCTAGCGCAAACTGATGTCATTGTAAATGAACATCTTAAATGATTTGACCTCCCTTCCATTGCTGTCATCAATCGCCTTGCTGTGGACGTTTTCCTCTTTATTTCATTGACAGCACGACCCTCAGGTGACTCGTTATTGTTCCCACAGTCTTTGTCATCTAGCATGTCGTTTAATTCTGCTGCTGACGCTGTCAAAAATAAAAAAACAAAACAAAAGAAACTTAAGATGAGAACACGATAATGTCCTTGCATGAGGTCCGTTGATACAGACCCACTGTGAGTTTACGTCAGCCAATGATGTTGTCTTGTTGTGTCCAGTTTAATCTGCACATGGGGGCTGTGATGCAGCTGTATGGCCACATAATGCAACGTAGCTCATGCTGCAGATTTTAGGCATTTAAATAATAATCCAGCATTAGTGAATGGACTGATAGCTGATTTTAAAGCACATCAGAATACTTCCTCCGAAGGCCGGAATGTCAGCGGGAAGTTGTTACACAGGGACTTCTTGTTTTGCTGCTGAACACAAAGTCTTAAAAGAAGAACACAAAAGCAGAGCATCTCAGACAGTCCAACACTAGTTCTAGTTAACTATGGCGTGCCTGCAACAGACATACTCTGACTCTCTCAATGCAACTCTGTCCTCTTCACACGGTGTCACGGCGGTCCATCCCATAGTTGTTGGGAACAGACCAGCATCACCGTCCCTATAAAGAACACAACGAGAGATCCAATCACAATACAAAAGGACATTTTCGACAACACAGGTGGAAATAGAAGAATGAATGGCGATTGAATTCTAATGATCTGCTTCAGTTTCGCCGTCCCGGTGTTGTTCACGCCGGCTCGCCGTCGCCGCGCTCATTTACATCCAACGGAGCCGTTGTTCTTGTGATTAGCATCGTAACACCTGCGCTTCTCCGAATATCACGAGTCAACGTTTCTGCTTTGATGAAGGCCCATTTGATACCCAGAGCGCTTGAGGACGCAGCAAATTAACTGTTATGATGAACGAACGTTGTGAACTGGCAAAAATAAATCAACAACCGTGGATTCACCTTATAACGTTTCCCGTATGTTTTCGGTCAGGTCAAGACATAAAACGCTCCAATGAAAGATGTTCATATATATGTAATGATGCTTTTTACAGACTGACCAAGGTATTCTGTAATCATCCTAATGCATTGGAGCAGTTGTGGCCTTTGTTGACGCGGTTTTGCAGAACTGTCCCAGTGTGTCAGCAGTAAACCATCATCAGCATTGTCCTCTCTGTCGTCCCCGGTTACACTGTTGTGAATTATGGAAGTAAAAAGCCTGGCGTCTCTCAAACCACTGTGTGCCACTGACCCACATATGCTGTTTGCAGCCCTTTATTTAATTTGTATTTAATTTGTTGCCGTTTACATTGTTACATTCCTGTATAATGCCGTTTAAAGGTAGTATTTCTACCTTAAACTGGGAGAGACTGGAAGTGCAGACACAGTGTTAAGGACGACACAAAAGCAACTGCCCCTTTCAATCCTTTTCAGGCTTTAATTTCTCCCTTTGCAATCTCCAGAAAATGGTTCATATCTGTGTGTGCAAACTGAAAAACTAAATTATTCTGATGTTTCTATGAGCAGTCTCACCGTGGGACCCATTTTTATTACATTGGCATCCTGAGCAGCTAAACATTTGTGCCGTAGACGTGCAGCATGGACTTTCATTGAATCTCTCCGCTAGAGAAGAACGCTTCGCAGACAGTTAAGAGAAGGGAGTGACTCTGACAAATATGTTCTTCAAATAAACCGTGAGCTTAGTTTCCTGCTTGTGAGAAATGCTTTTCCTTCTTCAATAACTCCTCATTGAATAAAATGGTGTTTGAACATGTGAAAAGTGCCCTAAACAGGGAACATATCATGTAGTTTGATTTCTTTCTTATGTAAGCAGTTACTCTTCCAGCCACAGATGAATTTCATGTTTTTTATCATTATGCCAGACAGTTTTTCCTTATTAGTATCAGTATTATATATTATTCCTATAATGGAATTAATTGAATATTCTGAAATATTAATTTCCCCTTAGTATTAGTGTGTTAATTATCATAGAAATCATGTATCAGTAAGAGACAAATTGCTATTAATAAATCATCTGACACATTCTGCGTCTGCGTTAAGGAGTGAGCCGGCCGAACAAATCCTTAATTCTACTTCTATTGATTTCCAAACGCTCCTGTTGGTCTGCTCAAACTCTGGAGAGGAGTCTGGAGGTTCAAAGTTATTTAGAAGACTTGACTCACACATATATTTTATGCACATCCACTTTGTGCTGGCGTTTACTGCTTAGTTTATGTTGATTTGTAGCGTACTGAAAGCTCATAAACTGAAAAGAGAAAAAAAAACTTCTGAATTATAAGTGTATTGAAAATCTCTGTTACTGCGTGATGAGCATGAACAACATCAACACAACAAATTTCAGAAGACGAGAGGACGGAGCGTCTGAATGTTTCACACGGAATACTGTAAATCTGAAATGATAAATAACACGCAAGGAAAAGACTTAAAAGGGTAGATTTTCTTCATTTATGTTACATAATCCAATATTTTCTGTGTCTTTCAGAGATCATGGGAGGCTGTTGACGTCTAACTTGGCCACTACCAAAGTTGTCAATACGTTAGAGTAGCCTGAACACACCACAAACATGGCCGCCCATCGAATCAGAGCCACCACCACCAACAACGTCTCTCTCCCACGCTGCAAGTCCGAGGGGACGCTCATCGATCTCAGTGACGGGGTGTCAGAAGCCAGTCTCAATGATGTCAAAGGTCAGCTGCTCATGCTGGAAAGCGCAATTAACGGGAAGAGTAGTTGTAGCTTTAGTGACATTCAAACTGGGGGGATGCATTGAATAAATAAAGACTATTTTGATCTGTAAAATGTCTAAAACACAAGAATCAATTTACTACACATAAAATAGTTACATTGACTGTTATGACTGTAGCTGGCTGGAAGGGGCAAACTGAGCAAAGACTGCCTTCTGTCTTTGTTTGGGTTTGTTGAAGAGACATTGAGCCATGTCGGGTTAGAGAGGTGAAACTCGACAGTAAGTAGATTCTACTTTGTTCTATCTGTCCCTTCAAGAAACACAAACGGCAGCAGCGGATGAATTATTGAGCAGACTTTCAGTCTCTCTCCCCCCCTCCGTCTGCGCTGAAGCAGATTAAGCGCATGTCTGTGCTCTCCTTAGTTGAAGCATCTGGTAGTGACAGTCCATCGCTGCGTGGGATAGCCTGTTCTTTTAAAAGAAGCATAATGTTGATGTCTGCTTTTGTTCTCGTTATAACTGTTTTTTGCACACGTAGGCCTTTGAAATATGTGTTTCAATTGTGTTTTTGTTCTTTCAATATTTATGCAGGAAATAAATATCTATTAAACCACCTTGTCTAGGATTTGAAAAGTAAAATTAGACACTGCGGCCCACAACAGTGTATGCCGGTATGTCCCCTCACTCCATGGATCAGATCCAGGGACAGTGAAATAAACCAACTAAATGCAACTGCACCGACAACACACACACTGCTACTCATATAAAATGTTATTTGACATTGTTTTTTTTTTTTCCAGTGCCTTCTCCCAGTGCCTTACGACTGGATGCTACCGCCTCCTTCGGCGCTGCCAGGGAAGTCGTTGCCATTAAGGACTACTGCCCATCTAGCTTTACCACCCTGAAGTTCTCCAAAGGGGACCGCCTCTACGTTCTGGACTCGTCAGGAGGAGATTGGTGGTACGCCCACAACAACACAGAAATGGGTTACATCCCTGCAGCGTACGTGGAGCCCATCAACTTCAGAGACTCGTCCTTCAGCGACAGCGGGATGATTGACACTGTGGGAGACTGTAACGAAGAGGCAGCCAAAGAAATGGACCTTCTGGGAGAGTGGTCGGGGGTGATTCTGAAACCAACCATCTGCCAAAACGGAAATCCTTTCGCAACAACCCAGACCTCTACAAACCCTTTCCTCAACAGGGGTCCTCAAAGCTCACTTGATCAGAACAGTAATGAGAAATCAGTGGACCTCCTTCTGTTTGATACGCTCACTACATCAGTGCCCAACTCCACCAGCAGCACTGCCGTCAATAGTTTTGGCAGTGGTGTTTTCAACCCTCTTAGTCCCACAGTCGGGGTGGGGCAAATGTTGCGCAGGGACAACCCGTTTTTTAGGAGCAAACGGTCCTACAGTCTGTCGGAGCTGTCCATTCTGCAGGCTCAGTCTGACGCCCCTCAGGCCTCCTCTGGTTTCTTCGGGGGCCTTAAAGCACCGGCGCCGGAGCAGTTCCAGAGCAGGGAGGACTTCCGGACAGCGTGGCTCACCCACCGCAAGCTGGCCAGGTCCTGCCATGACTTGGACTCGCTGGGTCAGAACCCAGGCTGGGGTCAGACGCAGCCAGTGGAGACCAACATCGTCTGTCGGCTGGACAGCTCAGGCGGGGCTGTCCAGCTTCCGGACACCAACATCAGTATTCACATCCCCGAAGGCCACGTGGTCCCGGGGGACACCCAGCAGATCTCGATCAAAGCTCTGCTCGACCCCCCGCTGGAGCTGAACAACGACCGCTGCACCACCGTCAGCCCTGTGGTGGAGATCAAACTCAGCAACATGGAGACCAAAACCACCATAACCCTGGACATGAAAGTGTCTGTCGTGGTGAAAATGGAGAGCAGGGAGACGACAGAAGTCTTGTGTGTCAGGAGTGATTGTAAAGAGGGACCTTACACCCCCATTCCTCAGGCGTATATGTATGGGGACACAGTCCAGGTGTGCCTGGATAACCTGGAGCCCTGCATGTATGTGTGTGTTGTGGCTCAGTCCCAGTCCCTCTCTCCAGACTCCACAGTTTGGGAGCACGTGGTGAAAAAGATCACCTTAGGAGTATACGGTCCGAAACATATTCACCCGTCCTTCAAGACGGTCGTGGCTATGTTCGGCCACGACTGTGCCCCAAAGACATTATTGGTGAGTGAGGTTGGCAAACAGGCACAGTCTGCTCCATCAGTACTGCTGCAGCTCTGGGGTAAACACCAGTTTGTCCTGTCCAAACCCCAGGACCTCCGCGTTGGAGTTTACTCCAACATGGCCAACTATGAGGTAAAGGTTAGTGACCAGGCCAAAGTGGTTCGGGGCTTCCAGGTTAAACTAGGCAAAGTCAGTAGGATTGTCTACATCATTGCATCACGCAACACGGATGATGTTTCTGATTTCACCTTAAGGATCCAGGTCAAAGACGACCACGATTGTATACTGGCTCAGTTCTGTGTCCAGACGCCAACACCGCCACCCAAAGCAGGCCCAAAGACATCGGTGACAAGGCGCTTCCTGAAGAAGAAGGAAGTGGGCAAGATAGTCTTGTCTCCTCTCGCCATCGCCACCAAGTACCCTGTTTTTCAGGACCGGAGAATAACTAACCTGAAGTTTGGAAAATTAATCAAAACTGTCATTCGACAGACGAAAAATCCGTACTTGCTCGAGTACAAAAAGGGAGACTTTGTAGCTCTGTTGAGTGAGGAGAGGATCAGGCTGAAGGGTCAGCTGTGGACAAAAGAGTGGTACATTGGTTATTATCAGGGCCGAATGGGATTTGTTCATGCAAAGAATGTGCTGGTGGTTGGCAAAGTTAAGCCAATTTACTTCAGCGGGCCCGACCTTACCACTTCATTGTTACTGGAGCAGATACTGAAGCCCTGCAAATTCCTCACGTACATCTACGCCTCCGTAAGAACTATACTGATGGAGAACATCGGCAATTGGCGAGCGTTCGCGGACGCCCTCGGATACGGCAACCTGCCTCTGACCCATTTCTGCCGCGCGGAGCTGGACAGCGAACCTGAGCGGGTCGCATCGGTGCTGGAGAAGCTGAAGGAGGACTGCAACAATGCAGAGAGCAAAGAGAGAAAGTCCTTCCAGAAAGAACTCCTGACGGTAAGTTAAAACCTTGGCATCCTCCTCTGTTGCAGTGACTCAGTGTTTTCTCCAACTCATCGATTTAAAAAAATGCTAATTCTTCTTTTCCTGTTTTACATTTTGGGTCTCAGTTGAGTCTTTTGTTTCTCATGCGTCAAATTAAATGGTCATGTGTTTCTGCCTGTATCCTCCTGGTAGGAGATGTCTCTCTCGGAGAACAATCCTCTTTTTATCTGCCCACAGCTGCTTTAGGCTTTAGGCTTTAGGCTTCAGGCTTTAGGCTTTAGGCTGTGGTCCAGTCTGTTAATTCTGCCGGGAGTGCAGTCGATAACTGCTGTGTGGGCATCGGCGTCTAATCAGGACCTGAGGAGCTGTGGAGTGCAAAAAAATGCTTTGTAACTCAACTTTGAAACGGTGTGTGTACAGTAGGCTGATCTTATAAATCAGAATTGATCGTTCAGGCTACTTTAATCTTCTATCTTTATGTGCATATGAATCAAAGCCTCTATGGGGGCCGGGTCGGGCATGAAACAACTTAAAGAAACAGGCCCGTACTCTCGTGTTCAAAGTTTAAAAATAATTCAAGAGATGGGACCACAGGCACGGGTTCATGTATAGATCGACAGTATATTCTCAGTATAACACTTATTGTAGAGCAATGATAGAGTGTTGGTGTTCTGCTTTAACTCAGGATGCACCAAACAAACTTTTTCAGTCCCGGGACTGATACATGGGCTTTGGGAATCGGTCGATATGGAGTACGGGGGCCATAGTATTACATTAATATGGTGTATAACTTACTGCGGGGAAGTGAACACTCTTTAGAGTGTTCACTTCAACATCAAGGTTGACTCAAACGTTGCCTTTCTGACTTTGTAAAACAAAATGTAACAAATGGAATATGTTACATTTTGTTTATTAAATTTGTATTTATTTATTTGTTGTAATTAAATGATAAATCCCACAACCAGCAACTTGGTAAACGCTCTTCAAAGTGTAAAAACAATTTGTGTATATAGTATAGTATATTTTTAAGACAGTAGTTGGGATTTTCCTCATGGCTTTCAAACAAAAGAACAGATGTGTCTGCAGCAGATGAAGACGCCTCTTCATGCCTCACGCTCTTTTTCTCTTCCTATATTCAGCTTTTATTCAAAGTGGACAAAGTGCTGAGCTGTGTTAGCTGCAAGTGCACAAACCAACTCTCTCAAGCACTTTGTTGTGCATCTGCTGTCATGGAAATGGGGATTTTCATTGCCGCCTCAGGCAGTGCGAGTAGCGATTTTCATCCTGAGATGTCTAACCACTCAACTACCTCATCAAATCCAGTCTGATTTAGGAGTTCAGCTGCCCTTCTGCCTTCATACCGCTGTTCCTGAACCATCAGCATATTATCCCACTGAGAGTCTCTGTCAGAGGTCATGGACGAACTACAGCTGGAGTAACACAGAGCAGATACACTGTAATTTATGCAAGGTTGTAAACACTAGTTAGAACCATTTATAGACAGAGAAGCTGCAGTATGGAAAAGATGAGGGAGTTCTGTACAATTTGTTTCTGAATATAGGTCTGTGTTTCTGTTTCTTCTGTCAGGATTACACCTAAACTACTGCTTACTGCGGGGACAAAGCACGCAGCAATCCAGCAAATTTGAGATTGCGAGGACTCTTTGTTTAACCGACACAAATATGCTGTTTGTTGCACGAACAAACATCTGATGTTTGTTTTGCGTCCTCTGTAAAGTGAATTTTGTCGCTTGTGTGGGCCTCCGAGACTAAAGGCTGTCAGATGAAATCCTCATCCTCCGTTCTCCTCTTGCAGATGTTCTATGACACGGAAGAACCTCTCTTATTATTTGCCCATGTGTCGGTTGACACGAACGGAAGTCTATTTTTCGAATAAAAGAAAACGCCAAATCAAAAGCGCCCTGGCCGCTTTACTTTGTGCTCAAATGTCTGAATCCATTGTGGTCTGCTTTGATTGTTGGATGAGAAAAGGGGTCATCAGCAGCGCAGGTACTCACCGACAGAGCATTTGTTAACATATATTTTCAATTTTCCATTGGTTCGGCATTCTGCTTCTCGGGCCGGTCAGTGTCGCCTGCGTATTTGTGCGGAACGATAGATATTAGCTTGTTGAATATATCAACAAAATGAGAGAGACTGGGGTTCTGCAGCTTTTAGAGGTTACATTTCGATGAAACCCAGAGTTTGCACTTTTAGCTTCAGGCGATTATTACCTGTTTGCAAATGATGATTACTGGTTCACAGGAATAACACACGCAGACAGATAGGCAACGAGCAGCCGGCAGTAACACGCCCGAGGTCTCAGCAGCACAGCTTGATATGCGGTCATCGTGTGTCTGTGGGCCGACCGCCTGATGGCTCGATGCCTTTCTCAGTTATTATTCATTTTTTTCTAACACTGCATGGTCGTGCTTTTAGAAAAAAAAAGTTCTGTACCGCCGTATTTCAACAACAGTTACATATATTTATGTCATTTAAATTTACACATTTTTAGGATTTTGGAAGGTTGGACTGATATTTTGTATATATATATATATATATACCAAGTGTGTCGAATCTGATCGGTCCAGTCTTGCATGATCAAATTGAATCGACCACTCAGATTGCGCAACGCTCTTACGCTTGTGCTCTGATTCAAAACGCATGGACCGAGGCAGACTGGGAATTGATTTGCTTCATTTCCTTCATGTTGACCGGTGATAACGTCTCTGTGAATGAAGCCACCATCACGTATGAATCAGCGTGGACTTGAGTCTCGCTGTGTTGTTGTTGTTGTTGTTGTTGTCAGCGGGCGATGGAACGGATCCGGGTCGTGTCTCTTGGATCTCAGGCCTGCAGATGTTTCCTGCCTCATTGTTCGGAAAGTAAACAGAAGCTCCGGTTGTGGACCGGCAGGCGCCTGCAGTCAGTCTGACTTCCTGTAATCCTCCTTGACCCAGACCCCCTCTGCCAGCTGACCACTCTGCAGCAAACTGTCCCGCTGACACTTGTTCTCTGTTGGATAACGATAACCATTTCTGTTAAATGCCAGCGTATGGCCGCACTCCCCGTGGGCATTCTACCCAATTCATTTGATTGATTCATACTCATTATAACTAATGGGTGATTATTAATTCAGGTGCATTTAAGTGAAGAAGTATTTTTGTCGTGTGGAGTTCAACTTTCAAACATCCGAGCTGGACACAGAACTGCGTTGGTTCAGACTCTGTGAATTCACACCACTGTTGCAGAAACCTCTGATGTGCTTCTCCAGGCTGCACTTACGTGAGTGTATATGGGTGTTGCTGCGCATACCATTTAACATATATTCATACGGATTGGGCGTGTAATGTACGTGTCCACTTGGAAGAAGTGTCGTGTTGAGCAAACCACAATGTCAAGAAAACATAGCGGTGCTAACAAACATCTGTGAATGGAAGATGTGACAGCATTTGGAGTTTCCGTTCTCATTTTGTTATGCACATTTTGAAGCTCTGCATCAGAGAAGCTGTATGAAATGCGAATATTGTTTTATTTACACGCACTTGAGAAGTGTTTTTTGGTTGTTGTTGTTTTCTAAAGAGTTAATGTAATGAATGGATTACTGACAGCAAACATCTAACTCACTGACTGATTTTGAATTCATTGTAAGGATAGCCCCTTGAGATAGCCCCCGCCCACACCCTCAGACCTCAGTTCCCACCGAAGTTCATGTCCACGTTGTCCTGGACCACAACCACATTAGGAATAACTATATAGAAATAGCCAAATACACTTCACTGGTGGTTTCATCTTTTTATGAGGGTCGTAAAGAGGCAAAAGAATCAGTATTATTTTGAGCCTGTTTCATAACCAGTTAGAAGTTTCTTCTAGTAACGGTTCTTGAGATATTCGAAGGACAGACAGAAGTTGGATTTGTGAGGTGTTCATGGTCGGCTTCAGTGACCTCTGGTGACCCTTAACACCGTTCTCCTGCTCACAAAGAGGCTACCTTGTATCTCAACAGAAACATAATTGCAGCTTCAGTCTCATTACGTTATTGATTTGTATTGGTTTTGTGGGTTTTTTTTAGGGCTCAGGTTGTTTTTGAATGACATCTTAAACATAATTGTGTTAGAAATTCAATACGTGGTTTCATTTTGGCATGTGTGCTCGATTCAGATTGTGCAGCATACGTTATGTAAGTTGCTTTATGTTGTAGGTCGCCCATTATTCTCTGGACACCTTTGAAGAAGAGATGCTTAATCTTCCCAGATTAATGACTGCGGCTGTGAGTCACATTTCTAATGGATCAAATGACTCTTTGGAATGTGAAAGCTGTCGAACTCACAGAAAATTATCGCCCGTCTCTGCCGTCCCCCGCAACTCCAGGGAGCCTCATAGTGTCTTAACTCATGGTTTGGGTTTTACGGCCCTCAGCTTCACGGTTCTGATTCACTCTCGGGTCGCTACAGCACGTGGCTCATCGTGAGTTGTTTTCAAATGTGCTGTATACATAAATTACATTCTTACATTTTGACTTTGAATTTGACACTCTCATCGCGTCTCAACGGAGAAAAAGCTGTAAAAAAACAAAACTTTATAGGAACCAAAACAGAGCGACTATATTGGACATAAACGCCACACCTGATGATGTGGAAATAAATTAACGGAAATAACTGTTTGCTCACAAGTTCAACACATCAACTGAAGAGCTGATGGTATGTCAGTGATGCGTCATTGCAGGTTTAAATAAAGATTAAACCATTTAATATAATAGACACGAGATGGCTGTTGTATTAAGGCAAAGAAAGTGACCCGATCAACATGGCGGTTAAGCGTCTCTTGATTGCTTTAAAGATTTATTTGTAATAAAAACAAGGAGTGCACCGACTCGGGGAGGTCCGAAGCCAGAGAATTTAGGGCAGTTGACACATGGCGCTGGTGCTCCTCAGTGTTTTCTTATTTCTTTACTGAATGAATCCTATTTATCTTATTTTTTATCTTATTTTTTTATTTGTTTAAAGTGTCATCTTTATTTTATTCTCTTTTTCTGGCGTTGTGTTGTGACGTCATCGTATTGTCTTGTTTGTCTCTGTTTGTTTGTGCGTATTGTTTGGCCTGCATTAAAAACAAATACAATATTGTGAGGAAATGAAGCGTTCTCAAAGACTTGTGAAATGAGGGTTCACTGGACAGACCGGCTCAGGTCCTCAGTCCTTCTTTCTGTCCTCAGCTGCAGTGGATTTCTTTCCTCCACGCCGTCTCTCTCTCTTTCGCTGCCTGCTCTCGTCCTGCTGGAACCGGCCGACTCCATTGGCTCGGAAAGACTTTCCCTCGAGTCTTTTCATGAGTGACGTTTCTCGACAGCTACTTGATGAGAGAACCTCAATGTCCAAACCTCATTTTTTGGTAGTCCTGGCAACAGGGACGCTGGTGAAACTTAACGCCGTCTAGGCCTGTTTTTATTTGGGGGTTTTCTACCTTTTTTTTACAATTTAACATTCATTTTAATTATTTTTAATTTTATTTAACAGTGTAGCCATTCTTCTGACTTTGGATTATTTTTTATTTTGTGATTGCCGTTGGCTCCTGCTCTCCACCACTGCGATCTGGTCAACTGGCGTTGGTTGGCTAGCCGACAGTCTCTTGCTGGCCGTCAGCTACGAACGAGCCAGCCGACTCCCTGCTGGATGCTCTCCACCGCTGCCGCCTGGACAATCCTGGACAACTGGCGTTGGCTGGCTAGCCGACAGTCTCTTGCTGGCTGGCCGACGGTCTCTTGCTGCCCGACTCCCTGCTCCATGCTGTTGCTCTGGGGCTGGTCGCCTCTCAGCGGTCCTGGTGCTCCGGTGGTCCGGTCCGTGGTTGGCGATTGCGCCCTCTCCGGCTGACATGGTTCTGCAGTGTTCCACCTCGCAGCTCCTTGGGCTCAACGGCTTCTCTGCTCCTCCGTTCGTCTCGGCCATCAAGGCGCTCGGACTCCTTCGTCGGCCCCGTTGCATCCACAGAGCCTCCCGCGGAGGGTTTGTTTGCTCCTGGCCTGATCGCTCTACGCTTTCCATCCCCTCCCTCTGGTCGGCCGAGCGCATCGCTGCAGCTCGTCATCACAACAAGAGCGAGATGGTGGCAACGAAATTAGGAACTGTTACAGCTCCCCCACCACCCTCTACTCTTCCTGCTGACTCCACTCCCCAAAACCGGACTGGTACACCTTTTATTACCTACAATATGTCGTCCTTTTATGCAGTTCTTTGGTTCCCCTATTTTGGTTTGTCTGTTCTGCTTTATTTTGTATTTGTAATTTTCTATTCCTCTATTGTGTTCATTGCCTATATGGCATTGTCTCCTTTGTCTCATGTATTTTCTGAAATGTTTACTTGTATTGATGTTGTGTTTTTGCCTTGCTTCTATGTAGAGCACTTTGTAGACCATGTTTTTAAAGGTGCTATATAAATAAATGTATTATTATTATTATTTCATGCCAATCCATCCAAGTGTTGGACCGGCAGACCGATTCCCTGCTGAGGCTGAAAACTGACAGCAACAGTAATACATCAGATATCTTTTTCTCTTTCTCTTTCCTTTCATTGTATATTTTCTTTGAGTTCCCACTGTGGTTAATGGACCAGACACTGACAAAAAAAAGTGCACAGTTTTCACTTATTGAAGACTTTCTGTCCCACATGACACGAATATAACTGAATGTGAGCTTCTCTCTTACTCCGTCCGTCTCACTTCCTCCAGAGCTTCTGTTAGTGGAGAAGGAGCGTTACATGGGAAAGCCCTCTTCCTCCTTCATCCTGCTCTTCCTCCTCTGGTTGCCGACAGACGGTGAACCGACATGCCGGTTTAATAAGAATCTGCAGCATAGAGACCACAGAGGTGGATCCTTTGTTGTGGCTTGGTGCTAAAAAGGGATTTTCATTTCAAAGCTCTCACTCGGCCGCTGACCCTCCTGAATTATTTGCAGTGAGATCAGTGTGGCAGGTATAGAGCCTGGGAATGATAATAACATCCTATTCCTGGAGGAGCACTCTGGAAACTGGAGCAGCAACCATGCCCACCGTGTGCGATTGGCTCTGCCTTGCCCTTCTCGTACACAAATCTAGATTTAGTTTTTTTTTTTCCAGGCTCCTTCCTCTGTTCCTCCCTCTCCTCTCCTTCACTGACTGGGTGTGGCAGGCTGCTGCTTTTGGAGTAATTAACTGAACAATAGACCACTCGTTCTCTGGAGATTAAGGCCTTGCTTGGGAATGTGCGAGCTGCTTCGGAGCCAATTTATAAAAAATAAAAATAGTTTAGTGGTGGCTGAAATGCCCAAACCAGCACCCAGAGTCTTTAATCTCTCCAAGCTTCCCCAGGTGTGGGATCTGAGGTTGAGCTTGTGTTTGCCAAAAAGGTCAAACGACGAGAACACAGGTTTGAGATTGCAAAAGGAATGGAATTGCAAGATGGAGTGGAGAGCCTGTAAATGGTAAATCAGATGGAAAATGAAGATGGGATAGAAAAATAATAAAGAGGAGATTGAAGTGGAGAGATTGAGTGTCAGTTTTTGTAGTTGAGGGGGAAACCTAACAACAGGATGACGGAAGAAACACATTATTTATCAAAAAGCTCACTTTAGTTTAGCTGTTCTCTTCGGTTGTGAAAGCAGGGAGGGACTGTGTGTGTGTGTGTGTGTGTGTGTGTGTGTGTGTGTGTGTTTTGGTATGCAGCCACAGACATGATTGAAGCGCCCGCTTGGTTTCCACCGTCAACGTTATCTCTGAAAATATGTCTGCAGGAATTCTCTTCTCATTTTGACAAGCTGATGATTTATGCAGCTGGGGGGGGCGGGGGTCTGGGGTCTGGGGGGGGGGGGGGGGGGGGGGGGGGGGGGGAGTCTGCAGGGCTTCAGTGTGCTGATTGGTGAGCATGTGAAACAAACTCTGTGGCATTTAACAAAAGTCTCATAGCAGTCTCATAAATTGTCCACGTAGAGCAGCTGACATTTAAAAATGCATCCCAGCACTTCCTTGCTCCGCTGTCTCGGTGTATAGTTGCGGTGCACAGAAGCCGTTTGAGTTGCAGTGACGGTGGTGCACCCGGCTCCGTCTACTGCAGTACAATTATTAGTTTAAAATCCGTCTGGAGGCTCCCAGGGCACGACGCTCAGTGATAAATACTTAACAACACGCCATCAAAGATTTACAGCAGCCAGAATGTTTCCAACCAGGAAGACATGCCAGGGAAAGACCAAAGTGCAGCTTCACAAAACTTCTTTTTCATGCTTTGAGCAGTGAACTGGACTCCATGACATATATATATTTATATATATATATATATATATATATATATATATATATATATATATATATATAAAACGTGAAATTCAACACACTGTGCTTTCATAAAGAAGGCGTGATAATCACAATCTTGTGGGAGTGGGATCGTTCTTTCTCGACCTTGAGAATATTAGTTTCACATACTAATGTCGAGGTCCAGAGGAAAACCCTCATCTGCTAATGAAGAGTGTGTGATGCACTTGAGAGCTCTGAAAACCTCAGCAAGGGGTCAGGTACGGTAGCTGAGTTAAGAGTCCGTCACTGTTTTTCGAGCTTGGGTTTTAATCTACAGTCAGTAAATAGAATATAAATAAACATCATGCCATCATGAATATAATGAAGGCTTATAGGGTTCGCTCGACCACATCACGTTGTTCAAACTGCAAAATAATAAAAAATAAATAAAAATAAGAACTTAAAAATAAATGACATATTCAAACGACTTTCTTTTCAAACCAAATTATTTTTTAAATAATTGTATGAGCACTATAAACTGACCGCAGGTCTGTCGTCGTAGAAAAGTGGGCGTATGTACGTCAGCGTTGTTGGTATAGTGTTTTAGTCATGGATCTAACATCCTTCTAACCCGCCTGTAGCGGGACCCTGTCCCTGTCCCTGTCCCTGTCCCTGTCCCTGTCCCTGTTCCTGACCATGTTCATGTTAAAGTTCATGTGCCCGCCCCTGGCCACATCCCTGACCTTGTCCCTGGCCATGTTCAAGTGCATGTCCCTGACCATGTTCATGTCCCTGACCCTGTCCATGTCCCTGTCCCTGACCATGTCCCTATCCATGACCATGTCCCTGACCATGTTCATGTCCCTGACCATGTTCATGTCCCTGACCCTGTCCATGTCCCTGTCCCTGACCATGTCCCTATCCATGACCATGTCCCTGACCATGTTCATGTCCCTGACCATGTCCCTGTCCATGTCCCTGTCCCTGACCATGTCCCTATCCATGACCATGTCCCTGTCCCTGTCCCTGACCATGTCCCTGTCCCTGACCATGTCCCTGTTCCTGACCATATCCCTGTCCCTGACCATGTTCCTGTCCCTGACCATGTCCCTGTTCCTGACCATGTCCCTGTCCCTGACCATGTTCCTGTCCCTGACCATGTCCCTGTTCCTGACCATGTCCCTGTTCCTGACCATATCCCTGTCCCTGACCATGTTCCTGTCCCTGACCATGTTCCTGACCATGTCCATGTCCCTGTCCCTGACCATGTCCCTATCCATGACCATGTCCCTGACCATGTTCATGTCCCTGACCATGTCCCTGTCCATGTCCCTGTCCCTGACCATGTCCCTATCCATGACCATGTCCCTGACCATGTTCATGTCCCTGTCCATGTCCCTGTCCCTGACCATGTCCCTATCCATGACCATGTCCCTGACCATGTCCCTGTCCCTGACCATGTCCCTATCCCTGTCCCTGACCATGTCCCTGTCCCTGACCATGTCCCTGACCATGTCCCTATCCCTGTCCCTGACCATGTCCCTGTCCATGTCCCTGTCCCTGACCTTGTCCCTATCCATGACCATGTCCCTGACCATGTTCCTGTCCCTGACCATGTCCCTATCCTTGACCATGTCCCTGACCATGTCCATGTTCATGTCCCTGAGCATGTCCATGTTCATGTCCCTGACCATGTTCATGTCCCTGATCATGTTCATGTCCCTGACCATGTCCATGTTCATGTCCATGTCCATGTTCATGTCCCTGATCATGTTCATGTCCCTGACCATGTCCATGTTCATGTCCATGTCCATGTTCATGTCCCTGATCATGTTCATGTCCCTGACCATGTCCATGTTCATGTCCATGTCCATGTTCATGTCCCTGACCATGTCCATGTTCATGTCCCTGATCATGTTCATGTCCCTGACCATGTCCATGTTCATGTCCCTGACCATGTCCATGTTCATGTCCCTGACCATGTTCATGTCCCTGACCATGTCCATGTTCATGTCCCTGATCATGTTCATGTCCCTGACCATGTCCATGTTCATGTCTCTGACCATGTTCCTGTCCCTGACCATGTCCATGTTCTTGTCCTGACCATGTTCATGTCCCTGACCATGTCCATGTTCATGTCTCTGACCATGTTCATGTCCCTGACCATGTCCATGTTCATGTCTCTGACCATGTCCATGTTCATGTCCCTGACCATGTTCATGTCCCTGACCATGTCCATGTTCATGTCCCTGACCATGTTCATGTCCCTGACCATGTCCATGTTCATGTCCCTGACCATGTCCATGTTCATGTCCCTGACCATGTTCATGTCCCTGACCATGTCCATGTTCATGTCCCTGACCATGTTCATGTCCCTGACCATGTCCATGTTCATGTCCATGTCCATGTCCCTGACCATGTTCCTGTCCCTGACCATGTCCATGTTCATGTCCATGTCCATGTCCCTGACCATGTTCCTGTCCCTGACCATGTCCATGTTCATGTCCCTGACCATGTTCATGTCCCTGACCATGTCCATGTTCATGTCCCTGACCATGTCCATGTTCATGTCCCTGACCATGTTCCTGTCCCTGACCATGTCCATGTTCATGTCCCTGACCATGTTCCTGTCCCTGACCATGTCCATGTTCATGTCCATGTCCATGTTCATGTCCCTGACCATGTTCATGTCCCTGACCATGTCCATGTTCATGTCCCTGACCATGTTCATGTCCCTGACCATGTCCATGTTCATGTCCCTGACCATGTCCATGTTCATGTCCATGTCCATGTTCATGTCTCTGACCATGTTCATGTCCCTGACCATGTCCATGACCATGTCCCTGACCATGTTCATGTCCCTGACCATGTCCATGTTCATGTCCATGTCCATGTCCCTGACCATGTTCCTGTCCCTGACCATGTCCATGTTCATGTCCCTGACCATGTCCATGTTCATGTCCATGTCCATGTTCATGTCCCTGATCATGTTCATGTCCCTGACCATGTCCATGTTCATGTCCATGTCCATGTTCATGTCCCTGATCATGTTCATGTCCCTGACCATGTCCATGTTCATGTCCATGTCCATGTTCATGTCCCTGACCATGTCCATGTTCATGTCCCTGATCATGTTCATGTCCCTGACCATGTCCATGTTCATGTCCCTGACCATGTCCATGTTCATGTCCCTGACCATGTTCATGTCCCTGACCATGTCCATGTTCATGTCCCTGATCATGTTCATGTCCCTGACCATGTCCATGTTCATGTCTCTGACCATGTTCCTGTCCCTGACCATGTCCATGTTCTTGTCCTGACCATGTTCATGTCCCTGACCATGTCCATGTTCATGTCTCTGACCATGTTCATGTCCCTGACCATGTCCATGTTCATGTCTCTGACCATGTCCATGTTCATGTCCCTGACCATGTTCATGTCCCTGACCATGTCCATGTTCATGTCCCTGACCATGTTCATGTCCCTGACCATGTCCATGTTCATGTCCCTGACCATGTTCATGTCCCTGACCATGTTCATGTCCCTGACCATGTTCATGTCCCTGACCATGTCCATGTTCATGTCCCTGACCATGTTCATGTCCCTGACCATGTCCATGTTCATGTCCATGTCCATGTCCCTGACCATGTTCCTGTCCCTGACCATGTCCATGTTCATGTCCCTGACCATGTTCATGTCCCTGACCATGTCCATGTTCATGTCCCTGACCATGTCCATGTTCATGTCCCTGACCATGTTCCTGTCCCTGACCATGTCCATGTTCATGTCCCTGACCATGTTCATGTCCCTGACCATGTCCATGTTCATGTCCCTGACCATGTTCATGTCCCTGACCATGTCCATGTTCATGTCCCTGACCATGTCCATGTTCATGTCCATGTCCATGTTCATGTCTCTGACCATGTTCATGTCCCTGACCATGTCCATGACCATGTCCCTGACCATGTTCATGTCCCTGACCATGTCCATGTTCATGTCCATGTCCATGTCCCTGACCATGTTCCTGTCCCTGACCATGTCCATGTTCATGTCCCTGACCATGTTCATGTCCCTGACCATGTCCATGTTCATGTCCATGTCCATGTTCATGTCCATGTCCATGTTCATGTCTCTGACCATGTTCATGTCCCTGACCATGTCCATGACCATGTCCCTGACCATGTTCATGTCCCTGACCATGTCCATGTTCATGTCCCTGACCATGTCTTTGATCAAGTCCCTCTTTAATTCACAGCCAGTCTTTTTATAATGGAAATGTTTGATACTTAAATACGAAGTTAAAGAGTCCAACACTGGGATGACCTCAGACACAATCTGATTTGATTGACTGGTACTGAATGAACAAAGCAGAACTGTGTTACCAAGCAGCACAACAGACTTAAACAAGCAGCACAACAGACTTAAACAAGCAGCACAACAGCCTTAAACCTGCAGTAAGACAGGAAGTGATCCCCTTTTATTTCTGCAGGGATTTCCTGTCGTTGTTGTCCAGCGAGGAAACAGGTGCTTGTCGAAGGGTTTATCTTCCTGACGGCTTCTTCCCCTCAACTTCCACAAAGACCTAGAAACAAACAAGTGTTGTCCAGCAGCGTCGGTCACTCAGAATTAAACTAACAACAAAAGTGAACTTGATTTGAGTAATGTGATCCTGTCAGCTAAGTGATCCTGGAGAGAACAGAGGCCGGCGTCTGATTGGCCCACAGACACTTTCTATTTCTATCTCCTCTGGTCTCATCTCAGAGTGAGATGGGCTGCTGGAGCATGGCATCTGCATTCCTCCCCCCTCCCCTTCCCTCCCCCCTCCCTCCTTTCCCTTCCTCCTCCTCCTCCCCCCCTTCATATCCTGTCGTTCCACACATTCCTGCACATGGAGCTGAAGCCCAAACTGGAGCTTTACATTCACCTTCGCTCTGTTGAGTCTGCAAGTCAATGGCTGCGTCCCAGTGTGTCAGGCCGTGTGTGTGTGTGCGTGTGTGTGTGGGTACTTCCGTCTTTGTGAGGACACTTTTAGACCTCGATAACGAGGACATGTGGAATGTGTGACATTGTAAAAAGAAAATGAGAATGAAAGTGGTCCAGTTAAATATCTTTAATCTGCGTTTTTCTTGCAACTCATATTAGTATGTTGACCTTTTTACCCTTTTAACTTCTTATCATCATACGTGTGTGTGTGTGTGTGTGTGTGTGTGTGCGTGTGGCTGTGTGTGTGCGTGCGTCTGCAAATATGGTGCATGAACAAATACATGTGTATCCGTCACTACAAACTCACTTAGTATTTGCATCTGTGACATTTGTATTTGCAAATGCCCCGTGATGCTCTGCAGGTTGTATATGACTCCAGTGTTTTCTGTTCCCCCTAAAACCAGCGGTCTGGGCCAAACTGATGGAGACAGGCAGGTTACCGAGGCTGATGGGAGGAGCCAGGCTCCTGTCCAGACCAGTTAGAGCCAAACAAACAGGAGCCACGTCGGCACATTGCATTTTGCTTTGCCCTCCTCGGTTGCTGAGCTGTCTAAAAGAAAGCGAGACGATTAGTGTTCATTACCGACCCCGGTGTTTCTTCAGGACAAACTACAGCTAAATCATCAGCGTGTTGCCTTGAGGAGGTGCAGGAAAGGGCTTTCGACTTTAATCTCGTGGGGTCCTGTTGTGTATCATTGTGTGTATCCGTATTGGTCGCCAGGCGGGTTTTCCCTCCCCTCTATTCAGATGTGACTTAAATCCTGAGTGTTGTTGTGGAAGCAACATGAGGCTCTTATTTCT
Source organism: Cyclopterus lumpus (assembly GCF_009769545.1). Lineage (NCBI taxonomy): Eukaryota > Metazoa > Chordata > Actinopteri > Perciformes > Cyclopteridae > Cyclopterus > Cyclopterus lumpus. Next base: position 17,750,054 of record NC_046986.1, on the reverse strand, counting down.
ATTTCCACCAGAAAGCATTTGAAAAATGCACAAAGCTGAGATTTGCAGGGGGATTGGGGAGGCAGGCTGTGGAAAATAACGGAGGATCAAGTCAGTGTAAACCTGAAGATGTACATTTATTATTCTCTATGTAGTGGCTGGTTTTAGTGAAACTTCACTGTCTTCTGCTCAGTTCCCAGTTAGCAATTGAACCAGCCTCTCTTACCCGACGTCCCCTGATCCCCAGTCAGAGCTCATAACATTCCTCCAGATTCCACTTCCATCACGTCATGCTGTGCTTTTCTCTCTTATTTATTCAGTCTAAAGTCCTCTTGTCTCCTTTCACTGCAGGCCCTGTTGAAGATGGACTGTCAGGGTCTCGTTGCCAGACTGGTCATGGATTTCGTCCTCCTGACCACGGCCGTGGAGGTGGCCGGACGCTGGAGGGAGCTCGCCGAGAGGCTCGTCAAGGTTTCGCGCCAGCAGATGGACGCTTACGAGGCGCCACACCGAGACAAGAACGGCGTGGTGGACAGCGAGGTACGTCCGTCTTTCAGGAGATTTCTGTCGCCTCATTTGCGCGCTTTGACGACGTTACAAAGACACAAATAGATGGGAATTAACGCCGGGTGACGCGAGAAAACCGTTGTATTTATCAGTTTACTGCAACAAAATCACAGCGAAACCTGCTTAAGTTGGGTTCATACCAGGAAACATATTTGGTGTTTACATGGAGGTGAGCCTTCTCGCCGGTGAATCTAGTGCGAGTAACACTAAATAGCTGCTGCAGTCAAACTCAGTTTGACAGTCCAAGATCCCACACGCCAACATGACCATCAAGTTCAGGTCAATGCATTGTCCTCAAAGCTTTTTCTTACCATTTGAAGCGCGTAACGGGCACGGACAGGACCGCAGACATCAGTCTGCAGTCGGACACAATCGGCGCCGTTGGTGCTCAGACGTGCCAGTGTGTGTCAGCAGATCACGGGATGTTTCTTCTCTCTCTCATCTGCAGGCCATGTGGAAGCCGGCGTATGACTTCCTGGTCACGTGGGCCGCTCAGATCGGCGACAGCTACAGAGACGTGATCCAGGAGCTGCACATGGGCCTAGACAAGATGAAGAACCCCATCACCAAGCGCTGGAAGCACCTGACGGGCACGCTCATCCTCGTCAACTGCCTGGACGCCCTGCGGAGCTCCGCCTTCAGCCCCGCCGCTCAGGATGACTACGCCATCTGAAGTGTCCTCCCCCCACCCCCCCTTACACCAGCTCACCTCGCTCTTCCAGAGCACTCGAAGAGTTGACACAGTTTGAAATGTTGCATATCAGCTGTCTCGCTCCCTTTTGAATGCCACTACTGCGGTCCGTTGTTTGGTTCCCGCGGCGCTGCCTTCAGCTCCTCGTGCCCAAGGGAACGTCGTCGGGCCGCCCCCGCGTCTCTGCTGCCGTACGGAGCTCGCAGTATTCACAAAGACTCTTTTAATAGGTCCTGTCTTGCATAGTTATGTATTTTTGTACTCTTGTTATAGCACAGCATTTTTTTTTAAAGACAACACTATGAACCCTTTGGTTAAGAACTGTGGATTGAACTCCAAGAAAGTCACCTTTTTTTCAAGAAAAGACACTTTTAGATATTGTATCCTTGTCACGTGTCAAATCTTTTGTTCTATTTATTTTGTCACTTTTTCTTCTCTACTTCAGGTTCTCTCTCTCACCGGGGTCCTGCTCATTTCAGGGATCCAAATATCTGTCGGTATTTGACCTGGTGCCAAAAGAAAAACTGAATAATTTATGAATCTCTCGCACCAAGTTTGAATCAAGTTCTCCACTAATGCCAACACATCATGTCAACTAATTGAACAGTTTAACAGTCTAAACTGATCTGTCTCTCTGGTCCCAACTTTTTAGATGTGAGAATTTGCTGTTAATTTAATAATTAACTGTCAAAAAACAACAAAACAAGTCATTAAGAAATCACGACGAGCATTCTTGACTGTTTTCTGACTAAACTGTTATCGCAGTTCATCCTCAACGCCGTAAACAAACTCAACTCAAGGTCAACTTACTCACTTCTTCCGGTGCTTTTGACCTCATCTCATGGTCTTCATCTCAGTTTGCCAACGAGACTAACCGCTCCAGAACAAGTGAGGAAATTGAGATTAAAGAATAAACTATTGATTTAAAAAACTAATCAGCCTAACCTGCCATGTAACAATCAAACTGTAGCCAAACTGTAGTAACTCTTTGTCTCCTGCCTGTATTTCTTTTGTCCACTGAAAGTAATTGTTACCAAAGCTCGCCAAAAATGAATACAGCTTCTCACAGATGACCTTGTACAATATTCAGACCACTGTTGTGATGACACTGTCTGTCAAAGCGTCTGGTTTTTCGTCTCAGTGCCGCAGACTGTATAATGTGGTGAGTTTGAAAACCTTTTTGTGACTGCATACTTTTGTGGAAAAGACTAAATAAAAAATGTAAATATTTGGACACGATATTTGTTAGATCGTACCTATTCTCTACGATCAGAATTTAGGTGTAAGGTTTCTTATTGCAGTGAGTGTTGACCAGTTCCGTTGGAGCGGGCTTTGGTTGAGAGCAGAATGCAGTGGCCGAAGTGCTCACTCGGCTATCGTCTGATGATTTAGCTTTTCATTGATCTCTTTAAACAGATATTTACATATGCATGTCTCTCAGCTGCAACTCCATCCGTGTGTTTCATGTTGCTAATTGAACTGAAAATAATGACCGGCACCCTGAAGAGAGGAAGTCTCAGCCCTGATATCTGTGTTCCGGATACCCGCTGGCGACACCGGAACCCCCCGAAATACTGCGTGTTGCCCCCCCTCCAGAAGCTAAATAAGCGACGGGCCGACAACCAATGAGTTCTGAGAATGGGTCGTTTCTGGCTGCGGTCTGTTGTGATAGTTTCCCTGTAAAAGCCCTCAGCAGCCAGAACGTCACTGAACCAGGAGGTTCCCTTATCTGAAACAGGAGCGACAGGCTGCCATGTTTCGTGTGTTATCAGCGTTCTGTTTGTGGAAAACGCCCCTGACGGGATGGTGCAGGAGAGAAGACGGGCCGGCCTCGGGATGCAGACAGAGCCAGGTCTAAACCGGGAGGCGAGAAAGATAATGGAAAAAAAGAGGCTTCTGCATCAGAGAAGTCCCGATGACCTCCAGCAGCATGTCCGCTTATCTTCTTGCTGCCGTCGTCATTTCTCACATCTTATGTTTGAGAACGGCTGCAGTTTCAAGAATAATCTAACATTTCAAATTGAAGCTCAATTTACGGTTCTATTAACCATCGGCGGAGCAAGAACAAAAAACTAAAGAAGACGAGCACGACAGCATCCTCGTGATACTTTCTCTTACTGAAACGCACTTAACTAGTCAGCACAGTTCATCTTTTGATCCAAAACGCAGATGAGACGTAACATTGTGAATGGGAAACAAATTCATACAACAGGAGGTTTTCCTGTGTTTTTGCAGCTTTAGCATGTTAACATCCCACGACTCTGTTAGTTCAACAGGCGAACAGTCTGGCTGAGGCTGATGTAGGAATACACCTGGATGCTGGGGCAAAGGTCACGCTGGATAAACCCAATAGCAACAGCTCTTAGAGGGCTACAGCTATACTTATAGAATCTGGAGTTACAATATGTGGCGTTGCGTTGTCTTCATCCTCTCTGGGGATGAATGTCTGGACACGTATATATGAACCGTCATCTTTTGTTGTGTTCCCTTGCGAATGTCCAACAATGCGTGTTAGTTTCTGCTAGAAAAGTTACGAATCAGAAGAATAACGCGGTCAGAGGGCAGATTCAGACGGCGCTACACACTTCTCGCGGTGTCATGGGTGATGATTGAGAGGGATCATTTCTGTATCAACCCATATATTGCGGTTTAGGAAATTGTGGCAAATAAATCCACAGCGACATCTGGTTTCACACGGGACACAAACAGCGGTCTCCTGGGTGAAAGTGTAGTGCTTTTATCATTATCGTACATTAGTAACATGACCATAGCGCTCCTTCACTTGGACGAGTAAAATGATTTTCTACATAAAACCCTCTATAACTGTGAGGCTCGTTTGCTCCTCTCTGTCCTCTTTCTGCCTCTCTCTCTCTCTCTCTCTCTGTGCCGTCAAAGCAAGCAGACTTTAATTAAATACACAGATTAATGGAGGAGAGAAAGAAAAAAGAACCAGAAGGAGTGGAATTAAATACAGCAGAGTATGGGCTGACATGCTTCAAATCCCAGCCAGGAGTGCTGGTAATGAGCTCCCCCAGGGCGGCGGGGCTCACCGAACAGCACACGGCCCCGTAGTCAGCTTCAAAATCCAGGGATAATGTGTACAAAGAGGGGACTCGGGGACGGCTCAGTCAATAAGTTGACTTTTCATTGTCATGTCCAACATGTCCAGGGTGTTGCCTCCCTCATAATTTATGCCGCTGCTCATTTGGCTCAAGGCTTCAGTTTTCAAACCAATATGACGGCGTATAATCCAACGAGTGGATTATTGTTTAATCCTCAAACATACCCACAGGTTTCACTTTGTAGTCTGAATGGAAAATTGGAAATGAATAATCTCCCCCGTTACTTTGTCCTAAATTACATCGGTTGCCCAACATTTTTATGAAAAGGATAACGTGTCGGTGTTTCTGGCTCCGGCTCACTGAATGATAGATTCCCGTTTCCATAATGCCATTTCTAATTTTGGCCCTTTGTGGTGACCGAGCATGAAGCAGGAAATCAAAGTTCCCCAGAAATGCCACGCAGAAGCACATGAGTTTTAATCTTCCTCAAACCAGAAACCCATGATGTTTATCTTCCTCTTTGTTTTTACGCCCCACCAGTTACATTATCAGAAGGCAATAAATAAACATGTCGCTCCTTTAATGATGGAGAGGAATGTGGCAATGCTGTTCATTAATTATGTATTTCAAGTCCAGGTCCAAGCAGTTTCAAGGTGGATTCAAGAGTCTTGATGGTGCCCATTCGACATTCTTCATACTGTTGGCTCTAAAATGAGAAGCGGGAGACGATGTACATTTGTGTTCACTAAAATCATAATTACAACCCTGAGCCAAGATAGATAACGAGGTTCCCTCATATACTGTATATACTGTCTCCTGGAATAATTTGGAGCAGTTAATTTTTTACACATAGTCTTTGTCACGTATAAATATATACAGTATCTATATAAGACGTGTATTAAACATATTTGCATGTCCTAAAGGTTATAAATGTGTTGGATTATTTCATAATATATGAACTATTACAGATTTAGAAACGGAAATAATGATGAATCTAAAACCTTTTCCCACTCACCTACTTTGAGAATCACTGAAATAGTTTGCACATTGTCACAGTTTATGAAAAGTACGATATTGCACACAAATGTGCATAAAACTAGAGAAATACTCTTCTTTATGGAGCTGGCTTAAAAAGAAAGGGACAAACACAAACTGTGGACAGAAAGCTGGAGACAATATGCCTGAAATATCACGGCATTGTGCAACATTATGAGATTTTCCTTCATCTGGACTCAGGAGCACAAAGTGCACATAAATATAATTTTTAATGCAGACTGCATGAAATGTCAACAAACCCATTTTCTAATCCGACAATGTCAGCTGAGTCAAAACTAATTGATCATTATCAGACTTGACCTTCCAATGTTCAGAGAGTCTTCATCAAATTTGCATTTCATCTGAACTTTTCTACAATTGAACGTAATCGAAGCGGTGAAAGAACGAAGCCCGGCCGTCTCCTGACACGATGATTGGGGTGTTTTGTCTTTTCCGCGAAGAGCGACGGCTCCTTCTGTCGACAGCAGCAGCCAAATGTCAGTTTAACTACATCTGAGACTGGCGAAAGCTTTTAAATCGCTGCCAACTGAAGGAGAGCTCAGTGTAATTTAAGTCATTCTTCATCATTGTGCTGTCATTTCACTGTGGCGGCCATCGGCGGCTCCGACAAAAGGTCAGCATCCAGATGAACCACTCAGGCCGAGAGCCTCGGAGACGCCTAATGGAACCGCTCTCTTCCGTCTCTACAGATCTAGTCTCTTGAACCTTTGCTCTCTTCCCCAATTCTGAGTTGAAGAGGTTTTGGCAAATATCTTCGCCTCAACAAAATCTTGATTAAACTCGTTCAGGCTGTTCGTGCCGAGGAACCGCTACAGTAGCCAGAACAAACATATGATTTAATAGAGGCCCGTCTGGCATTTTATACCCCAAAAGGATCGATCCGTCGTCTGCAGCTAATAATAACATTCAAACAATTCTTCACACTGTAACACAGATGCCTCCATTCGCTTCATCTTAGAAGCCTTCATGTGCGTGTTCATCCATCTGGCTCAAATGGGATATTAATGACAATGATGTGGTTTGAGCCTCTTTTAGCTTTTAGCACATGTCCACTGTACACCACCCAGTCCACTCACCAGTAGACAGCAACCAGTTACTGTTCGAGTCTCGCCGGTGAACATGGTGGAATATATGGAAGCTTAAGAGGCAGACATTGGTGGAGACCAAAAACAGAGCTAAAAGATGGGTGATTATTGGACAACCTTTTTGCCAACACTCAAACATATTTGTATCAATTGTGCTTTTGTGCAATTGTGCTTGTGCTAATGTTGTGAAATCCTGCTCGTCCAGCCACATTCCCAATCCTCACTCTTCACCAGGTGCCCTCAGGCTTTTCTCCTTTCATTCAAGATCCTGCAACTCCCATCTGCCCTTCAATCACCCCATTCCCCGTCGCCTGAGCTTCCCCACACATCTCCCCACCTGCACCACGTCTCCCCCCCCCCCCTGAAGCTGTAATCTGAAACTTGTAACCTGCCTGTTTTGAACCTCTGCCTAATCTTTTGGACTTTGAACCCCCCCCCCCCCCCCCCCCCCCCGCCCCGATCCTCCCGCTCCATGGATTTGTTGGTCTGATCTGGACTGCCTCCCTGGTTTGGACCCTTGTGACTCTCAAGTTTAAATCATAGAACTGACTGGCTGCTTTTGTCTGCTGCTGAGTACTTTTACATTACATCTCATTTAGCTAACGCTTTTATCCAAAGGGACTTGCAATGAGTGCATTCAACCATGAGTACAAACTCAGAACAACAAGAATCGAGAAAGTACAATTTCTTCAAGAAAGCCAAACTACATAATGCTATGTAAGTGCCATTGAAGTGCTAATCTATTTTTATTCAAGGTCTACTTCCTTTGTTACCCATATCCGTTGGCCGTGACACATGTCCAGTATTCTTTGTTTACCATGACTTGGTCAACAGCCACTGATCAAATTTGAAACATGCTCACTTTTTTTTTTATCCCGCGTCATCTTCAGGACATAATTTCCATTTGTACAGAAGAGAATGTAATATCCAAAAGGGCAGATCGCTGTCGATATTAATGGAGCACATTGCCGCTCCTCAGAATGTAATCCTTAATGACTCCTTGATGTTTCCTCTTACAAACAAACCTTAAATGTGTTAGCCTCTGGAAGAAGTTATTTTCACCTTCTTTTTAAAAAAAATATATAATCTACGAGACAACGTAATTCAAATAGGGGAAGTGAGACGGAGATCAGTCATGCAAATCTCAGGCTGAAATACAATTTTTTTCTAATGAAGACATTCACTCTTGTGATTGTTCAAATACCTTTGAGAAACTCAGAAGCTCTGGTGTTTCTCTGCTCATTTCTCCTCACTTTATTCTCCTCGTCTTATTTGATCCAGAGGAGTAAACAACAGTCTTCTAGTAGCAAACACACTGAAACTCTGATTGGGAGCATGAAATGCAGCTGAAAATGCAGACCTTTCTTTCCTGGGTGATTTTTCAGGGAACTGCGCATGAATTACCAACATGTGAATAAAAACCGGCAGCAGGATTTTGCGTGTCTGCTGACAAGAGCCGAACAAACGTCTGTTTGTTCTCGGAGCAGCTCTCTGATGAGAAAGGTGAGCGAGATCGAAACCTGGCAGGGAGGCCGACTCTCTCTGTGTACTCAGCACCGTCAGCCTCCTCCCCGAATCAAATCTCTCTCTCTGTGTGTGTGTGTGTGTGTGTGTGTGTGGGAGAGAGAGAACACACTCAGCTATGAGGGTCCGTGAGGCGATAAGGAGCACTAACAAACAGGAGCCAGAGCAAAAGGAGAGACGTTGATGGATGGAGGTGGAGGCCACAGGGAGCTCCGTGTTTACATGACACCCAGGTGCAGCTGAAGGCCAGACGAGTGCAACATGTTCGGGTGATATTATAAATATATCTGGGTCGCAGTGTTTTTATTATATCATATCAGATTTGCCGGACGAGCAAAATGTGTGTAGTGACGTTTAAATAACTAGACAGAAAGACCAAACGCGCTTATGCATGTACAAATATATATATGTGTGTGTGTGTGTGTGTGTGTATATATGTACACATTCAGCCTTCAGTCACATTCTCTCTTGCTCGAACACGTTCATTTGTCCAACAGATGCCTTCTGACTCCTGTCGCATCACTCCCACACCCATCCACGCCCCGTCCCAGTCAACTGACCCTCCCCGCCCAACATGCTAATCCTGTTACCACTTTACTCATCATCCCTGCATATAGAGTATATGCCTGTGTATATAAAAGCCCCTTTTCCTCAGCTTGTCCATGATGCTTTGTTACTTCCACCAAGAAGATTATGTTTTCAGTTTGGTTTGCTTGTCTCTCTGTTTACCAGAAGGAAAAACTATTGGCCTGAAAGTCCTGGCATATCGTGGGCCGAGGGAGAGCAGCGGATTGGCCTTGGCAGAGGTCTGCGATGTCTGACCGCCCATCTGGTTGCTCATGTTTGTTGTTGCTTTCAAGCCTCGTCCCCTTCAATCTCACATCTCCCTCAACCCTGTGACACAACAGGGTTGTAATATTATCAGTGATGGCAAAACGGGGCTAAAAGCAGTTTCACACCAAGCATGGACATTTTATGAAAGAAAAAAAAAAGATTTGCATGCACACCACACTGTGCAACATTAATGCGAGGAAAGTCTGTGGAAATATGTCTGACCAATGAAATCCACTTTCCAAGTGATGTCATACCTTGAGGTAAAACAGGAAACAAGACACAAAAACTCCAGATCCTGACAATGAGGGCAATAACTCCATACTTCTAGACACCAAATATTGAATGACAAACGCAGCGACGACCTCAACAACGAAATGCAGAACAACATATGGCTTGAGTTCGCATATGAGAGGAGACAACTGCCTCGTCGAGATATTTTGTTGTTCAATCCACGACCTCCTCCTTCATGGACTTTAATAACAAACCAAATTACTTCAACCTTTTGCTCCTGACGGACGCGAGTCATAATTACGGCTGCTTCAATTAATGCGGCGGGCGTATATTATATCCTTCTAACTGGATTTACGCATTCAGAATGTTAAGCGGCATTGGTAGTATTTGAGTCCTGACAGAGGAGAGCTCCTCAGTGCTCGAGGAAATGCAGAGCATTGATTAGCGGCATGTTCTGCAGACAGAGTCCACAGACTGAGACAAAAGGGGTTTCCACTTTTGTTGGATTTTCAGGATTTGCTGTCGAGCAAAAGTGGATTGGTAAAAGTGGAAAAAAGCCAAACGTCTCTTCCGGCCTTCAGAGTGCCAGGATGATGGACAGATTACATCCCTTTTTACTGGTGACTCGGGTCCAACAGATATCAACTCCCCACCCCGTATTTCTCTCTCTTCAACAACAGACCATGGGCGCCGTTTGTCTCCTAGGAAACCTCGTCGGTTTGAAACCCACTTGGTTTCAAGGAGGATTGGTTTGCAGAGATAAGGACATTTCATCAGCATGACACTGGAGACCAGCTTGAGAAAACTCTGCTTTTATCAGCAGAGAGCAACAGAACGTTTCACCATCAATCTTGATTTCTTATATCAAACTTACTCCCACGATCTCAATGTGGCATTAGAGTTTAGGATTACAGTTTGCTATACTGATTTAAGTCTGTAGTCTATTCATAGTATTATATATGTGTTGTATTACATTCTGAAAAGCAGCTGGTCTCATTCTGTGCTAAATTTAACAAGCAGAATCAAATATTACAGAATCTCAGACTTGCATCAAGCAGAGAGAGTTTCTTTATGGTGTTAACTACAAACATGCACTAATGTCTTGCTGGATGCTACATTTCAGAGATTCAGATGATCAATCTGTGGATGTGTCTCCTCTGCAGGCTCTCCCGAAATTTTTTTTTTTTAATGTACACCAACACACAGAGAGAGGTTTTCCATATTTAATGCTCTTCAGCTTTAACACGGAGACCGACTGCAAAGGTTTTATGGTAAAAACACTAAATAGTATTTTTCTTCCTATTTGCAGCTGAAGCTCTAACTCATCGCTGCTTCTCTTCCTTCAGTTGGTCCTGAGCGTTGTTCTTGGCACTGCCATCCACTTCAGGGTTGTTTTTCAATCATCAGATAATGGATCGCCTCTGCATCACACCCCTTTCTCACTTTCTGCCTCGCCCACATCTCCTCTTCCTCCATCTCAGTCATTATGGTCCATTTGGGGAGTCGGTAAACATGCAGCGCTGCGTTCAACATGCACAAACAAAACTGCTTTATTAATTTGAGCTGCTGGAGGAAGGCGGAGCCTCGCCAACAAAACACTGCACTGAGTAAAACCTGGTGCCATGGCAACCTCGGGAGCACAGCATGCAAATCTCCACGGCAACCTTTGTGTGTGTGTGAGAGAGAGAGAGAGAGAGAGACAGTCGGGGAGAAAGAAAAAGAGAGCGGTAATGACTGAAAGACATCGAGACAACAGAGAATATATTTTAAAATCAATCATCTCACTCTTCATCTCTCTGACTGCAGCTTGCAGGAGATGAATAATGTGAGAGCTGAGGGGCAACAAAGGAAAACAACAACAACAACAACAACAACACAGTTTCCTCTCTCAAAGGCATCGTGCCACCTTGTTGTTTTCCTCCTCTGCTCCAGTTTCTTAAAGGATCAGTTCAGCCAAATTATAAGCGAAGAAATTATTCCCAGCTCTGCAAAAATGTCAGCGTGACACGGTTTCTGGGAGGTGTTGCAGCGTGGAGATAACAATGTTGGTCAGGTGGTCGATACCGCTTTGGTCCGTACTGAAATATCTCATCAACTATCGACTATTAGACACTAGTGGTCTCGAGACGATGAAGCCTACAGACTGGACTCACAAATTAGTCATTTTGGGTGAATTAACCATTGAATTAATAGCAAAGCCTGATATATCGTCTTCCTCTTTGCCATAGAAATCCACTGTTGTCCATTAAAAACAAGTGATATATTACATCATTACCATGGATATACTCACTGGAGTCTAATATTAATCACCAAAAGTGGATTAATCCACCACTGAAAATAGTCCCTAAAAAATACACTTCTTCTTCCTCTTTGTTTGATTAAAAACAATAACCAGCTGTTTCAGGAGTCAAAGTATTGAGAGACAGACTATCACTCTGTTGACAGTAAAAGAACACCAGACTTTTCCTTGAATGTTTATGTGTGTGCTCATAACGCTCATCTTACTTGTTCCTCTAAGATGAAACAAGAACATGTTTTACCAAACACAAAATGTGAATTCACCAGTTCACAGATTGTTCCTCCAGACTCCCGGAGACGCACGCTGCTGTGACCTGCAGCTATTAATTTTTTCAATCAGAGTTTCTTATTTGCATCCGACCGAAGGCGTTAATGAATCGCTGCTGTGCGTACGCGGCTGCCCACTGAGTCTCCATCTCTGCAGACGACTTTGACCTCGTTCTGAAGGGCCACGGCTCCCCCAACGCTGTCGCCTGTGTTTTCTAAACCTAAATCTCCTCATGGAGGCGATGCATTCCTGCTCGGCGTGCAGATGTTTGTCAAACGGGTTCAGAGGTCAACGGGTGGTGTTCTGTCCAAACAGCAGCACGTAGACTTCACCTTCGTCTTCCCCTGCTGTTTAAACAGGAGCCACCTAAAATATGAACGTTGTTTCCCAACACATTTGGATGGCGAGAATTAAACATTTGTCAGGTGGGTTTGTCAATCCAAAGCCTGTAGTTCACATTCAATTAAAGATCATTTCAGTGTTTTTACCACCCGGGTTCTTAGCTCCCCTATTGTTGGAAAACACATTGTGATCGCCACCTTAATTGCTGCAATCTGGGACATTGCTGCAGACAATAGGCGACTGACTTTCCCTCTAGTGCCACCATGAGGTTGACATTTGTGGTTCTTTGGAAATGGCAGCAATGGACAACAATGTATGCGTTTTGGGATCTTTTTCAGAAATTCATGAATGAGCAAGTCTCAATAACGCACCATTTCAATAAGCCCACACAGTGGGTGTTGTGGGATAAAGCGAGCTGTATAAGGGGAGGTGGAAGGGTAAACAAATAAGAAAAAAATAAGGTTGTTTGTACCACTTGTGCAACAGGAAGTCTACATTGATTTATGTGTCATGTGACCATCATACTGAAGAAACAGCCATTCGATAGTTGTTTTAACCCAAACCTAAGTGAGTAGTTTCTTAAAGCGTGTGTACGTGTAACAAGCCGACATTGACATGTGTTTCTAGACTATTGTAGGAAAACGTGCACACAATAAAAGAGATGTAACTTTCTCACGAGAACCGTTGTATGATGATATTTTGGAAATAGTGGATCATTTTGCCTCCTCAGAGCTCTGATCCTACTAAAGTACAGCATTGCATCCACATTAAATAGCACACGCCTGGGAATGTTTCTTTGCAGACATACAGAAAAACAACCCCCTTCAAAAGCACTTGAGTTGAGACGTGAACCATGAAAGTAGAACTTCCGCCATCTTTCCATCCCTTTGATTCTGCCCACCACTCTCTCTTTATATCTGAAGGGCTTCTAGTGTCGATGCTTTCTTTAGCAAACTAGTCCGGTCAGCCATTACACATGTGATACGCAGAGCGATGTTTTTATCCCCCAAAACTTTTTTTTACTGCTGTCAGACGCGACGCCAGTTCTATGCAGAATTCTGAGAGGAAAAATGAACTGAAAGCGCCCACTGTGTTTTTTTGACTTGTGCCCCCCCCCCCCCCCCCCCCCCCCGACTGCTGCTGGAGGTTAAAGGACGTTAACGTCTTCCGATATTTTTTTTCACTGGCCGAGTTTTTAGGGAAATCTGTCTTCCTGATTGTAGTGTGAGCTCGGCGCTAAACACCACACAGGCCCTCGAGTCATTTGACATGATTTCACAGGCAAAGACCTCAGTTGCATCACTCGTCTTTCATGGCTGCCGCAGTCCAATTTTCCATGGCCTTCCTTTCGGGATTAGAGGAAAAAATAAAATTCAGAAAACACTTGAGAGTCATGAGGATGGATGTGAGATCAGCGTTGCCAAAACCTGCAGATCAGACTTCGCGGTCTTCGTTAGCAAACAGCTCGGGCAGACCAGACGGTTCTGACATGAACTCCTTCTTTCTCATCGTCCGACATTTGTTTCATCCTCTTCCATTATTCGTTCATAAATAATGCAACATTGAGGATGCAGCGTCCCGGCAACACTTTTATTACAAAATGACATTTCGCAGTGGCAATTATTCCCCTGAGTAATGGTGAGCGCTGCTTGTCGTGTGCAGGTGGGGGTGCTCTTCAGCCTGAGATCTAGCGCCTTGCTAGAGCTGTACGCTCCGATTTAATACAAATACTCTTTCATTTTGAAATAGTAGCCTCGTGTTGTTGCCTTTTTGAAGCTTGTGCATAATTAAATACATTATTATTTGATGTATTATAAAATAGCCCCCCTGGTAATTCGGATCTGGGTGTCGGACCAAAATACTGTTGTGTAACATGACTCATCAGTAATACAGGCCCACGTCTGTTCCCATGCATAACATCATTCATTTGAAGACAGATATCCTTTCATGGCTATTTCTGACCCCCCTTTTGAGCTTCACATGTGAATGTTTAATATCTCCAGACAACACTGATCGTAAGCGAGAGCATATCATTTACATAACTGTTCATGGAGCTACTTTTCAGAGGAGAGGGATTTGGACCAGATAAACATGCACCACCTCCATCAAGCGATTAGAAAACTCCTACGTGAAGGTGCTTCTGGGAAAACTGCCTGATGATGTGAATAAATCATGATTTTGAACATTTGGTTAACACGTATGCGGTCCCACGTATGCGTTAGATCTACAAATGTTCCTCAGCAGTGGAGCCATCCTGATGAAACAACCTCTTTGCTTTAAATAAATCTTATGAACTGGAGCCAATTTAACTATTTTTTTATAGCCAAGTACCCCATTAAGGAAATAACTGTCATTTCTGCGGCCCAATTTCACCAAAAATGGTCAAATTAGATTCTTGCAAATTTGACTAATCGCTGTCTTTTTCATGCCGATCTAGACTAACCATTAATTCCATTTTGTTTTGATAGTTTAAAACTTTTTTACCACATGATTTAATAATTTGCCGATATTTAACATTTGTTGAATAATAATGTACTATTTCCTATTTTCTTGTTGTATATTTTCATAATTTTGTTTCGATGTTTTTACAGGCCTACAGTAAAGACAGCATGTGCATTTTCTTTTTGCAAGCTGCTGCTATTCCAACAAAAACATAATGATAGGCCTCATGAACGATCCAAAATGTCTCCAACAGATGATAGGCTGAACGGCACAATATGCATTCGACTTGGCTTTGATTAGAGACTTAAACAACAAACATATTATCATGGTTAAAGTACAGTTTGGGCTCATGAGGGGGGGGGGGGGGGGGGGGGGGGGGGGGGGGGGGGGGGGCATGAGAACAGACACCAGTCGCAGGAGGGTTAGTTTGGTTGGTGAATGGCTCCCCTATGCAATATCCAACAATAACAATGGAAGGAAATAGAAATCTTGAGTAACATTTCAGGGTAAATGGAGTTTATTTATGTTTATCCTCCAGTAGAGCCCCGGTAATGACATCTCTGGAAAGGAATCGGGCTTCAGGGAATGGATGCAGTCAGAGGAGGGCTCCCACGTCTACCGTAAAGTGTGTGTGTGTGTGTGTGTGTGTGTGTGTGTGTGTGTGTGTGTGCTCACATTCATTTAGAGAGAAGAGGAGGTTGGTGGAGAGGTGCTCCTGCAGGTATCCTCACTGGAATAGTGATGAATTTGAAGAGACTGAGGACGTGTGTGCACATATTCACTGACTGTTTGTCACAGGTAACCGCTATTTCCTGAAACTGTGTTTGTGTGTGTGTGTGTGTGTGTGTGCGTGTGTGTGTGTGTGTGTGTTATCAACAGGTTCTCCTTTAAAGGAAGGAATGTGCAGAAACTCCAGATTAAAAATCACATTTGATCTCAGCCCAGTAACCGTTGTGTAGAAATAAAAACATCTGCCTGTTCACTGTGAGATAAGCACAGTTTGCCATCTGGTGGATGAAAGTAGTACAGCGTATCATACAACTGTATTCTGTTAAATCAGAAGGCAGATATGTTTTTTTCTTTTCCTGTCTACATGTGAGGAACAATTCTAATTGAGTTGTTTTAGTTATTGTGTTATTATTATCCAGTATCTGGGCCTGTAGTTTCTTTGCTTTACCAGTGGAGGAAAGTACAAGTTCCTGTGGTGATGAACAGGTAAACACTGTCTGCACTGTTGCTGTTGTTTGCACCGTTAGCATCAAGACGCCGGACTCAGCCGCCAGCATGTAGACGGGTAATTAAAATACAGCACCTTTCAGTACAAGCATCTCAAAACTGAGCTTGCATATTTCCATATTATTATGCTACTTTAAACCTCTACTCTACGACAATTAATATATATATATATATAGTATATATTACTATTTACTGCACTACGTGTATTTGACAACTATAGTTTCTACTTATTTCAGATTAAGATTTCACATGTAAAACATATGAAGCATTTATGGATTAGATTACTGATTTATTAGAATTTTCTTTGGCAACATGAAGATGCTATTGACATTGGTGTATCTTATATACTATTACAAGCATGTATTTTAAATGCTCTTTTAATGGAGTCGTTCTACACTGTGATATTGAATATTTAACTTAAGTAAAATACTTATTTCGATACTTCTTTCCACAACTCACCACAATTGCTCAGGTGCTCAGGGGCTTCAACTAACTCTTATTTCCAAATGAGTATTTAATGAAATTTGTTTTCAATTCATTAATCATTATTGTCCTTGATTCTAGTTGCAAACTAAAATCTGTCCAATAAAGCGGATCCTGATTCCATCTTGGGGTCTAAAATGAGTTCTCACAGCACAAAGTGACGTCTTTCTGAAGTAATGTTTTCTCTGCTCGTCCTCTTAGTTTAGTGTGTTCTTATGCCAATATTTCCTTTGTAGCACTATTATATTATTATATTCATCATGAGGGGAACATGAATATCTGAACTACATTCCAACCAATTGTTGACGAGACATTTCTCTAAAAACTACAAACATCAACTTCATGATGCAGATGTGTGTGGGCAGGGCCTTATAAAATAAAATACAAGATATTTTTAATTTTATTTATATGTTTGAGTTTTTGTTTGTTTGTAGAGTTTTGACAAAGAGGGCCCTAGTTTCACAAATTGTCCTTTAGTAATTGAAAAGTCATCCATCGTGTTCTTGCACATTTCTACCGGAAGAGGGCGCAGTTGCCCGTGATTTCTCCCAGACTATCACCGTGAACGCATAATAACACACCAGTGTGTTTACCACGTTTATCACTGCTTCATGTTTCATAAGACTCGTGCATTTTTCTCTTTGTGTTATTTTGCGACGGAAAGAAAATCAAACCGAGACCATTTAGAAAACAACACACTCAAATGTAGCTTGAAGCGCGTGAACTATTTCTGACGCAGTGCATTTGATCCAAGACGAAGATCTCAACAACAATATGTTGTTTATGAACCCACAAAAAAAAACACGCTGCAACGTGAAGTTTGCACCAGCAGTGCGCGTGTGCACCTCGCAGGCTCCGGGGGTCGCCGCCGCAGCTCGTGAGGACGCGCGCTGCCTCATTGGCACATGTCCCGGCGGGGTGGAGCGTAGCGGGGCCGCCTCTCGTGTTGCGGTCTTGTTGTGTCAGCCTCTCCGCAGACACAGCAGCTGCAGCGGTCGTGAGGAGAGCAGCACCCGACACGAATCGGTGGACGTTAGTTCCCCCACCCCGCAGCACCACCACCACCCCCCCCCCCCCCTGCCCGGTTCGACCTCAGGAGCAGGGCGCAGTCGCGAGCCTGGGAGGTGGATCTATTCGTGCGCAGCTTCCAGAGGGTGTGTTTTGATCCTGCGGAGGATCCGAGTCGGAGGACACAGGAGGAGTCCTACGGGTGGGGAAAGGTGTGTGCGTGTGTGATCCCCGGTGACCCCGGTGTCCTTCACAGCGCTGACGCCGCGTCCACGCCGTCTTGGAGGAGCCGTTTGACGGCCGAATGGATGCGAGTGCGTGAGGAGAATACTAATGAACGGCGCGCCGCGTCCCCCGCTGCTGCTGAGGGCCACAGCGGAGCCGATCAGTCATCCGGAGCGCAACGCGGTCTGCGCACCACCTCAGTCTCCCCACGGGAATTACATGAGCGGGATCTGAGCACCCACAAAAAAACACCACCATCAACAACAACAACAACAACCTCCAGCGGCTCTGCTGAAAGGAGAAAACGCCAAGATGGGCAACAGCTTTTCCAACATCTCTGCCTTCCAGTCTCTTCACATCGTCATGCTGGGCTTGGACTCCGCCGGCAAGACCACGGTCCTGTACAGACTCAAATTCAACGAGTTCGTCAACACGGTTCCCACCATCGGGTTCAACACGGAGAAGATCAAGCTGAGTAACGGCACCGCGAAGGGCATCAGTTGTCATTTCTGGGACGTCGGGGGCCAGGAGAAGCTGAGGCCCCTGTGGAAGTCCTACAGCCGGTGCACCGATGGGATCATCTACGTCGTGGACTCTGTGGACGTTGACCGGCTCGAGGAGGCCAAGACGGAACTGCACAAAGTGACCAAGTTCGCGGAGAACCAGGGCACGCCGCTGCTGGTCATCGCCAACAAGCAGGACCTGCCCAAGTCCCTTCCGGTGGCGGACATCGAGAAGCAGCTGGCTCTGCACGAGCTGAGCCCCTCCACCGCCTATCACATCCAACCTGCGTGTGCTATAATCGGCGAGGGGCTTCACGAGGGAATGGACAAGCTGTATGAAATGATACTGAAGAGGAGGAAATCCCTCAAACAGAAGAAGAAGCGATAACAGCTGCTGTGTTCTGTGGACGGTGCTGTAGTCTGATTAACTGTAAGGAATCCGGGTTCTGCCAGTGTTGCCCTAAACAGGTTTACTTTGCAGTGTTTCTTTTTTGTTGTTGTTTTACTTCTTTTCCTTCACATCCTCAGTTTGGATTAAAGCTGTTCGAGTGCATCATTCTGCGCACAGGAAGGAGGCTGCAGGATATAGAATCCATAATAACCAAAAAGACAAATATAGAAAAGAAACTTGAAATGACTCTTCAGATCTACAGCGTGGAGAAAGAGACGCGGGCGGGCCCCGTTTATCTGCTGCTTTGTCGTGGACTTTGAACACAGTTTTGAAGAAGAAGCTCCTCTGCTGTAGGGAGGACTGTTATGACACAGTGGTTTTTATTTCCACCCACAGGAGGTCTACTGTGGGAATCACACGTTTGATTTTGCACGTGGCTCGGGTCACTTGTGCCCCCTGCTCTTTTTATTTTTTATTTGGAGGACAGACATCTGTAGTTTCCGTCTGGATGTCATGCTGACTGTTTCTTTGGGAGCATTGAAGTAGCCTTTCCTCTGCGCGGTGGACTGAGGACAGAGTGTTCACTACTTTGCACTTTTCATTTCCTAACAAACAGTAGATAACTACACTGTATTAATAGAGGAGCCAATCCAGGTGGTTTATGTACTAAGAAGCCAAAATTGAAGTATTTTTTGAATATTAAAAGATTTAAAATCCATGGGTGACTGTTTTTCATTCACGTGTTACAGGTTACACTTGCAGCAGCTGGTGGGATAATACAGACAGCATGGCACTATAAAAAACTGCGAAACTGTTGACCTGATTGACTTCTTTACCCAGATGCTCACAGGTGTGGATCAAAGGGGAAAGGGTCAAAGGTCACCGAGTTCAGAGAGCCTGCAGAGGGTTAAACGAGAGGAAAGCCTTCTGAAGCTCAGGGTGTTAATGAAAAGCCCCAGCGCACATTTCTGTTCCAATCTACTGCACGTAAAGTGAACATTTACAGCAAAGCCGGAGCTCGTTTGTGAAATTTATGGATCTGCATTGCGGTGCTGAATTTTTTGCTTCACAGCAGTGTTTACAGCAGCAACCAGTGCTCCAGTGGGACCAGTACCCGCCAGTATGTTCGATCATTTATGGCCAAGATATCCGTTTCTTTGTACGGCTGCTGTGTGAAATACAATAGGTGGTCCAATTCAGTCGGACAGCTTTTCCTTACTTATTTGAGTGTCGGCAACAATCCAAAAAAACCCAAATATATTCAGTTCAATATCATACAAGATGAAGACAAAAACAGGAAATATGCACATTTGAAGAAGCTTGAACCAGATTATTTAGGCTTATTTTTTAAACTCACGAATAACTTAAACGACTAATAGCGTAAACAAATCGATTGCTTGCTTTATCTTTAACTTTCATGTGTATATTTATATTCCTCATGCGCCTGCTTTGCCGACCTTTCTCGTTCAAGCACACAGTAAATATGTTGGATCGCTTCATTGATTGAGTTCTTGTTCTGTGTTACTAGTTGTGGAGTAGCCTGGTTCTCTCAGGGGGCGGGACCTAATTAAGTACATTTTAATACTGTACTAAAGTACATTTTGAGGTACTTTACATGAACATTTCCGGTCTGTTTTACTTTATCTTTATACTCCACTGCAGTTATGTTGCAGCTGTACTTACTTTTTCTTAACATAAAAACACATCAATTGTATTGTTAAGATTTAAGTGAGTGATTTCCGGTGTCTGGTTTATCGTCCGCTCAAACCAAAGATACAGTTCTCCTCTGAGATCATGTAATATTTCACCTAAAAGCAACGTATAAAGAACATTTTTTAAATGGTTATAAATTGTTATTCTTTCCTCTCCCATGAATCACAGAAACAAACCCATCTTGCTCCTCACGTTGTGAGTTTGAGGCCTTTTTCTTTTTTTATGACAGCAGCCTCAGAGAAACCCAGAGGTTTCCCCACATAAACAAGAACAGAGAGAGCGCTGTCATCTCGGGACTACCCGTTGCTATGGCAACAGGATAGCAGAACCAACCCACTGATTTTAAGAAACAGGTTTCCCTTCCTGCAGCCGTCTGCTGCGCTAACCAGCTGTGTTTACCCCGACAGTCCCATGATTTACATTTTTGGGCCGTTATTCCCCAAAAAACTCTGCCTCATACGTGTGACATCTTTGGAAGTTATCGGGCTCAGTTTAGGGTGAGAAAGTGGGAGTGGTTCTCTGGTGGGTATTTATAAAATGTACTCATTTGTTTCCTTAAATGAGACACATTTCCGGCTCGGTTCCAGCTGTGGTTAATCATTATTCGGTCATTATTTAGCCAGCGGGGGTTAAACTGTAGTTCAATTGTTGGAAGTCTGTGTGTGAACTAAAGGCCACCACATACCTGACGGATTGCATGCTCAATTTAACAAATCTCTCCTTATTTTGTCCTGCAAAAGTCAACAATTATTGTTTACACAATGCTTTTTGATAAACCTAACCTAGTTAAAATATTCTTCTTTAAAGTTTGGTCAGAAGTGATGCCGGGTTGTCTCCTTTCATTTGTTGCCAGTAAAGTAGCAGCAGAGCGTCTCTGCATTTGACCCATTTGTCAGTTTGAACCATGCTGGAAAAGTCTAGGAAGGCCACATGTGTGCAGCAGCGTGGCCTAAAAAAACAGCGGCCTCCAAATATACAGCGCCTCCAGAGAAGCTCGTCCTTGTTTATGTGGAAGGAACACGTTTCCCTGTCGACGGAAACCCGGCCTGACTTTTGTCAACTCAACACAGTAGCTGTGCACAACACTTTGGTTTATGCACATAACTTGCTTGGTGACGGTTGTCTGGATACGACAGCACAACATTTCAACCTTCTCAGATGGCCGCTCTGCCAGATTGCTAATGAGTCAAATTGTTTGGAGGGACTTGGCCAAGAGGCCCGAAGACGACACGCTGGACTCAAAGCACTCGCATAGACACTCGTGCACTCACACGACCGGGTGGAGTTAAAAAATGCCAGTACCAATACCAGTATATCCTTAAAGTGATACCGATACCAGTGGAGTACCTCATTCGATACCCACCATGTGAATGGAGGCTGTGTGTGTCCCACTGGTTGGCTAAGCATCGCCCCATTGTTCTAGGTGCATTACAGCCTCCCTCCCCCCAACGGGTCACACTGTTGGCTGCTCGCTGCCGGATCAGACCTGTGTGTTCAGAGCAGTGTGCAGGCGGACGTCCCGTCTGTATGGATCGTAGCATTGAATCGAAGAACGCTGGCGCTAATCAGCTGCGAGCAAAACTATAGTAATTGACAAAAGGATCGATTAGAGGTATCGTTTAACTGGAGAAGTGAACTACTTGGTCCTGAGTTACGAAAGTCAATACCTTTTACCAATACGCAGCTCCATTGACTGCTCCACCTGACAAACAAACACATTGTTCCTCTCCACCGTACCATTGACCAATTGCAGAACATGTCAACTCCCCTTCTGCTACTGACAAAAAACAGACACAACTAAATGTGTATGATCAAATGAGGTAAACATCACTCACTCAAGACATTTGTACAAACAACTTAAACGGAATATTTGGAAGCAGTTGATTCTAGACTTGAGTATATACTTTATTTGAATATTAGTTGCGGCATGTGTTTAGGTCAGGTGATTCCTTCCAGCAGCCAATGATAAGAGCCGCTGAGTAAATACCGTGATTGAAGACGAGTCAAAAGACAAACCAAACAAAGTGGTTCTGGCAGCACTCAAGATTTTAGGTTGCAGACTGCATTTCTGAAATCCCCACCACCTCCCTTATATCTTCCTCCTCCTGTGGTCTTTGTTGGTGTCTCCCTCAGCTCTCCAATTATCTACTTAAAGCGGGAACATAGCCGTTTCTGCCGGAGCAAAACAAACTGCTGATTACTAGGCAGCGTGTCTTTGTGCTGCTACAATCACAGCAGAAATTAAAAGATAATAAGCTGACTCTGTAAATGCTTTCAACCCAAACAGCCAGCTCTGTTTTTTGAGTCTTTTTATTGTCTCCCGGGGGCTCCCGTGTTTGTGGAAACATAATGCCAGACTGGTGTACTTTATTTTAGTCAGAGCCTCACACACTCTGGTTAACCCACAGTGGAACAAGTGAGGGATGATATCTTTCATCTCAGTACAGATAACTCAGGTGTGAAATATTGTGACAGAGTTCAATTCAATATCAGTTTATTTTGTATAGCCCAATATCACAAATTACAAATTTGCCTCAGAGGGCTTTACAATCTGTACACATACGACATCCCTGTCCCAGGACCTCACATCGGATCAGGAAAAACTCCCCAAAAATAACCTTTCACAGGGAAAAAAGGGAAGAAACCTTCAGGAGAGCAACAGAGGAGGATCCCTCTCCCCGGATGGACAGATGAATAGATGTCATGTGTTCAGAATGAACAGCATTTACAAAGTTACATAAACACATTACATGAATATGACAATGTATGAAGGGACCTCCAATCCATGAAACAGAAGGAGGTAGAGAGGAGGTAGACGGAGTTAAACTGGGAAAATCTTTTTAGATAAAACACAGACTGGAAAGTTTGTTCAATTCAACTCTGCCCACAAAAAGTACACTTCCATACAAGTAAACTGCACTCTTAATCAAGGGAAATGAGATTACACTCACAGTTTTAAAACCGGTGGTTAATGTTGTAAATTGAGACAGAATTAAAAAAAGCTACAAAACTTCATTAAGTTTAGAGGGCAAGGCAATTTCGTGGTATGGGGACGTATTTTTTAGGAGACGTGACGGTTAAATTAAACCTTTTACTACCTCAGTTCTTTCATCGCATTGATGTAAAAATCCTCTTGATCCATTTTAATGGCAAATTAATTTAATCCCGGATAATCATTTCCAAATTGGCCCAAATATAAGGTAAGTAACAGGAATGTTAATGTATTCTTACTCCAGTAAAATAAAAGTACCAATAGTAAATGCAGAGTTTAATTTGGCTTTGGTATAAAAACTTTTCATGCTTTTAGCTAAACTTTATAAGAAACGATGGAAGGGAGAAAAGAAGGAAAGAAAAAGACAAGGCAAGTTGTAAACAGGGAAAAAAAAGTCTGGAATAATGATGATATTAGCCATATTTTATCATCTTATCTCAGGATTATTGGGGTGGGCGGATCCGTATACCAAAAGAACCCCTTTTAATTCCTGATGATGATGATGATGATCGTTTAAGTGCAGGGTCAAGTGCTTTAAACATGCACGTCATGAAGTCATTAACAGAAAAGCAAGAAGAAATCTCTTCGAGGTATTGATGACTTCTCCTGATTTGATCGGACCAGATTTTGTGATTTCGCCTCGAAGATGAAGGTAAACGATGGATACTTTAAGGAAGCGGTGACTCCAGCTGTCAGATAAAAAAACATACAGAACTGTCCTTCTGTGACGTAGTAAAAGCCTCTAAAGTGGGTTTGAGTACTCGGTGACTCCACATTCTGGTTTCACCAAACATAAAATAAACCGAGGAGGACATGTATCTCTTCCCGGGTGGATCAGCTCTTTCTTGCTCCTGCAGCTGTTATTCCGTGTTCAGAGGGTTGATAAGCCGTGCATTGTTCGGGTGTGCCTGGCATATGTAGGTCATGCTCTTGTTGTTCTGCCTCCTCCCCATTGCATGTACTGCATGTGTGGGTATGTGTCACTGTTCTCTCAACAGATCTCCTCCATCCTCAAGATAGTGTGGACAAAAGCCGCCTGAACCTGAACGGGCCCATGAGAGCCCAATCTGCGTCAAAGGGTTCATCTTAAATAGATGGTCTCTATGGTTACGGAGGACTGTGGTGATGCACCTGGAGATGTTTAGCAGCCAAAGCCAGAAGAAGAATTAGCTCGCTAGCAACCAGCCCGCCGATTAACACAAACTAATGGACCTCTCAACTAGGGGGAAAACAGCTGAAACCAATGTATTGTTTGCCACTGTGGGCCGTCATTAGCTGTGTTTCCATTTGATTGTCAAGCTAATTTTAAGAAAACTTTCGAATCAACACAAAAAAAGGAATGATAATTATGCGCATTTCTATCAGCTGGTTTGGAGTGAATCAACAAGGCGCTGTAGTTTTATTAGAAGTTGGCGGTGAAGGTTAACACTTTATAAACGGCTATAATCTACCAGCAAACAGAGGAGAGGCCTTCAGGAATTAATTCAATTAGGCAAGTTTAAATAGTTTCATGCTGTTCAGAGACAAAGACAATATAAATATACACCTGGGGAGATGCCGACAGTGGAAACAGCTGATCAGTCATGTGGGTTAAATGTTCACTATGTCAACTCTTTGTCGATAAAGGAACAGTAAAAAAAGAACCTCAAGCAAGCATAACAACTTGTTTGAGCAATTAAGGAAGTTTTATCAATTTTGTGTAGTTTCCACACTTCAAAATACACATAAAACACATACTACAATAACCACACAAACGGCAGACAAATCCGCGTAGAATATTCTAGTATTAAAGTGAATATCAGATATTGACACATGCTAACTTGGGTACGTGGGTCTATCTGAAGGTTGTTAAATGTAATACAGCGAGGTCTTTTACACATTGTTCTGTGCTGGTTTATTCCCTCTGTGCTCAGCTGCAGACTGAAGAATGTGTCGCCCTGCTGCTGCAGTTTAGTCTGAGAGTAGAAACATGCCTCTATAAGGAGACGACGCCTTCAGGGACACACAGGTTCCTCCAGCCACCGACCATTCATCTTGGCACTGGGACATGTCTTCCTCCAGTAACCCTCCAGTACCCCCCCCCCCCCCCCCTCCCCTCCCCTCCCCTCCCACACACACACACACACACACACACACACACACAAACACACACACACTGAGGAAATGACAATCCTTTCTTCTTGCTTCCTGCTTAGTAAAATGTGGCTGAATTATGCATTTCATCGGATGACAAAAGAGGCCTGTCAGACTCTGCATAATCAAACAGCAGCTCAGTGCGGCTGCCAGCGGACATCCATCATCATGCAGGAAGAAAGAACACATGCATGGTCACGTTTTTATGACCACAATGCACTTGTTTTTTTTTGCATTTAAAAACAAAAGTATTCATTGTATGTAATTTAGTTGCATGTCTATATTTGAAGGCTCTTCTGTATTAGAAAAATAAGTGTATTCTGACCTGTGGAGCCAGTTTGTTCTTGACCCGACATTTTCTTTTTCAACTAAAAACTAAAGCTCGGCAGACAATCAGGTACACGGACAAGAATGCACCGACACCCAGACAACACATGCCACAGGTAAGAGTCAGACCTGGCTGAGCGGAGGTCTAAACACACAGGGACTAACCAGGTGAGGCTGAAGCAGAAGCAACTTGCACTAAACTCAGGAACGAAATCAGGGAATAAAAATCCCTTTTTAGCACGTTTTCAAAACACACCAAAATATAACTTAAGCTAAAAAAATATGTACGGATTTACCCCCATGAGCAAACCCACTAATTATGTATATATTAAAATCTTGCTATTTTAGATGTTGTGTCCTTTCCATTGGCATTATTGTTTATATTTATTGTATTATTTTTCTCTCTCAGGTCTCACTTGTCAATAAGGTCTCGATCTCAATGTCACCTCCAGATCTATTAAAGTATATATATATACACCTGTGGCGATTTCATTGAAACATTTAAAAATGCTGATGCAACTGAACCTTTAACTTTCCTCTAAAGCATATTTGGCAATTATTAAATGTACGTTTTTAGAATACAGGGTTGTCGTATTGGAACAAGTAGCACATTTCGGTTTGTCTTGACCACTCACTGTCATATTGACTTAATTGGGAGCTCCTGTCAGTCTGAATGAAACATGTTTTTTTGGGCCATCGGGAAACTCCATCCCCCCCAAAAGCAAGCAGGTTTCTGTGGTTGAAATACAGGAAACGTTTCAGAGTTCCGACCTGGAGACTGAAGGAGAGGAGGAGGACGTGCAGATGCCACTTTGGATTAAGATGTAAAGCGTTTCCCAGGAGAGTCCTCATATCCGTCTGTATCATGATGATGGACCGAGTGCCACATGCTGGTGAATCGTGTTTGGTTTGAATTTGGGGTCAAATCTCTTTTTTTGATGATTCATTCTGGTGAAATGCACCAACAATAATGTATCATATGTAACAGATGTTTGTTGAGGCCTCTGGCTCAGTCATTATTAATCCTTCGCCAGAGACCGAAGAGGATGAATGGGAGATTCGTTTTGTGTTGGTTTATGAATAAGTTACCTCGGCTTTGCGGTGGGGAGTTCGATGCCGGGGTGTGCAGAGGAGAGTCGGGGTTATCTGGAAGTCAGAGTGGAGCAGATGAAGGTAAAGTGGAGCAGCAGGGAGGGACCTCCCAGCCTCCCTGCCCAGCCAGCGCCCAGCAGACCAGGGGTAACGTCTTTCAGATGGAAATGCAGCAGACTTTTTGTTGCCCCAGTTTGTGTTCGCTCTCCGAGCCTCCTCCCACTCACCGTCTCAGTGTTCCTCTCTTCTTATTTATGTCCTCCTACGGCTACATTATCTTTTGTTATCTGGGTGTTTGTTCTGTTTTGTTTGGTGTGTTTTATTTGGTTTAAGGCATGAACT
The DNA here is from genome assembly GCF_009769545.1 of Cyclopterus lumpus. Taxonomy (NCBI): domain Eukaryota; kingdom Metazoa; phylum Chordata; class Actinopteri; order Perciformes; family Cyclopteridae; genus Cyclopterus; species Cyclopterus lumpus. The sequence continues at coordinate 17,723,230 of NC_046986.1, read as the reverse complement.
AACTCACTATTGCTCTGATTTACAAAAAGGTATGCCAAACTAGTTGTTGATTCACAAATTCGAGATTTTCCTTCTCATTTCCCAGATACCTGCACACCAGGAATGTCAAGAAAGGATGTGTGCATCTTCACATCCAAACACACATGGGGCGGTTTGTTGAGGAATTTATTCATCAATAATTCAGCTTGGGCTCCTGTGGTCATACAGGGTTTCAATGGACGAACACTATTTCAAGAGTGCAATTCTAATTAGGATTAATAAAGTACTCTGTTTATCAAAACCAGGCTGTGTGAAAAATTCAAAAGGATGTGAACATTATGTACGCTTAAGCGTGCCTTCTCTTTAGCCACTAACAGCGTGTAGCTAACGTAGCAAAAATATTGTCTTTAGTGGTTAATGTCAGAAAATGTCCTCCCGTGCCTGATCTGACAGGTACATTGTCTATTATTATTATTGTCTAGCTTGCTCTTTTTGCAACATTACAAAGCAACTTACTTGCTCACCAACGTTAGCGCGAGCGAAATATTATCTCAGCGGATAGTTTGCTCGCCGGCCAAACTACAACGTGATCCGTATAGTAGGCTACTCATATGTATTACGACATACAAGTTGATTTTTAGCCAACAATAAATTATGTAAGCGTACAAAGGTATATAACTAATTGTATACTTGCATTTAAGTAAAAGTAATATTACAGCATGAAAACTAAAAAGCTAATATCACATTGACAGAAGTATTCCTTTGCTGGGACACTTTGACATTTAGTTCAGTTGCCTCCCATTTCTCTTGACCATCGTTGAGATGTTTTGGAATCCACCTGTGACTGTGTCCATTCACTGATTAGACACACAAGTCTCACAGCTGACAAAAACAGAGCCATGAGTTTGAAGGAACTAAAAGCATGCGCTGCACATTCAATATAAAATACATTAGGTTATACACAGAGTCTTCTGCACCACAAAGCCTTGAACGTTATTTGCTAAACAAAGCTGTAGAAGAACAAAGAGAACCACGGCAGACAGACTGGCGGATCAAAGAAAGGTATAGCTAAAGGATTGTGTTGATGGATTTGTGTGGAGAGACGTCTCTGGGACTGCAGTTCATCATATTGGGTTTTATGAGCAATGCTGCTGAGCAATCTGCTGCTCTGACGTCCATTCTACTGAAAACAAAACACTGAGCTCAGATCTCCTCTAAGGCTCCATAATCCTCTAAATCTGCTTTAATAATAGAAATAGACATTTTGAATCTGTATCTTTTTTAGACAATGATTCAGACTTTTGGACATCGGGCTGTTTTCACACAGCGTTCGTAGCTATACCCTCAAAGAGGTATATGAACTGTGATTAGTAAACAAACAAAAATGGGTCTTTCACCCAGGAGGTTGCTGTGAAACCAGAAATCCATGTTGATTTATTTGTCATGCAACTTCCGTACTAACGTTGTTATTTTTAATCCTAACCACGATCTTTTCCTAGTAGTGTTGATGCCTAAACTTAACTGAGTTGTTTCCCGTGAAGACGGAAGTTTTCGAAAGAAAATGCACAAATACAAAATGTTGTCTGAGGACACGTTGATTCAGTTTATGTCAAATGAGCCAAACTACAACTTCAGAAATTTGGCGAACAAAAAAACCCCCCACAAAATGGATTGAAACCTGGCCTCTTAAACATGAAATGTATTTTAGGAATAAAGAGACAGCCGACAGCAACCAGGTCACTGAAATGCATGAAAACACACATAATCTCCCAGTGTGTTTACGGGGCCTCTCTCAGTCTAATGGCTTTATTGCCTGTTTTTGGCACACCTGGTCCCGTATCCCAGTTATTAAAACACTTTGATCCGTTACCTTTGCAGGTGTGGTCTTTACAGCAGGAGGTACGTTCTGCTAATGACCTTCCTCTCCTTGACAAAGCCTGAGAATGCGTTGCTTTTCAGAACTTCAGAGACCCCAATTATACTCTGAAATCTTAAACCAACACCCTTCTTGGTGGTTCAATGAGACTTTTAGAGCAGTCAAAAATGTCTGTTTTAACCTGTTTTTTTCTTTTTTAAAGCTCTTAAGTTTAAGTGTCTTTGGCTTGTTTCCTCTTCAGATCTCTGGTTTGCGTGAACTCTCTTGACTTCTCACAACGGTTCACAGTTGGAGTAAACTGTGTAATTTAACATCAGTGTGTAGCTGTCATCTTTCTCACGAGGATCTTCTTCCTTTTTTCCTGTAATTCCATTTGACTATTTCTTCATCTGTTACTCAAAATATACTCTAAAATGCAGCGTGTTCCTGTTTCAGAGGCTCTTCTGTTTGCTGTAGTGACACGTGACGGTGAGTGGACCTGACAGCGACCCTTCAAATTCTGTAACTGCCTGACGTGTGGGAAAAAAATCACTTTACAAAGACGTTCCTGTCGCAATCGACTCAGCGGTCAGATCCTCAAATTAAACTCTTGTAAACCTGCGATAATCACTGACAGCCAACAGGCTTGTTTTATCCAAAATGGGGATTTTTGGGGACAGGATGTTTTGTGTTTTGCTGAATTTAAATCAAGGGGTTTTGGAGAGTTTTACTCCATACGTTTAGGTGTGCTGTTCGGTTCCCTTCGATATTGAGATGTTCGCATTTAAAAAATCAAAAAATCAAACAAATTCTGAAGCCTATATGGTTGTAGATGTCCCCATATGTATGATCGAATGATTGGTGTATTAATTGTAACTACTTAGAGGGTTTGACTATGTGACCTAAAGCCAATAAAATAATTATATCCATTTCCTTGTAAAAGAAAATACATCAAAATAAGTAAAAGATATTTGTCACCAACCATCAGAGCTCTCTGACTACCAGTCTGTGAATGAGCGTTGAGTTTTCACTGTGGAATAAAAACATGGCAGGAGTTCACTGTTGTACTGAAGAGTGCTCTGGAAGACTGCAGCCTGTTAGCTGATGGGGGTGTGGAGGTCAAAGGTCAGAGAACACTGGGGCTCGGCATGGCAGAGTAAACACAAACCCGACTTTTACTGCTCACCAAGAGCCACTCGTGATGCCGCGTCGGTCTCTATGAAGGAGCGTTGAACATTAACCGTTAAACGTTTCGCCAGATTGTGAGTTCAGCATTGAGGACGGAGAGTAAACAAGCACTCGCGTGTTCCTGCAGGCTGTTTGAACATTTACTACAAAGTGTTTGGGCTAATTGATGATTTGCACTAGTAAGCCCCAGAATGTTTTTTCATGCGTTTCTTTCTAAAAGAAAGGATTGTCTCTCTCGTGAAATCCCTGAAATGTCAGCAGCTCGTAATTGAGTTAATGAAACGCAGCAAGAAGCAAAAAGAGCTGGTTTGGTTACAGTTTCATCCGATCACCAGCCCCCTCTTGTTTTCATCTGTTATAAGTCAAATGAATGGGGCTGTTTTGAACTTTAATTTCATTAAACAACATGAAGGCTTCAAACCAGAAGAAAGGCCACAGAGCGGCAACATCTCTAAATCAAACTAAATCAAAACCTTGAACAACACGTTTAATTACATGTCGGGTTACAAAGAGTTCAACAAATTGAACACGTTTTAATATGCGATGGTACTTTTATGAGTAAAAGACTGACTCTGCTCTCCTTTTATGGTGAAAGAAGACTTTTCCTCCTGCAAGAGGAAAGAAATAAAAATACATATACATTGAATTTGAGAAAATGAAAGCCGTGAAGAGGCTCAGCTGTCACACTTCTGTGTAAATACGGTTGCCAGCAGGCCATCATCTTTATCACATTATAGGATATAACACATCCCTGTGTTTCAATCAACATATCTTTTATAACATTTTGTAGAATCTCATTAGAAAAGCTGTTTGGAAACTTCAAAATTCAATAGATCTTCTGAAGTTGCGCAAAAAACTTGCTTGAGGTGCTTTTTTGCTTTCGAACAAAAAAAGAGTTGGTGCCCTAAATGGGATATGGATTCACCTCTGCCAGATTAATTCTGACTCAGAAAAGTCACATGACTTAGTGTCTTTATATTGTCTTCGACACCGCTGACAGCATTTGTAGGAGCTATTTATTTGATCTTAGCATTTAGTTATTATATTCATTCTTAAATTATTATAGACGTTTGCATATTTTAGATCTTTTCATATATGAGGATAGCTTTATCTTTTGATAATCTTTTGTTTTTGTTAATTTGTTTATTATTTGGGTAAACGCTGTGGGCACCTGGGGTTATATATGAGGGGGCAGGTACAGGACCAGCATGCACCTGGATAGGCTTATGGTTTTTTACCAGAGCGGGAGAGGCAGCATTAGGAGTTCCTTTGTTCTTTTCTTTGTTTGCTTGTTTTGTTTCGTCAAATAAATCATGAGAAAAACAGAATCCTGTATGGAAAATCTATAGGATTAAAACATTTAAAACAAACAACATAAAATATTAGCGGACGTGAAAGAGCAATTGAAACACATTTCTGAAGCCCTCCATTTGTAGATTGACCGAGGCGACTCGTTTAGTTTCCAGTTCGCGGCCTTTACTTCTTCTTCTACTCTGTTTACTGGCAGTCTGCAGCGTAAAGCTTATCGTGCCAACTAACCAGTTCATTGACCTCATTCACATCCCTCTTTTGCTACCATTGAATGGAAAGACAAGTTTTCTTACATTATTATTATTAATATGATGATGACATGTTATTGATTAGAGCAATAACTGCAAACTGAAGGATAGGGATTGTAGTAGTTTCTAAACTGGAAGAAGCAATGGAAAAAAGTTCATACAGGTCATTAAACATATCTGAGTTGATTCCAGCATGAGCTCCTCGTACAGCAAAGAACCGGTCCTCTTTACTTTGATACGAGGTGGTTTGGTATGTTTATTCTGCCCAGTGTTGCTCAGTTTACCACTTTGGTCTGGACTGAAACATCAACACCTTCTGGTTGGACTGCCATGAGATTCAGAGCAGACTGTCATGGCTCCCAGACCATGTATGTACGTTGTAATATGGACAGATGGACTGTACACATGTAGAATGACGTCGGACTCATTAAGAAGAAATCAAACTTATGAAAAGCTTTTCTGACCTTGTTGACCGTTTATGTTTTTTTCCCTTCAGGACTCAAGAACTTCAAAAGCAGTTGCGCAAGAAGACACCAGAGTGACAAACTGTGATTTCTGTGAGTCTCGCGAGTGGAGGCGAAGCTTTTCACAAGAGCTGTGTTTATGACAGAGACTCACCGGGCAGACAACTCAAGCTTTGTTTGGTCTCACAGCGATTCAGTTGTCTTGTCTGTTGTTTGTCTGTGGACGGAAAACTTGATATTGCCTTCGTTGGAGGAAGCTGGAGACTCTGCTGCTTTCCAAACACAGTGTGGCTATAGCAACGGGGACTCATGAACGGTTGTGCCCAGTCACATCTCTGGTTAAGGGCTGGTTGATTTTGGGGAATTAAAACTAGTTGGTTAAGGATAGCCTAACATTTACCATTCAACAATGATGATCAGAAACCGTGGCCCAGACCTCCTCTCTCATCATCTGAAGGACAAGACGCAGTCTGTCTGCAGGTTCTCAAACTCCGGTGCTTTATGTACACTACACATCAGAACGAGGTCCAGAGAGCGGTTGAGTAGGAAATCAAAACTAAACCAAATTCTTTTTTGCAGTTAAAAATAAAAGGCGAACCCCTCGAGTAACCCTGAAATGTCCACAGTGACGGTGTCTTCGGTGATTTGTTCATTTCAAAGATCTCTGTGATAAAAGATGACGAGAAAGTTCACTTTACTGGATCCTTTGAAACCCACCGACAAGTTCCATTTGCTGCGCTTGTGTTTTCTTAGCGCGGTGCTATTCTTTTATTAACCCTAACGCCAGCTGTACGAGTATTCTGACTATTTGACTGTATGTAAACACCTCGAGCATCAAGCAGTTCAGGGAACGCTGTCTTTGTGGTTAAAATGCAAAGCCAACCTTGACTTTTGGTTGAAGATCATTCGTTAAAGACTCAAACTGCGGTTGCCCACTTTATATACAAAACCATCCATCCCATCCTGCTCCCTTTTGCACTATAATAACGTTGCGCTACTTCCCAATATGGACTTGCAATCATGGGCTTCTGTCTCATAACTGCGTCCACCACTCTCCGTTTCCTCAACGGTGAGCTCCAGCGGCTTGCTATTGGTCAACATGTTAATCCACATATCAAAGTCCACTGATCACTGGGATTCTATTGACATTAATTGATGTTGACATTTTGTTGTGATCAGGCTTCTGTGAAGAAAACCATCGTATGAAAGAAGACAGGATGTTAATACCAGGCAGCAGGTGGTCAAGGGAGAGATACTTCCATCCCGCTGAGGTGCAAATGGGGAGTCTTCACTCCAACAAGAAGGATCAGAAAACTGTCATTCAATGCAGCACAATTACTTTGCTTTTGGAAACGTAGAGCCAAATATCCATATTTCATCTTCATATCTTCATGCGCCCACTGGCTGGCGCCTCAGCTTCCATCCGATGTGGATCTGCTTCCCCCCCCCATAATCTCATTCGAGTCTTTGTCTTTCTGCTGACAGTTTAGGCCGTTGCCATGGTAACGTTCAGCATGTGGAAAGAGGAAGCTGGCACGAGAAAGAGGAAAAGCACATTAAACCGCTGAAACGTGTGATTCCAAGCTTCACACCTCACCGATGATATCAAGAAGTCATTATCACCTCCCGGTGGAGAGAAGGGGGGGTGGAGGTTGGGGTTCACAGAGAGGGCGGGATAATCCCTCGCCGCATAACCACGACGGGTTTCGGTTCTGCGTGTGGTCACTTGGCTTATTGCCATTATCATAAACCAAGTGTTCGCCCGAGGAACAGGACTGAAAGCCTTTTTGGGCTTTTGGATCTGTAATCCTGTAGGAAAGGGTCTCTCTCACACGATTAAGTTTGCAGGTTTTTCCATATAAAAAAGCACATGAACGCAACTGCTTCCTGCACCCTGCCAGCACTGTGGCGTCAATGAAGGAAAGCTCCTTTTCAAGGAAAAACAGAAGAAAAAAATGGTGGGGAATTTCAGCAAAAGAAAAGTATCCCGGTTCAACTTAGTTTGCAGCATCGTCCTGCTACACACAGTCCCATCAGATATCAGCAAGAGCGCACACTACACACAATAGCTTGCAGCATTGCGCTTACTAAAGCGTTTACCTCTCGAGCAGCAGGATGGAGAAATGAATCATAGCTGCGTCAACTCAAATGTGTCAACAGCTACCATGTGGTGTCCAGGTAGAGCCACAGGCTCTCTACAGTCAATACAGGGGAGGTGATGCACTTCTTCCCACGAGGGGAAATGACTCTTTCTAATATAAACACTTGAGCTATTACCTCCAAAATGAATCAAAACGTCTTGAAGAACCAAGTCAATTATTTACATGTCGTGTGTGGGACCAGAGAAAACTTCTGATGCTCAAGCTGGATTGCCAAACCATCAAAGCCGGAGGTTTTTAGTGTACATGAGCACCGAAAAAGAGCACCGTTTTTATTAATCGGAATATGTTGCTTCTGGATCTAATGTATCAAACACACGATCCAAAGCTGCAGAAAGCCCCACTATAGTCTAATCAGTGAGAAACACTGTCTGGTGGCAGCAAAGAGCAGCTAACAGGACTCTATGAGACGCGAGCTGCAGCAGACAGCTCCGGCTCAAACGGCCCGAACAAAGACCCGTGGTCACGTTGTGAAAGGAGAGGTGGATTAAAGGGCCACCGAGTCGGTCACCATCAATTGTTTTGGGATGAAAGCAAAGAAAGGCGTTCACATAGCAACCGGTCAGCTGGTTCCCATCCAGCTGCCTGTGGCTGTCAGGCTGTTTCAGGGATATAGGAATGTCATGACTGCCCTCCCCGATCCATAGGGACAGCACTTGTTTGGCAGCCCCCCCCCCCCCCCCCCCTGCATTCACACGACACACAAAGACGGAACATGTGTGTGTGGAGTCTAGCCATGTGTTGTGTTTGGATTTATTTTTGTTTAATGAAAACCTACCTCGTTTGTTTTCCTGTCTTCTTAAAAAATCATGCAAAATTACATAATTGTAAGTTATCACCCGGCCCTTTTTAAATAAATGCTTTTATCGACCTCTGTTGTACATTTGCAATACTTTGTTAAGTTTAGGCAAAGAAAACAACTTCATTTAACATTACGGAAAATATTGTGGTTTTACGTTAAAATAACAACGTAAGTTAGGTGGGATATAAGTCAATTCCGTCTTCTGGTGTCACGAATAGTGAGAGTTTTTAGACCCAACCATCCTTCCATTATTATGTTGATGACACACACATTAGTGCATTACCTGTGATGTGTGTGTGATTCTTTGAAGTGTTGGACTTTAATGCTGTTCAAGTCATTAGTGGAACTGTCCTTGTCCCATATCAGGGTCTCTTGTGTGACTCTCATTAGGAATTTAATAAAATGAGCAGCTGATCTGTCTCTGAACCCGCTGACACCGATATCACACGCTAAGCTGTGTGGGCTAATTAATGAGAAGAGATTTAAAAAGAGAATAAAAGCAAGGTTAAAAAGTGACGGCTTAAAAACCGCTGTGGAAATCAACTGAAGGAGGTCATGAAAAGGTCGGCGCCATCCAAAGTTTGACTGCCGGTAACGGTGTGTTTTTGTAACCTTCGGTTTTGCCTCCAGCTGAGTGAGTCCATGTTTCTTAGTCGTCCGACTGTTTCAAACAGCACCGATGACACTTTCCCTTCGAGGTAAAATGGCTCTTTGCTTTCTCAGGATTACACAAGAGAATATTGTGTATAGACCTTTGGGCGCCGGTTCAAGTTAAAGTGGTCTGAAGACTGAGGTCAGGCTTAGGTTTGCTCTTTCAAAAGTCCAAATGAAAGATAGAAAGTTGCACAAAAGAGACCACATTAGCCATCACACTATCTGTGCTGACGTGGAAATCAAAATACGGAAAATGTTGCTAAAAATCTGTGTTTACCATCACTTCAGGAACCAGGTGACTGTTGGTGTCTGTGAGAATCTGCATTTTACATTTATTTATTTAAATAAATAAAGTTGTGGCTGCGACTAGTTTCATTACTGCAGAATATGCTCTCTTCAATCTTCTCTCTTGGATCTTCTCTCTTGGATCTTCTCTCTTGGATCTTCTCTCTTGGATCTTCTCTCTTGGATCTTCTCTCTTGGATCTTTTCTCTTGGATCTTCTCTCTTGAATCTTCTCTCTTGGATCTTCTCTCTTGGATCTTTTCTCTTGGATCTTCTCTCTTGAATCTTCTCTCTTGGATCTTCTCTCTTGGATCTTCTCTCTTGGATCTTTTCTCTTGGATCTTCTCTCTTGGATCTTTTCTCTTGGATCTTCTCTCTTGAATCTTCTCTCTTGGATCTTCTCTCTTGGATCTTCTCTCTTGGATCTTTTCTCTTGGATCTTCTCTCTTGAATCTTTTCTCTTGGATCTTCTCTCTTGAATCTTCTCTCTTGAATCTTCTCTCTTGGATCTTCTCTCTTGGATCTTTTCTCTTGGATCTTCTCTCTTGAATCTTCTCTCTTGGATCTTCTCTCTTGGATCTTCTCTCTTGAATCTTCTCTCTTGGATCTTTTCTCTTGGATCTTCTCTCTTGAATCTTTTCTCTTGGATCTTCTCTCTTCAATCTCTTCTCTTGGATCTTCTCTCTTGAATCTTCTCTCTTGGATCTTTTCTCTTGGATCTTCTCTCTTGAATCTTCTCTCTTGGATCTTCTCTCTTGGATCTTTTCTCTTGGATCTTCTCTCTTGAATCTTCTCTCTTGGATCTTCTCTCTTGGATCTTCTCTCTTGGATCTTTTCTCTTGGATCTTCTCTCTTGGATCTTTTCTCTTGGATCTTCTCTCTTGAATCTTCTCTCTTGGATCTTCTCTCTTGGATCTTCTCTCTTGGATCTTTTCTCTTGGATCTTCTCTCTTGAATCTTTTCTCTTGGATCTTCTCTCTTGAATCTTCTCTCTTGAATCTTCTCTCTTGGATCTTCTCTCTTGGATCTTTTCTCTTGGATCTTCTCTCTTGAATCTTCTCTCTTGGATCTTCTCTCTTGGATCTTCTCTCTTGAATCTTCTCTCTTGGATCTTTTCTCTTGGATCTTCTCTCTTGAATCTTTTCTCTTGGATCTTCTCTCTTCAATCTCTTCTCTTGGATCTTCTCTCTTAGATCTTCTCTCTTTGTGTGCAGCGAGCAGCATGAACAGCAGCGAGCTGGAGCTGCATTATATTCTGGGCAGTAAAACAGTCGCAGACCTTTCAGCAGGAGAACATATGGATTAGTTTAAATGGTGATTTGATGTGCCTTTTGGATGAAGAAATGAGAACGTTAGCTGTTGTGTTCGGCGTGAAGTGTCTTCTCGGTTTCAAACTGCTGGTAATTTAATTCACGGAGGACGATTGAATTACTCAAACAGATTTTTTCCAACGCTGCTTTGCGTTGTTTGACGGACAAGGAGCTTGAGAGCTTTCATCTGCACGTTGCCGAGTCTTAATTATGTCGATGCTTCCTTAAAAGGTTCCTTAACAAGAAGCAAGATGTGAAAATCTACATTTAACTAAAGCTTTTTTTGTTGCGCTACTTGCTAGTCTTTTTCTTAATGTGTGGTCTCTGAATGGGAATTACAGTTCTGTAAATCTGTGGATTTATACGCTTATTCTCCGCATTAGAAAACTAAACAAACCCTCTGCTGTCCAGTGAAAGTAATAACTGACTTAGAGCTGGTGACATCAGCTGAAGGGGAGGAAATCTAAAACCCAACACATCCTCCAGGGTGAGGCTGCTAAGAGGTGTGATCTCATTCAGTCGGTGCATTATTGATGATGACTAAATGTGTGTAGAGTATTTAAAACCAGAGGCAATTTACGCCATTACAATGTGGGAAACACATCATGACACTGGGGCTGCAATCAACTATGATTTTCCTTAATAGTTATAGTAATCTTTATTAATATTACTTTTTATTTGTTGTTAGTCTGTAAAATGCCCCAAATCACATCTTCAAATGTCTTATTTTGTCCTGACCAACAATCCAATATCCAGATATCCAGTTTATTATAATATAACAGACAACATCCTCATATTTCACAAGCTGGAACCACTGAAAATGTATCATTTTTGCTTGATAAATGACGAGTACAGAATCGTAATAAAAGAAACAATGCTTCGGTGATACTAGATTTCATCATGCAAGCTACAATGTGAGGAAGAGCTTTAAATAAAACAGCAACTTGTTTCCTGAATTAAGGTGACGACAACATATCCCATGACTCTTTGTCATCGACACGCTGCATGAAGCCTCATGGGCAGGGCAGTCGTGGTGAGGGCCACCACCAAAGGCCCAGATGTGGGGGAGGAGCCTTAACAAGCCTGGACAACATATGATGTCATCTAAATGTTTTCGTTATTAGCTTAAATCTTTATTGGTGGCTTTTGAACAGTTGATTTAGAGCCTTGTGGTGAATTAGGCAGCACTCCCACCCCATCTATCTTCTCATGTATGTTAGACACTGAGCTCAAACGTCTCTTTGAAGCAATTTACACTGAAAAGAGATGTGCGTCATTATGTGTTAGCTCTTCAACACATGTGGTGGATAAAATGTTTCTAATTGTGTTATGTGCGCAGCTGCAGGACACTGGACCCAAACACCTTCAACACTGGAAAAGGCAACTTTATTGCTCAACAGGATTCAAAGCAGACAAAACAAGCTCACACACATGATCTTCAATGATCTAGACCAGACGAACCGACAAAGGGGAATGACACAAACAGGACTTAAATACAGAGGGCTGGTGCAGGAGATTGGACACAGGAGGACACAATCAGGGACAGGGCAGACAATCACAGGGACAGGAAGTGCAGAGAAACAGAGGACACGAGAGACAAGGACTTCAAAATAAAACAGGAAACACGACACAACACTACAGATCCACTACAGATCCTGACAAATTGTGTGCGTCCACAACATATATAGTAACGTGTGTTAAAACTTATTGTCAGTGTTATAGAGAGACGTCAACAAGAACCTCCACGTTCCTTAGAATAACCGGCTTGAACTGGGGCAGTTATTAAACTGAGGGACGAGAAATGATATGTAATGAGGGAGTGGTCGGAGGCTGCACCTGCTTTGAGTGTGATGCTATAATAATATGTTAATGTGTTTTTTCGGGAGTTGGGAAAGACAGATGTGGAGGGAGGTTGTTGTCTTTAATACCGGACCCAGCTCAGGCTTATTTGTGAAACTGTTGGTTACAAATAAATCTCTGTGAAGTGAACTCTGATCCAAACTCTCTGTGTTCTGTGGGTGTCTGATTACTGAGGTCCAGTGTGTGAGTATCCTGTGGTGTCTCACTAGCAGTCAGATAGGAGAGAGAAACAAGTTCATACAGCATCAGGTTAAGAGATTAGTCAGCATCGACCAAGAAGGAAGAAATCCAGCCACATACATGATTAATAATACTCTTGTCAGACAAGATGCCTTTTGGCCTATCTTATGCCTCAACAACCTGAATTCTGTAATAATCTCTCTCTGGGTAAACCTAAATTCAAGAATGTTTGAGTAATTTTTGCTTAAATGTGATATTAAAACAACTAAATGCACGTTTTTAGTTTTTAGAGCTGATGTGCTTCGAGATTGAAGGAGCCCACTAAGACTGAATAACAGGGACAGAATTGTTCTGTTGTTATAAATATAAATAACACCTGTTGTAACATCATTTAAAATGATGAGGTCTTCTAATTTCCAAATATGATGCGTGAGAGCATGTTTCCGACTGAAAGAAACCGCCAGTGAGGACACGGATGCTTGAGGATCCGGCAGTAGAGTAGAAGGTAAGCTCCATATTATTTTATTGTGGAGCTGTCTCACGACTGATGTTCTCCATCCCTATTGTGTATAAGGTTTGGTCAAAGCAGACACATGTTGTCCGGGAGCCTTTCTGCATCTTTCAACCCAAATTCCTCTGTTGAACATCATAGATATGGCTTAGCAACGTGAATCCACAGCCACCATTTTATTTCTTTAGCTTGCGGTTCACATTCTTTCTTAAATGCTCAGTGCCATTTTCAATGTATTTAATTTTTTTTCACAGCTGAACTTGACTTTTGAGGGACACTAACACTGCTCTGGGTAGAAATGAGTCTCCTCTTGTTTCACAGCAGGCGTTTCACATTCACAACCTCGAACCCCTTAAATTATAGAATGAGCTGCACTCCATGAATCATTGAGAAATTTCACAAGAATCTTCTCCGAGCCATGAATGCATCCCGTCAAAAGCCCTGTTGCTCTCCTGCCTGTGAGCTTGTGTTAAAATGCAGCAAGGGACGAGTGCGTAAAAGATTAAAGACGAGACTCATGTGGTCTTGTCGCGTTCGGAAGCCTGTTTCTGGCTTTTTGTTGCTTTAATCCGTCCCCGATCTGATTAACGTGACTGATCTTCTCCACTCACACTCTCACGGATTAGAATTTCATATTCCCCATTACCCAGAACAACATGTGCTTCCTGTTCAGTGAGTAATCACTTTATTGACACTCTTGGGATAATAGTTTGAATAAAACTGCTTTGTGTGTGTGTGTGTGATATTGTCAGTCACTGCAGACGAAGGTCTCTCTTCTCAAATGATGGTATCAATTATTTAATCCGAAATCACGAAAAAAAATGTCAGTGTGAGATTACAGAGAGTTTGTGTAATTTAAAATTAATTTAACGTTAGATTTAAAAAGTATGTCTGTGATAGAGACAAAAGACGGCCAGACACTTTTCTAATGTCACTTTTCACTCAGAGGATTCCACAAATATGTCCAAAAAACAAAGTAACTACAGAAGTTATGATGAGGCAACTAAAGCACTTTCTTTTTTGTAAAAGGTCCACACAAAGTTGATCTTGAGCTCCAGCTCAAAGTCAACACTACTTCCTGTTTTGGCACTAAACTTTGGCTATGGATGTAAATTGTGTCTTAATCTGATACGACTGTAATTCTACAGGCTGTGATGTCAGAAGAGGGAAGTTAGTTGATAAACTACAATCCGCAGAACAGAGGGAAACTCTCGGTATCGGTCTGATAATCGGTAAACCTTCCGCTCAAACAGGGTATCAGATATCAGTTGTTTGTTTGAGACTTTACGTAAGGATTAAAGGATCTCTGTGACATTGTGCAGCAAACTAACCCAAATATTTGCAGGGGGAAGTGTAGTTTCTGTGATACAGAATCAGTGGTCAAAAAGGTGTGAAATCAATGTGGCCTTTAAACACCTGCTATAGTTTATTTGCACTCACTGCAGTTCTGGGAAAAGACCCATTTATAAAATTACCTACACACACTTTCATTTGGGTTTTGTCTGAAAACCCGCTCTAGATAATATTGAGTTGAATAATGCACAGTTTTACAAACTAAAAAGTAACTTTTATTCAAACAGGCGAGTGCAGCAAGCTGCATTTTTAACATCTACGTAGTAACATCTATGTTACAATAAATCTAGAAATAGTCCCAGAGCCATTTTCACTACCGCTGCGTGACAGAATAATGCCAAAAGTGTGTTCCTGTCACGCTCTGTCAGGGCTGGAGAAGACCCACTAACCTTCATACGATACCTGCAGTTTGAGAGTAAAGAGCCTTCAAGAAAGTACTCCAGCGTCAGAGACAGCAGTGACCCAAATGGGACAAATCTGTACGAGCTAAATATAACCCGAAGTGATGGAGGAGGCAGATGGTAATAAAAAGACAACACTTCCATGACAAGAGGCTTTACTTTATTGACTCTTCGCTTTCTGAGTGTGATGCAATAGTGGAACCTTTGCCACATGAAAACCTTGCTTACTGACTTGTTTTGACTTTATCCGAGCAGGTTTCAGAGGGTGTTTAAGGGTTTAAAACCGGTCTGGATCCACTTAGAAGCAAGTAATCCTTCAATTTATGTGAAAGCATGGAAATCACTTCAACTGTAAATACCAGATGTTCACCAAACAGAGTCTTAAGAAAAGAACGCTTCCAATCATCTTTTCAGAAGCCAAAAAGCATGAAAGGACACAAACTGTGTTTTATATTATTTAACCATACAGTACAGGACCATGGAGGGAAACACAGAGACTTGGGTTGGTTTGTTTTATTCCTTGACAACAACACAAGGCCAGAGAAGACATCTTTACCTTTGAATGAGGATTGTTTCTATAACTAAATGACTTCGCTTCAACAACACTGAGAGTTTTCAGTCATGCCCGCACCTTCGTATGCAGTAACGATGCTAACATGCTAACCGTGTTCATTTCTTAGTTTAGTGTGTTACAGTAGTAACGTTTCCTAATCACCATTTAGCACTAATTCCATTGCATCTATCCAGTAGCTGCTGAGATATTTTCCTCGACAGCAGATCACCAAAGCTGAAAAGATGCATCCTCGGAAGACCATAAATGTCTGGACAGAATGTCATGGCAATTCATACAACAGTCATCCAGATATTTCCATCTGGACGAAAGTGGTCGACAGACTGACTGATTTTACTCCTGTTATTTAATAAATAAAAAAAAGGCACTTGTGGTAATTCATTTTAGTTTATGTTTGAGTTGAGGCTGTGAGGAAGTTGTTCTTCCTCAGCTCAGCTGTGAGGAGCTCATTGGGGCTGAAGCCAAACCAGTTCTGTGTTTCCAGGTCAAGTTCCACTTGGATCATTCAACCAGTGGACTTCCTCCGGGATCCGAGTCTTCTAACTGAGTACAGCGAGAGTGATTTAGGGTTTAGCGTTACGGCAGACCTGCTGAACAAACATCCCCACCTAGGAGGTCACCTCATTCAGCCATTGTGTGAAGTGGGAAAGGTGGAACCGTCTTTTGTTTCTTCAACAAGAAGAGAGGGGAGGAAAGAACTGCAGAGGCCGGCTCACTGTGGGCTGAACGCCGTTCACCACGCACTGTGGAGCCGGCAGCCGGTTGGATGTGTGTCAGCTACAGGTGGGACAGAGGAATGTTAAGACAACAGAGAGGGAGAGGGAGGGTGGTCAACCAATGGCCTTAGTCTTTGCAGGCCTGACATGACGGGGGTGTGTGTGTGTGGTGGTGGTGGTGGTGGGGGGGGGGGGGGGGGGGGGGGGGGGGGGGGGGGTCTTAGGGTGGTGAGGTGGGGGGGAGCGAACAACAACACAAAGGATCTGTTGTCCTTTCCCACTGGAGTGGAGGTTTCCCAGGAAAACATTACTATTCAAGCCCAGGTCCGAGATAAGAGAGCCCCCCCTCCCTTTGTGCTGTAGTTGTGGAGGGGTCAGGGGAGCTCGGGGGTGGAGGAGGTGTCTCCAGCTGGAGGATGTAAATCCACGGCCTGTCCAAAGCAACAATAAATCTCTGCTCCCTTTAAACAGCAGTGGGATCACTTTCATTTAAGGAAGTAATATAATTGAAAATGTTCAATATCAATGATAACACTTATTGTTTTACTCAAATCTGGCTGAAAACAAGAAGTTTGTCTGCTTTAAGTCCAGTTTTGACAACTTTTACGAGTTCCCATAAAACTCAGTGCTAATGTTGTTTTGTCTTCTCGCCGTGGGCATGGACAATAACTACTGTGCTAATTACCAGAGATTTATTTTTAAAATATCCCTTTTTAGCTCTTAAAGGAACTATATCCATGTGCTCACACGGGGCTGCAGAAGCTGTTCCCCACATGTATTACTACACACCCTAAAACCTTTGGTTTTGCTTCACACTTTCGCACTTCCACAAATGCCGTTTGTGTGTCTCTTTCCAGTTATTCTGAGGCTGCTGATGACGTTGCAGAAAACAAATTGTTGCACCATGTGCGGCTGCTGCTGGAAAGTGATGATGCAGACTTGTGCAATGCGAGGCTGTGGCCACGTCAGCGAGGGGCTGTGTGTACACATGTGTGTTTGATCACACACACACACACACACACACACACACACACAGGTCCGGACCTGTTGAGCAGCCGAAGGAGCATGCACACATTCCTGAACTGGCACAGATGGGACTTTTACTCGAAATGTTTTTTAATACTGAGAACATTTTTTAAGAGAGGGTTTCATTTCAGATCTAGGGAAGGAAGTCACAGACCTGTGATGGAGATGAGTAAGTCTTGAAGGGAAATTACATCTATTCTTGAGAAATCGCTCCTGCAGCCCACACGTTTACACCACATCTGGAGTATTTACTGGAAGAACACACCACAAGCACAGTGAAGCACTACTTTCATACAATAAACTCGTCCCTGTTATTTTTCTTCCTAAACCGCGGCAACACATTGAAGACGATCAGCTTCACCGTGTCCCGATTAATTTTAGTGTGTCAAAAAAAAGCTGAATAGCGTCGAAGCTGAGTTATAGCACATCTGCGTTCTTCATCTTAAAAGACAAGTGAAGCCGATAAAATGTAGAAAGAGGAAATGGTTCACCAGGGTTTCAGTGACATAAACAAATGCAAAGGAAGTTGATGTCTTTCATTTTGGGTTTCTGTTGAAATGTAAGCAGGAAATGTGATTTCTTCAACAGTGGGTTCATGATGATTATGATGAATTAATCATTATTTCCTATTTCAAATGTATAGAAAGGAACACTTTTTTTTTTAAGCACTGCTTATGTTTTATTGACGATAATACAGATTTATTTCTGGCCTGGAGGAATGCATTAGGATATTAGTGAGCTGAATGAAGCATTACCTGTCACAGGCATTTCATCATCATCTCCCCATTATTCAGACATGTTCAGACATGACAGACACAAACTCCTCCCCCTCCTCAGCCTTCGGAGTGAACTGGACCGAGATATTTTAAAGCCCAAACTGATGATGTTTTTTGGGGGGATTAAATCTGTTGATGTGCAACTGTCTCAGACATGAGGTAATACACAATATTGTGCAAGTACTCTATCCATGCTTTGACTGGATTTAAGTTGTATTTATTAATATAATTATTTAGGTTAAATCAATTTCTTTTTAAATAGTGAAGAGCTAATATTGTTGATCTAAAAAGGCAAAATAAAAATAGCCCAAGTAGTTAATTCTGCTCACTGGTTTTTCTGGTCAAATTTCTGGTCAAAATTTGGTGATAATAAACTTTTAAAACCATATTTTGATGGTGGCCATCAATTAACAAGGATCCAATGGGCTCAAAACATAAATGGAAGACCATCCAATAATACAGATTAAAGGTGAATTTATAGCTATCACCGGATTATACAGTAGAATTGAGGAAATAGTTGGAATTATCACATCAAAGTGTGATGATTTGTCGGCTGGAAAAACGTTGCATGCTGATGGTATTTAATACCAGATATAAGTCAATATTTTGCATAGTTTCAAAAAATACGTTACATGAATTTATTTATTTATTTATTAAATACATATATTCATCATTCTATAAATCACAAGACAAAACAGTAAATATCAGAGTAGAGTCTGAAGACCCCAACCACTGCCTCAGATAAACCCTTAATAAACTTGCTGCTCCTATTGAGAGGGAAGATATTAAAATATTTGCTTTCATAATTGAGATGGTCAGCAGGCCTGTTTATCCACACAAACATGACATCCAGGATGATGGAGATCCAACGATCTAATTCCTAATCCAGGACTAGCCTGCTTCTGTGTCCTGGGACTAACCCCCTCGGGACTGTCAGACTTTCACTTTTGGATGGAAGTGATGCAGAATTGCTTTTAAATTCCTAACCCTCGGAAATCAGCACCCATCGCCGGCCGAACAGCGCGACGCTCTCCTCAAGGGTGTCACGCCTTCACTGACACGCCAGGAATGGTGGTTGCCAGCTGTCGTCTGATGTTTGGATTGGCCTTGGCAGAGGGGGAGGTCATGTGGATGATGGACAAGCACATATTCAGGAGGCCGGAGACGCTCACAGTCCCTCGCATGCCCGAAATATTCCTCTCATCCTATAGATAGGCTGATGTTTATGTGGAGGTCTAGAGCAGAGCCATAATGGTATTTGATTACAGACCTAAATAACAAGGAGAGTAATTGCAGGAATACTTTGGATGGTTGAAATAGATCCACACAGGGAAGCATAAGCCTTGAAGTTCGCCTGATGCTCATTTCTGCTGCCAGTGATACATTTCACTTACAAATCTATAGACGTGGACGTGTGCCGATGGACAGTTCAAAGCAAATATTTATCAACAGAAAAAAGACGTCTTTATTCGGTTGAGGTCCATTATGAGAGATAACTCAACGGGTTACTGCTCGGTGTTTGTGTGTGGCAATGACAACAAGACACACTTGCCCTTGAATGTTGTGGGAAGACGCCGCTCTCCTGGTTGTTGTGTGTGTTGCTTTTCATCAGATAATCCATTAATATCAGTTCATCTTCTGTGGAGCAGGAATATGATCAGGACATTCACTGCAACCTTTCCACATTAGATTATGTAATATCCTGTGGGAGAGTGTTTTTTTGTATTGCTGTTGGCGATGATGGTATCATCAGGGATTATCCCCCGGGGACCATGAACATGATGGTTTTGTGTTTTTTGCCCCTCTAGCCAGGTGGTTCTAAGGATGACGAGATCTGTCCGTCTATCCGTCCACCACTTTGGTCTAGACTGAAACAACTTCCATTATTTATGTTATAAACATTTGTGGTGCCCAGAGGATGAATCCACTCTGCTAATGGCTTGACTTTGTCTCAAATGTCACCAGAAGGTCAAGTTTCTACCCATCGATTTAATTAGAATGCTACTGCTATAGTTTCGTCATTCGTTTTTGGAAACGGGCACGTGGTTACGAGGAGGTCATTGTCTCTAATAGTAACACGATTGAGATCAAACTAAACAGACAAATCTTGAACAGATTTGAGATTTTAGCTTGTCAGCTAACACGAGGCAGCATGTAAGTCAGATGAATTTTTAGAGAGGGAATTTTCTTCACTTTTGGGGGGTTATGCCAGCAGCACCCTTTCTGATGCCAGCTAAATTAAGCGAACCGTGTCCTAGATCTCTATTTCTGGACACACAGAGATTATATCATATCTTTGTCTTTTAATTATTATGTTCTGGAGATCCCACAACACCCTTCAAAACAACTAAAACATTCAGTTAAATGCCACAATTACTTCTTCTTTTTTTAAACATTCAAAATTAAATCCGTCAGTGTGCTATTTCCATCTGCTTTTAACCACCTGTTATTTTTTTTGATTTGTTTTAAAGGGAGGTACATTTATAAAGTTTGCAAAAAAAAAAGCACGAGAGCAAACCGCATAATTCAAACTTTTTTCCACGGGACACCAGCGGTAATAAGCATTCGGCAGAGCGATGAACAGAGCGGCGAGATGAAACCGAGCCACTATTAGTGCTGCCGGCCCTCATTTTCTCTTACGCACACCGTCTTGTCGCCGCCAATCACACATCCACTCTGCTAAGACTGTCTCCGCTGTCCCATGATGCCTTGCTTGTCCAGACCCGGTGTTGATATCCCACATTCAGTAGAAGGGAGGGTTGATAATCATGTCAGACACTGCTTTGATTTGAAGATTTCACAATATGCGAATCAAACAACACGGCAAATGTGACACGGGCTGTATATGAAACAGAGAGTAACCGATTAATGCATAATGGATGTATATTCCAGTGAGGGTCATGGCTCTGTCAGCCTTTGAAAAGCAGATCATAATTATCCTGGAGCCCGGCGGAGGAGGCAGAGCTGCTGGAAGTGTTTCTAGAAAAAACGCACCGGAAAGATTCGCTGATGACAGCAATCAATTATTAATCTTTCCACTCCAAGCAACATCTTCCAGAGATGTCTTTTGGGGCGAGTGCGAGTCATGTCTCATGATAAGTAAGAAGTTCAAGTTGGGTCTGAAGTTAATCGAGAGAATTCCAAGTCAATACATTGTGAAACAAAAAGTCCAACAATTTAATCAAGACAAGTTATTAAATAAAAAAAAAGAAAAGAACAAGTTGAGTCTTTAGTTAAGCAATTAAGGCAGAGTTGTGTTTGTAGTTACACAAAACAAATCCAAGTTGAATCTCAAGATAATCAATGCAAGTCCAAGTCAAGTCTCACATTAATAATTAACTAGTGCTCGTCAAGTCCAAGACACGTGTAAAACAAGTTAATCCAGACAAGTCTGAAAGGAACAAAGACAAGTTAAGACAAGACAACCAGAAATCTGAAATAGATATTTTAAAACTTTAGCAAATAAAACCAAAAGGAGAGATAGTGAGAAAATATTATTGTGTAACTGACCGTATAATTGTCACTCAACCCGATCTTTGTCTCTTTGGGTGTAACAGCTCGTAAACACCGTCTCTCCTTATGACCCTGAGATGGTATAAAAATGGATTCTGCTCTATTCTAAAACCCTACCAACATTTTATCTGTAAAGGGCCTAAATATAGTCCAAGCCAAAGAGAATAAGGGACATGTAACCAAACTCCACAAGAAACCTGAAACCTAAAACCATTACTGCTGTGGATTACAGTAAGAGTGAGCGGGGAGGAGGGGGGCGGAGGGGGAGGATGGAGACAGAGGTCAGGAGGTCGATGGCAGGGAAAGAGACAGAAACAGAGCGAGGTGGGTGTTAAATGAGCCACTGGCAGTGATGTCTGATTTCCTCACCAAGCAGCAGCAGGCCTGGAAATCCCAGTGCTCGGCCGGTTAAACTATGTCAGACATGAAGAGCCGGGCTGCCACTCTCCGAAGCCTTTCGCTTCATGTTTGTCTTCTTTCTTTCTTTCTCCCCCCATGTAGCGGCTCGTAGTGTGAAAACACACATTCACACATGATGCGACGTGTGGCAACTTGTTGAAGAGAAATGTTTTTTTCTTTCATTTAGCGTTTAAATTGATGCTTTTAAGAAAACATTTGAATGTAAACTGAAGCTGCTAACAAAGAGCACAATGCATTTAATCAAATGCTTTTCACTCACTGTTAAATACTCTTTTATGTCTCATAATTCACATATTCAGGAGAAACACAGGATTAATGACAAAAATCAGTGTGAGTTATACATCACAGCGTGTCAAATATACATTACACCAAGACATGAGTTTTATTTTGGATACTGCAGCTTTAAGAAGAATCTTGTCAGATTAATAACAATGTATGTGTTGGATGTGTAGTAACATGTATAATAACAAACTGTGAGAGAGCTTTTCACACATGTCCCTGCAGGGTTTTGGGCTGAAGTGTGAGGTCGTTCAGGGGGAGTATAAACACTGGGCGTTCTCAGCATGCCGGCATGTTCCCACAGGTTTATATCTCTTAACCAACAGGCTCTCCAGGTGTGCAAACACAGGGCTCATGTGTACCTGCCTAAAGGAACCAGCTGGGTTCAGCTGTGCACGAAGACCTCTCTGGTATGAGGAGAGAGGCGGAGTTTCATCTTCTTGGTTTTCTTCAAATCTTTTCACATTACAACAGAGTCTGTGCAAAACCGCTGTGAATGTTGGAAATGGGAACTCAATTAGCTGCAAACTGTCTCTGAACACTTTCTCATAAAACACAGTTTACCGTCACGTGTATCAAATAATGGCATTTCGGATAATAACACTGAGACACGAGGGGACAATAACCCCCCCCCCCCCCCCCCCCCCCCCCGCCCAGAGCAGCTACAAACACTTTTATCTTCAGATGCGGTCAGAACGAAGAACAAACCAGTTATTTCCAAACATCCCCCGGTCGTTAGTGGAAGACTTCACAGGAGCCACTGATCTGATCAAACTGGAAAGCATCAAAAACAAGTATCTTGGGAGGTAGTTCCTCTGTTGGCTGCGGAGACATTCAATCCCCAAAAATATTTTCTCTTCAATAACAAAGTGACAAATCTGGCAACAAACTGAGTAACAAAATATCCGAAATGATCGGTATGGAGGCCGGTCGAGATGACGTGCCATCAGACCACATGTGCGTGTGAACGTATTTATATCTGCTCCCGAAGGCCACACACGGCCGGCCGAGAGGCTCGCCGTCATCGAGGGGAGGGGGGAGGGGGGCAAAGAACGGGGCACAAAAAACGTGACGAAACAAAGTTAAAAAAAGAGAGTTTTCAAGAGACAGTTTAAAATCCCACAGGGAAGGTTTACAGAGATGGATTAACACAGCCTCCCCAATGCAGACGGCTTCAGACGTGAACAGCCGTCCCTCATCATCGCCAGGACAACCGTGTTGCTCGTGCAGCAAACGACCCTCTGACCGATTCTCCCGCTTCGGACAAACCTTTAGCCGCCTCCAGCCACGGCAGGGTGGGTGAGTCGGCCGATCGACCGCTTTGACCCAGACAAATATCTGAGTAACTATATTGCCATGAGATCCTGTGCATTTATGGTCCCCAGAGGATGAATCGTAAAGACTTTGCTCCGCCACCACTGTAAGGCTCCACCGACCCCGGAGTCATCCATCCTGTTTTATTGTGACTATAAAGGACACCGCGGTCTCGAGGGGACAAACAGTTTAAACATTAGATTAACTTCCAGGCCTTTTGTCTTCTTTCTTCCATTGGTGGGCTTTGGGAACAGGAATCCAAACAATGGAAGAATTTAGTGTAATTTGAATGTGATTTACTTTCAGTGCCTTTACGCCACTATTTCCCAAATCGTGGCGGTTTCCCAAATGCCTTCGACTCATTCAGCTCGACGTCCACCGGCCTCGCAGCACGGAGGCAGGTAGCTGCAGCTCGGGGGAAGAGGAGGAGGAGGAGGAGGGTGTGAGGGGGGTTGGCTGCAGGGTGATGAACACAGTAGGAATCCCCCTTTTCATCCCTTATAGAAACCCGGGTGATTCTGTCCCATATTAGCACAACAATAGCTCCCTCACTGTAGGCTGTCTCTGTTGTTCTCCATCCTTCCATTAACTCCGCTTTGTTTTCATTTAACGAGAACGGGAGGCTTCAGTGCCAATGAAGACAGGAGTTGTGTCTCGTGGGAGTAACTTCTCAGAGTGAATTCAGTTGAGAGAGCGAGACTGAAGACGCTCTGATGAGAGCACCGTCAGCGGCGTAGGAACGAGAGTTGGTCAACAGAACATTAATCAACAACTGTTTTGACTGTCGATGTTTTGATTTAGTCATTTTTCAAGAGAAAATGTCCTAGAAATAAAACTAAAATGTTAGAAATAAAACTTACAAAACAATAACCTTCATTCATGGCCTCTAATGAATGAATTATGAATGGCAGTTTTCACTATTTTGTCCAACATATGAATTAAATGATTAATTTTAAAATTTAAGGAAATCATTTTGTCGATTGCAGTGATTGTCCTGTGAGGTGAGATTGTGAGATGAATGTGATGATAAACGAGAAAGGAAATAAGAAAATCGTTTTGTATATACTTCTCCTATAAATATTATTTGATTATCTTCAGTAGAACTTGATATGGGGATGATGGACATCCCTTAGCATTAACAACCACCTACAGTGAACTCACTCATAAACTGTTCTGCGTGATGATTCAATGCAACTCAACTGCTCCACAGCTTGACAACAGATCGTCACTGCATGTTAATCACAGCATGTGCTTAATGTTTCCAATCTTCCTACAAACAATATGAATGACATATATTTGAGCGGCACGGTGAATTTCAGAATACTTAATTTTGGTCTATTTTTTCTTAAAAGAGATTTTTTAACTTTTTTAATATATTGCAGAAAATCCTCTCTTATGTCACCTAAACTGAGCGTGAAGCTGCATGTCGGTCATCGGTGATGAACAGACGGCGGCTCCAATGTGAAATGATGCATCCTGGTCCTCTGCTGATCTGTGGTCGTTGTTACGCGCTGACATACTGAGATCCTCGGCTTGCTTCATGTTGTTCATGATGTACATCAGTACACGACTCATCAGCTTGTGTGTTTGGTCTTCGGCCAAGCTGGACTGAGGATTCCCTCTCTCTCTCTCTCTCTCTCTCTTTCTGTCTGTCTGTCTGTCTCTCTCCCATTCCAAACACGCTGGTCTCTCCTGAGCAAATCACTTGCAGCCTCATACGTGGTTGCTATGCAACGAAGTCTGGTCACCCAACAGCCCGGTAATCCAACAGGAGATGCCGTTTCTAAGGGCTGGTTTCTGAGTGTGTGTGTGTGTGTGTGTGTGTGTGTGTGTGTGTGCATACAGTATGAATGCATGTTGCAAATTTGCATGTAAAATGTACTTTCAAAAGGAATTGCTGCTCAGCACAGTGAAGGAGGGCTGTGTCTGTGTGTGTGTGTGTGTGTGTGTGTGTGTGTGTGTGTGTGTGTGTTTTGTTTACCTGCATCACAGCAGCTGAGGCTCATTTTGTATTCCAAGCAGAAATCCTAATGCAGAGGCCCCGGAGTCTATTTAGAGGAGCATAAATCTGAATGCATCGGCGGTTTACTTTACTGGTTCACTCGCAGTGCAGCAGTGCAGGATTTCAAAGAGCTGCAGGTATTTCACATATTTGTCAAGGATTCAAGAACAATTTATTGTCATTATGGAACACGGGGACAAACGAATGCAGTCGTTGCCCATTTTGTCCACAAGAGACACATGACAAACAATCAGCAACAAAACAACTCTCTGGACAATATGGCCGACATACTAACACGTCAAGATCAGGGAAACACTGTCCGTCATGTAGATTTGACTAAGTTCGAGCACCAAGCATCAGTCCACTTCCATTCATCATTCATCATTACATGTATGTACAACGAGTCAAATTCCATGTATATGCACAAATATATGGCCAAAAAAGCTGATCTAAAGGAGTCGTGCATTATCATTCAATCAAAACCTGAACCTCAAAATGCATAATAAATAAGCTAATTCAACCAACCAGCCAATCACATAGATCAGTGGACACCAACTACAATCTTACCTTGGGCACAAAATTGATCAGGACCGGCTGTGCTGTAGATTTGACAGTTCCTTGTGAGGTCTTTGTGTGTGCATGCACAGAAGCAGTCCTACGTGTATGGTGCTACATTATGACTGGGCCCAAAACAAGAAAACAGAACACGACCAAATTGACACCGACAGAGTGAACTTCTGCATCTGAATGACTTGTGACAGAGATGGAAGGTTATTTTAGTGACCGTGAGAGAAGATTCAAAGGCAACACCTAGATTTTTGACATTTTGTTTACTATGAAATGTCACAAGCACATTCCTACTCCCCATAGGATGAACCTTGAACCCTGAAATATTTGTAGTGCCTCCGTCCGGACGAGCTTTATGTCTTTTAAGATGGCTAAATGATCAATTAATAACTTAATTACTTTAGTAGTTGGCTGGAGATACATTTTTTTTCTTCTGTGCTTTGAGTCATAATTGATTGAGGAAAGTGAACACATGGTTCAATCTGATGAACACATGCAGTGAAAGTGATCCTCCAGGCCGATGGCTCCTAATGTTCCCTGTAACCAGAGACCAGCAGTGGAAACCCCACATGGTATCGATTTTCAATAGAAATGTTCTGTATTACGAGGAATGGCCCTGAAATATGAAGAAAGTGATGCCATTAGTTTTTATGAGGCAGTTGAGCATGTCAATGGGATGCATCCCATTAACTTTCTATAACTGGAAAGACTATTTGTGTTGCCACATAATACTTAATCATGCACATGTTTTCTATGATGGTGGTAAGTTCAGAGAATCTCGAGCTGCCCTTGCGTGGAAGAGAAAAGTCCTGAATCCAGAGATGTATAATAAAAAGTATTTAATAATAAAAAGGATCATCAGTATATATGTTCTCGGTCGAGAGTGTCTCATGTCTAGAGGCCCACAGACTCCTAGCCACTAGCTAACAGTTACTGTCTGCTCCACACACTCCACCCATGTACACTGCTTCGCGTTGGATTAAATACTGTTTTCAAACTCTGGGCTTATGGCCTCCATTGGTTAGTTTAGGCAACATGCGCTGCCTTTTCAACGACACAGCATTCTACTGTATGAAGGCAAATCATTGTCAACATCCGAGAGCTCAAATGAGAGCCACGGGCGCTCGCAAATCAAACAGCCGCGCGTATAATTTACTTTGACGAGCGTTTTTACATCACTCCGAAAGTCGCTCACGAAACTTTAACCTGCTCGCTCGCTTAACTCTTTTACCAGAACTGGAAGCACTGGAACGACACGGCACCTACAAAAACATCTATTTGATTGAAAAAGCATAAAAGAACTTCTTAAATATATTAAACTGCCGGTGATCTAACAAACAAACAAATAGCATTAATGTACATTTACAAAAACAAATAGAACCAGACACTGTTGCAACCAGATATATGCTTTTTAGAGCCAGACATTATGAGATTATCAGATGAATGTTATTATTGTTGCATACAGATATATTTAAATGTATTTCTCTCCTCCTTCATTTCTATTTCTTAATTTATTCAATCATAAAAAAATAAAAAATGTCTTTCTACCTTTAGTCCCTTTTGTTTGTTTCTATTATTACTGCTGCCGCAAATATCATGCACGACTCAAATATGTTAATGCCCGAACCCCGACTGCACACAGCTGCTTTCCTCCATGCAGTTAGAAAGAGTGTAGGTTTATACATCATAACTGGTTGTATGGTATTTCGTTTAATCACGTGAACAGTGTAATTACAGTTCTTCCCAGTAAAACCAGCAGGTTTCAGGACCAGCGGTGGTGGAGCTCCAGCAGAAGGATGGACATTCCAGTCCCAAGATTCAGTTACCAACTGGGATGATCTGCTGACCTCTGCCATCTGTAGAGCTCACTGCCTGGGTCGGGCTAACGGAGGCTAGACAGCATCTTATTGGGGTTATCGAATAAATATACCAATTATGTGTAATATAATGAACATATCTGTATTATATATATTAATGAAGTCCTTACATGTCATTATTTTTTACCACCACTTGCTGATACGTTCGGTATCAATGTTTGCTTGTTTCCGCATAGCTACTTTATTTAACTTTAGTACAAAAGGCTGCAACATTTAGTGAAACCACATTGTTTCTCCTCGTTTCCTGTGATCCCCCAAAACAGGAATCAGCAATTAAGAGTCCCACAATAAAGTTGAACATGCTATAAAGTGCAGAGGAAGTATTCCAGACGAGGTGCGTCTGTCTCATCAGCTCCTGGCCGCTTGATTAGACACAGCTGCAGAACTTCACTTTTACAAGATTAGGTTTTCCATCACTGAGTGTTTTGTTTTGTGAGTATAACTACCAAACATGTATAATACTTGAATACATATAAAGATATGTTTAATGTCATGTCTTTCTATTTAGTATTTTTAATCAACTTGTTAGGACTGAAAATCTGCTAAACTTAATTTGTACTTATTTTTAAAAGAATCCTGACTCTACATTACAATTGCTCTGTAAATCAATCCAATTATATGATAATATTTGCACCGCCCACAAATCACACATTTCTCTTTAAAGGGCTTTACAATCGACCTTTGCATCGAAAAAAGACTGGGGAAAAAAGTTGTGAACGTGGACTGGATTTAAATAAATTCATAAATTATAACATGTAACTGTCACAGAAATAACAAAAGCCTAAACAAAGTTTCTCAGTATAACAAACAGGTTTAAAGTGTTTGCAAGTTAATAATTGTGGCACAGAAAAGTTTTGGAATCGTGTGGCTGTAAACGTTTAAACATGGGCAGCAGTAATCTGAAACATATGGGGTCAAACATGCACAAACACTGATGTGGTCCTTTATTTTCTGGGGCAAACACTGAAGATGTGTATTTGTCGTCAGAGGATATTAGTGACATATAACTCTCGTCCTAGAGCGGTCAAACATCCATACACATGGTGCCATCAGCCGAGTGGCCTGGTAACATCACTCAGTACATACTGCAGCTTTCCCGCTGTGAAGGTCACTCATCCATGAAAACATCAATGACGGCTGTGTGCTTCAACTGTGGATGACACCGTGCAACAAGAGAAGCGTTGCACACATGCTACGTCGTGTGTTTAACATCTCGTTTGGTCTTGTGTCGTATTTCTGCACCACGCAGGAGAGCATTCTCCGAATTCATTCAACAGTCTCGAGTTTTTTTACCACGTCGGAAAAATAAAAACTAAAGAGCATATAATAATGATTCATCCCTTTCATCTTTGTTTGACCTTTGGCAGTGGAGGCCAAGTGCCTTTCAATGTGACCTGTTTTAGAACCACAGCCCTACCAATCACAATTAACCGTGTCAGCAGCTGCACGCTGGTTGCCATGCAGAGCATGTCTGTACTTCAGTGTCACTCCCCAGCAATGACAAGAAGCAAAAGGTTTACACTGTAAGAAAAGACAAGACTGTAATCTGAGAAAAAATTGTTTATTTTTTTAATGTATTAAAGTGTCTGTTATTGATATTTGTATAATAAGAAAATAAAATGACCGCGTGAAAGGTTTCTCTGGTAGTGATGGACCTCCAGAGAATGATCTGTTCCACTTTAACGTGAGTTTCAGCTCATTGTTTATCTGCTCTGCCTTCAACTGCACTGGTCTGGTTTCCTCCCGCTAGAGTAAAAGCTGTAAAAAGCTGCCTTACATTACCTGCTCAGCAGCAAACAGCAGACAGACACAGTTGGAGACCAGCTTGTAACAGCAGAGTTAGCAGCTGAATAATAAAGAAATATTTCTCTCTGGAGTTGGTGGAGACCAAACACTGAGCTAAAAGATAGTGAATATTGGACTTACATTCATCAGGTGCAGGTAGATAAAGATAGTGTTTGTTATTTTGTATCGGACGATTTCAAATCAAGTCACAGAAACAAGCGGCGCTTTCAAGTCTGAGAACTTGAATATCTCGGGAGCAGCAGCAGTGAAGCCGCTGAGGCCGCTTGATGCCACTTCCCTGCTCCCGCCCCGAACTAAAGATCCATTTGACACAAATGGACCCGTTTCCGACTTGAATGTAAACATTGAAGCACAGATTGTTTGTCGATGCCGCAGAGAATATGACAGCCGAAGCTGTTTCTATTTTTTTTTAAAGATACCGTTGGTGTGTCTGTGAGTCCGGCAGGGTTTAGCGGAGAGGTTACATGTGGCGTGCTGTGGGAGACTAAGCCGTGTTGACATGAAGACAATCTGTTCCGCAGCTGACCCGCAGGACGGCGAGGCTTTGGTGCAGGTCGTCTGATCAAAGGGCCGCAGGGTTTTTCAGATTTTCATCTAATCACTCAACACAGAGGCGACACCACCTGACCTCGCCCTCATCAAACAACATTGAGGGGCACACGGAATCGAGCGTTTAATAAAACTCATTTGTACCATTTCTATGTACAGATACTTCTGCATATTAAAAGGAGATTTTCTTAATGCTTTTGTGTCTAAATCTGTGTGAATCAAAGCTGCTTCACCTCCAGCACTGCTCCATTGTGTCTGCAGGTTAAAGAGAGCGAATTGAAAAATACAAGATCGGAGACTTCACTTAAAGGGAGTTCACTTTAAATGAGCATTTGAGGCCGCATGTGTGGTCCTATTCAGTCTGAGCTGAGGTCGGTGTTTTCTTTTTACGCAGGCCTCCTCCATGGCTGGTTGTGATAATTTTTGTTTATGTGACTGGCCAATGTCAACAAGAAAGTCTCCCGCTCCACCAACAATCTGCTGAGCTCATTCCCTGCTTCTAAGAACGACCAACAAACAAGAAGATTCAGCCTTCATAGTAATTATATACTCAAGGTTTAGAGAATTTGACAACAGTGTGGGAGTCTCAGCTCCTATTATGCCTTTTTATAAACTTTCTATCTGCATTCATTCATTTTCAAATACATATACCCAGTCTGAGGTTGCTTAATATGAAGCTTCTCTGCATAAGCTTGCAACCCGCCTCCCAAAACCTCCTTCAATGTGATCACAAAAGCCTTCTTACTCCTCTTTGCTTTGCTGAAAGTATGCTTGTGAAAGATGATCTAAGATTAACAAGAGCGTCACACAGCGGTAACCACAAAGTATACTTGTGTTACTTAGTAGTATTACTTTTGTTAATTTAATTTCCTCTCTTAGATCACCCAAGCTCTTGGTGAATAAAAGTGATCACAAACGGAGCCCTTTTCATCTCAAATAATCCAGTAATTTCTTTTCTTTATCCTTTTTTTTGTCTCATTAGTAGATGGATGTCATTTTGCATATTCTTTCTCTGATAATCCATAAATCTCATTTGGCTGGAAGCTGCTTTTCTCGGTCTTTGATGTTGACTTGTGAACCCGACGACCCTGTGTGTATTAAGAGATTTTCAGGGGTGGGTCTTTCACATTCAGCGAGCTGTATTCAGCATCACTCACGCATTGTCTCCACCTGAGAGGGATTCGGATTCAGGGATTTCAAAGAGCTTCTGATCTCTGAGGCAGAGGCGGTTCAGTCAAGGAGGCAAAGAGATGTCGACATCCATCAAGGTCTCTCGTCACCGTTGGCAGGAACGTCTCGAAGCTGATTCAGATTCAGCAGCAGCTTGGTCTCAGTCACCGAATGTCCTGATTCTGCTGTTTTCTGATTGATCGCACGGCTTGGGTCAAATACAGTTGCCGATATAGGGAAATAAATGTGTTGTATATGTTCACTTGCACAGAATGATTAGCAGATTGATTCTCGTGTGTGTTCATTGAGTATGAAGCTGCAGCCAGTGGCTGGTT
Source organism: Cyclopterus lumpus (assembly GCF_009769545.1). Classification (NCBI taxonomy): domain Eukaryota; kingdom Metazoa; phylum Chordata; class Actinopteri; order Perciformes; family Cyclopteridae; genus Cyclopterus; species Cyclopterus lumpus. Next base: position 17,691,750 of record NC_046986.1, on the reverse strand, counting down.
AGCTTAGCTTAGCATAAAGACTGGGGGCAGGGGGAAACCGTTAGCCTGGACCAACAGCTCACTGATTGACATGTTGAATCTTGTTTTGTCTTTTATTCGTACACAAAACAAAGCTGGGTTCTACAGGAGGTTATGTGCTGGACTATTTCATGGGTGCTGTCGTCACCATGATGTTGAAATGTTTGTTTTTCTAGTAAAATATGTCAACTACAATTTGATGGATTGCCATTAAATTTAGTCCAGACACTCATGTTCCCCTAAAGATGAGTTGTAATAACAGTGGTGATCCTTTGACTTTTCATAGCGCCATCTCCAGGTAAAACTTTGAACTATATACATAGCTTATAAAATAAATGGTGTGTGCAGAGTATTGTGTTAATGCCTAAATCAAACAGGGTCTCATAAACACACAACTAACTGGCAGACATGAGTCCCTGTGAGACCACAAGCATGTGAACTGTCGTCACATCCCGCGTCCAGTTTGTGCAGCTTTGACAGATGTGTGTGCTCAGTCTGAGGGTGACCTGGTTCCACTGATCGCGTTCACTGGGAGACTCGGGAGCTCCGAACCAATTGTGAATCTCGAGCATGGTTCATATCAAGGCATCACAATTGCCGAAGCTAATTGGATTATTTCTGTGTTTTGAAGTTCAAAGAGGACGGTGGGCGTTCAAAGGCATGACCCTAAAGGTGTGAAAATGAAAATACAGGGCAGAGCACAACACTGTACGATGTTAACTCTGAAGTATGTGAGAGTTCAGAGGGAGTTCACAGGTTTAAATGGATCTTACAAACATCACACAGACAAGGAGTTCAAGAACCAGCGGAGGGAGAAGCCCTGAAGTGATGCAAAGTATAACACTTTTCTAGAATTGGTGACATGTAATTCTTTTTCTCTGAGTTTACTTAACCTCAACATCTCAAACACTAATGCGACCACAACACTTGATTCAGGATAAATTTTGTATCACAGCAATGTGTATATACAGTATTTTTTATTTGAAGAAGCTTTCCGTTTTTTTTTTTTTTTCGTTTACATTTTTGAATAAACACAGATACCATTACAGTAAAAGAATGTGAATGGATATAATGTCAGCATTATGCAATACCTTTCAGAAAGGACGACTCAGAGGCAATATCCTTCAGTTGGCTTTATTTCCTAAAGCATAATTCCAGTATTGCAACACAAAACAAATGTGTAATTGTTCACTGGTCCACGTCACACCTCATGTCCTCTCTTGCAACACACCTGTATGTCTGGAGAGCATCGGATCACGTGATCACACCATAAAATTCTTCTTCTAAGGGGTTGAGGATCGGAGTGAAGGATCAGCTGTGATTTGAATAACATTTAAAGGGGTAGTAGGGTGAAACAAGTTTCAATACATTTAACCAGAATGCACATAAGGCTATAGTTAAAGCTCATTTATAGATCATTTTTATTTGAAACTTTAAAGGGGGAAATTTCCAGAAAACATGTCTCAACTTAAAAGCAAAGTTTGTGAGCAGCACTAGAGATACATGAACTTCAACATGAACAAACAGAAAATACCATTGGCAGTATACGATGGTGAGCATCACCATCAAACCGAGGGGAGAGAAAACTTAACTTCACCTCAACGAGAGTCAATACATGCTGCTTTCATCCTTCTTCTTCTTCTTCTGGCGTGTGTAATAAAAGTACCCTGCACACACTTTTACCCTGTAGATTTAGTAGCTACAATAATAGCGTATCATGGACGGGCACTAAATATTTAAATGTAAATTAATCTAAACAATTTGAAATGCATTTCTACAGAAGCAGGTCTCTGCGACACAGTAGATCTGATGTCTTGAGAAACGTATTTAACCGTTGAAGGCTCTGAGGCGCTCTGTGACCTGCTGCCTCCGCACGACTGAGGGAGGAAGATCCATCTGACCCAGGGTCAGTCGGGTGACCCAGGTTCAGTCGGGGTGGCCAGAGGAATCCTAAAGTTCCTGTAACCCAGCAGGGTACGCTCATAATTGGAGGGCCCCGCTGATTTGAATGTTCTGGCTACCGTTCACGCCTCAATGGCTTTAACTCTGTTTCAAAGTACAAGAGGGAGAGAAGAAAACAAGTCCCTCACTTTCAGAACAGGCTCACTGATGGCGGCAGTAAAACACAGGTCTTACAAATGTAACCAACATAAATGATAGGTTTCATGTGATATATGTCATGCCTGTTTTGCCGCGGTTGGGGCGAGAATTTGTCTGAGCTATTCAAATCCTTAACGAGGAGGTATAAAGACCACAAGAGCTCCCACAACAATTACTTTGTTGCCTGAACCTAACTAAGTTGTTTCTTATGAAGACAGAAGTTTATTTTGAAAAGATCGTATGCATATGTAACACGCAGGAATTGATGCTGGCTTTGTGCATGAAAAATAACTTTTCGTAAGATACCATACGAACCGTTGTGAGGATACGTTGGTCACGTGAACCCTCATGAATCTCCACAGCTATGCAGGAAGTATTATTTGAGCATGAGATCTTTGCATGCCAATTAGAAGCCTAAACCTTCTGTATAGTTGTGACGAATGGGCTCTAATACAAATGCACACACGCAGCAGCCCCACAGCCGTTTAGTACGACCAGGTGGTTCCACCTCATATTCACGTTCTTCGTGTCTTTGGCCTTCAACTCGTTCATCAGTTTGATTGACAGCCTGCAGGGTGCTCTTCTTCACACGTTGGCTGAGCCCTGTTCGTCTTCAGATGTCAGACATAATATGAAATAACAACGGGACCGCGTACAACAATCACAATAAGACAGGAATGGTTTAGAATCACAAGTACTTCGTTTCAAAATGGACTCCGTCTTTGCCGAGGGAGACAAGGTCAGAGACGGCTTCCCCTCAGAGGGACGTCAGCTCTCATTTGAGGGTGAGGTGGCGGAGTGTGTGTGTGTGTGTGTGTGTGTGTGTGTGTGTGTATACACCCCCTGGCATGAATAAAACACACTGATCCTCGTCCAAACCATCAGTCTGACACATTTCCCTCCCTCAGCTCTCCTCCTGACCTGAAAATGAAGCCCTGAGTTCACAAACACGTTTGGCCTCCTCGTTACAGGAAGTGAAGAGCGGCGAACACAGAGTGGGTGAGGGAGTAGTGACTAAGTCTATCTGGTCGGAGGCGTCGAGGCAGAAATTACTCTTTTTCTTATTAATCATTTAGATTTCCTGTCTGTCAGCTTTTTAAAACAATTCTTTTGTTCTGTTTTTTTTCATAATATGGAGTTTTATAGTTTGGGACATATTTTCTATTGATTATTTGGTTGGTTATTCCATTTGTTATAGTTATAGCTTCTGAACCAGTTTCCATAAATAACAGAAGGCCAGCTTGTTTAAACTGTGTACAAATGGATGGTCACTCATGTTGGTGTTATGTTGGATTTTTCTTTGTAATAGCAGAACAAATGTAATTCATTCTGCGATTCTGAGTTTTCTGAATTTAGACATTTAAAATGTATGGACTTTGATGTGCCCTCAAAAAGGTTTTGTTTGTGGTACATACACTACTTTCTGCTAATAATCTGACAATGTTACTCATTTTACACATGCAAAAATTGCTATTGTGACTTCAAAGCTGCAAAATATGATGCAAAATGAGTCACAAGTGTCTAAAATATCAATTTACTGATTACTATTACGTGTATCTTTCATTGGGAGTAGTGAGTAAATGAACCAGGGAGTGATTTCAGACAAATATTATCTATTGTCCAATATCCCTTTCCATTGGAGAGGCCTTTCTTCACAGCACTGTGTCAGCGCCCTGCAGAAGGCAGCTTTGGCTTAGTGTGACGGAGTTGACCGCCATGCAGGCGCCAGCTAGGGATGCTGCACATGTAACACCCATTGTCCACTATGGTTCTCCCTGGCACAGCAAGAAGATCCGACCCTGGGGTTGGACGCATTGGCATGTTATGTTGTTACGTGGCAGCTTATTACAGAAGATGCTGGGCTGCAGCGACCAACCTGATCACTGTGGTCGGATCGTTGTTCATGTTGCGGCAAGGTCTGCATTTATTGGGCTACGCCATAGAGTCCAGTAAAGAACTCAGGGCCTGTGTTAGCATGAATGAAGGTTATGATATTGTAACTCTAGTTGTAAAAGTACATTACTGGCTAGGCACGTCCTGATTGGCTGGCCATGCTTTTGCAAAATTTTTGTGGGCAAATGTGTGCTCGTGATTGGAGATTATTCCCCATAGAGTCCAGTAGAGGGCTCGAGGCCGTTACTCATAGAACTAGGGTTACAACATTGTTAACTTTGTTAAAGGACTCTGCGTATTACGGGGACAGGTGAAAACATTTTTTATGTTAGGATCCCTGTCTGCTCCTAGTGGGTGCTCCTCTGTTTTTTCACACGTGGTTATGTTTAGTTTTTTTTTTTTTCACCCCCATAAACAGTTTCCACCCCCGAGTTCCGCCCACTACCACCACCCTCTCCTTTGGCTCAGCTGTGGCTCATCCCAGTGATCGCCGCCGGCTGGCTTAAATACCCCGGTGTTTCCCCAGTGCGTCGTCAGTTCGTCCGGTTACCAGTCTGGCCTCATCACTTTTGTCTCTTGCTCTCCTGCCGCTCAGCACCGATCCCTGGGGTCACCTGTGCGTGGAGGTTTCCTGGGTAGTACCACAGAGTACTCCGGTCGAGGCCTGTGGCTATCGTTTACTGTGTCGGACCTCGGCCTCCACACAGTCTCGCCATCCTGTCCCTCCAGACTATGTCCCGGTGAGAGTTCGGTTGAATTTCCCTCCAGACGAGAGAGGGAGTGACTTTGGTTCCTCCTGTTTGGTTATAAATAAAGTCCTTGGCTGGATAACATCTGCTGTGTGAGCGTGCGTTTGGGTCCACCAACTACACCATATCATAACAGAATGGACTGACCAGTTATGGCTGCAGCCGCTGCAGCAGCATCTCCTCCTACGGATCGTCTGCAGAAGGCGATTTCCAACCAAGGTGCTCTCCTCGGGCAACACCATCTGGTGCTACAGGACCTACTGGACTCCCAGCATTCTATCGGGTCCCAGGTCACAGAGATAAGAAGCTTGATGCACCTCTCCCGGAGCTGGTCCATTAGACTCATCCAGCACCCGTGGGTCTTTTGTTCCCTCACCGGTGCCCTATGATGGAGAGTGCCGAGGGTTCTTGCTCTAGTGTGGATTTGTTTTTAACCAGCAACCCCACACATTTGCTTCGGACAATGCAAGGGTGGCCTATATGGTGGGGTTGTTGCGCGGCAAGGCGCTGGTCTGGGCTGAGGCTTTGCTCAACAGACATAGCTCAGATCGGGTCCCCTACAAGCACTTTTTAGAGGAATTTAAGAAAGTATTCGACCACCCGATTTACACCAGGGATGTTGTTCAGTGCCTGTAAGAGTGGGGGTGCTGGCGAGCGATCAGGAAGAATTCCCCATTCCAAGCCTCAATCACTGTTTCCTGCCACCCTGTGTTTAGCATCTGGGCCTATGCACCAGTTGGCACTCATTGATTCAGGGGCTGAACAGAATTTTTTGGACACTGTGTTTATTAAGACTCAAGGGATCCCAGTGGAAGCGTTACAGCACGCCCTGCTGGTGAGCGCTCTGGATGGCAGTTTACTGGCAGAGATAAAACACCGGACTCAGCCAATTACCCTGCACGTGTCCGGTAATCAGTCAGAAAATCCGGTTCCTCCTCATCGACCCTACGACTGTGCCATTGACCTGCGCCCCACTTCCCACGAGCAGGCTATATAATCTCTCCCGGCCAGAACGCAAATCCATGAAGAAATGTATAACGGACAGTGTCGCCGCAGCAATCATACGTCCCTCATCTTCACCTATCGGAGCGGGATTCTTCTTTGTCTCCAAGAAGGAAAAGAGTCTTCGTCCCTGCATCGATTACAAAGGTTTGAAATCGATGTTTTCGAATCCTTAGCTGGAGCCAAGATATTCACCAAGCTGGACCTTAGCAACACGTATCATCTGGTCCGAATTTGCGAGGGGGACGAATGGAAGACGGCTTTTAACACACCCTTGGGACACTTTGAATACCTGGTGATGCCGTTTGAATTAACTAATGCCTCTGCCATTTTCCAGGCCCTGGTTAATGACGTTCTCCGCGACTTCCTCAACTGTTTTGTGCACCCCCTGGACGTCTTTATTGAGAAGGTTAAAGCAATAACGGTATGGCCGGTACCTGCCTCACGAAAGAAACTCGAGCAGCCTCTCTCTCATCTGTCCTTATCCTTTCTGCGGCATTTGACAGTGAACCACCAAATCCTTAATTCCTCCCAGCAGGACCTGGGTATCTCAGGCACTGCACTCTCCCTTTTCTCATACTACTTCAACGACCGCACTTACCGGGTAATTTGGAAAGGATCTGTGTCTGAACCTGGCCCTCTCACTACTGGAGTCCCTCAAGGCTCCGTCCTGGGTCCCATCTTCTTCTCTCTGTACACTAATTCTCTCTTTCACCATATCTATGCTGATGACACCCAAGTTATGTTTTGTTTTTGTGTCAGCCTACAGTTTCCACCCCTGTGTTCCGCCCACTACCACCCCCCTCTCCTTTGGCTCAGCTGTGGCTCATCCCAGTGATCACTCACCAGCTGCTGAGTGCTCAGTCAGTTTGTTTGTGAGAAGAGTATCTTAAAAACCTTCATTAGGTTTCATTAAACATGCTGAAATGTCAAACCATGAACATTTGCCAACCATTGCTGTGAGGAAACAATAAGCAATACAATATGATTCATGAATAAACTTTTTATAAGCTATAACTTGGCTGTGCTGCATATATCCTTTTTTTGTCAGATTCACAACAATAACAATATACAAATTTGATCCCCAACCCCACGGCCATATCAGAAGTTGATCCCTGAAAGATCCCGTAGCAACCATCACAGTGATTAATGAAATAGCAACGTTCACCTTTGACCTCATAACTGCTGAACCACAAAGGATGGAAACAAAACAAATCTGTCTACTGATTTTTTTTTTTTGCTTTAACGTCTGTTCATGACCATAACTCAGACAGTCATGAGTCAGAGAGAAACTGATATGTGAGGTACGGAGCCATAATATTTTTAGAAAGGATGAATCATTCTACAAAACAGCATTGTGTTTCTTTTTTTCTTTATATGTTGCATACATTTTGTAATGCAGTGGATATACAAGTGTTGGATGTCTATGACCTCAAGTGGCAGAAACGGTTGTTGTAAATGTATGTCAATCAGCAGCTGAGAGGTATTCATTCCTATTTTATTGTAAACGTTACCAGATATCTCGTGTCTGCCTGAAATGTGAGAAAAATAAAATCTTATGTGGAACTTTTGGGATGCGGGTTAAAAGTTTCCCACCAACTCCTCAATGATGCAGCTGGTTTACTTCATTTCTGTCCTGGAAAAAATAAGTCAACAGCTCCATCTTCTGTTACATTGATGAACAACTGACAGCTGGAGAGTACAGATATGAATTCTGAGAATTATTCTAATACTGTGCTAACATGTAATTTTGAAGTTAACTGTAGTTTACTGTAAAATTCATTTAAATATAACATTTGACTGCTTAGTAAACACAATAACCAGTTTACGTAATGCATTTAAAACATTAAAACGGTACTTTTGATATTTATATATATTTTCTCTCCAAGAAAACCAGAGAAACACTTTGAAAACACGACTTTACATATGTTGTAGTATTTATTTTAGTAGTCATTTTTTCAGTATCTTGTAATTATTAATTACGGATCTGAAAACCTCGACATTATGATTTAAACAACATTATAATCTATGTGACTACCAACCAGTAAAACTGTTTTTTTTTTTGTGCCAGACATGTTCCCACCATACTTAGTAGTGACTCTGAGGTTTTCTGCCATCTCACCTTTGTTTTACTTTAACTTTAAAAAAGGAACAAAAAGTAAGAGAGAAAAATATTCACTTGTTATAATTATTCATATTAACAATACATCGTAGTCCTTAAATCACATTCAAATCACATTTTGTTGCGAAGAGAGATGCATACTGTTTATTATACAGTTTATAGTTTACTGATTTTGAGAACAATTTTGAAGCATAGATATCATTTCAGTCGGCCTCTTAGGAGCCGGCCTGCAGGATAACAATACGTTTTATTGCTTTTCTAAACCAGGGGTAAAACAATGCATATATCAAAGGGTTCAGAAATGAGTTGAGATAGAACAGATAGAGCACAAAGGACACGTATGAACTACTAACCAGGCTGTCACTTACAAGGGAAACGGCGTAATATGGGCAGAAACAAATCAGAAACAAAACCACCACCACGCCAAGAGTTCTGGCTGCTTTCAGCTCCGACCTCATCATTTTTAAGCCCACCGAAACAACTGAGATCTGAGAGCGCATGGCGCGGGCCTGAGCGACAGCCACGGAGAACACCCTCGCGTACAGAACTATGATGACGGTAACCGGAAGAGCACACGTCAAGACGACGTCGACAGCCCCTGAGACGTAGTCAATGAAAACCACACACTCTCCGTGGCAGGAATTATACTTGCCTGGTTGAGTCAGGCTGTCCCTCGCGAAGACGGCGCTGTAGGAGACAGAACCGAGCCAACACATGCACACGCACAGTCTGACTCTGTTTACTGTGACTCTGGCGGTGTAATGAAGAGGGTCACAGATGGACATGTAGCGGTCCATGGATATGAGCACCATGTTGCCCACTGAGGCAGAGGTGACGATGAAGGACACATAATTAAACAGAGAACACGCCAGGTCACCGAGAAACCAGCAGGATAATTTGAGGATGATTTCCACTGGCAACAGCAGGAGGCCCACGATTAAGTCTGAGACGGCCAGAGAGAGGATGAGGATGTTGGTGGGTGTGTGAAGCTTCCTGCCGGGAAAGAGACAAGTGTCATTAAACCAACCACAGTCTTTCATATGGACACGGCAAAACAGCACAAACGAGAAAGAGAACAAATAAGAACCTCTTGAGTGTTTTATGATCGGACACATCTGTCACACGTGTGGACAATTCAACATCACATTTTAGCTTTATTGTGCCAAAACAGTAAGACAGTGTAATGTGCAAAGGTGCAAACATTATTCAGCTATTCGCCCTATTCAGAGACAATTCTTATTCTAATCTACTGCTGTTCACCCTTTTCTAAGCCGTCATACCGACAACACTTTTCCTGAGCGGGCAGTTTGACTTCTCACAGTAGGAACAGCATTTAGGTTTCATCTTTATGAAACTTAAATGGTAGATTCTGCTGAGAATGTAAACTTTGCCTGAAGTGGGAGACTGAGATGATGACGAGCAGGTTGAGAGCCACAGTGAGCGTAGAGATGGACATCAGAAAGAAAGGGAGCAAGGCTTCGTGCCAAAGCAGGGTGGGCTTCCTGCACGAGGTGTTCTGGAGTTGTGGAAAGCAGAGCTCCGATCCGTCCTCAGCCTCCATCTGCAGCTCGAGCTGCATCTGTCTGAACAAACGTGAGTCATATACCAGATTCACCTCTCAAATTCTCTTAACCCCCTCCCCATCGCTTTCTCCCGTTCTCTGTTGGACTCAGATGATGCTCCTCCTCAGTGGACAGCAAATCACACCATCATCTTCATCACTTTGCAATTAATTGTCGCAGCAGAATATTCCTGAATTTAACGTGTGTTTCGCATCCTGGTTGCTGAACGACGTGTTTTGATTTCGGTGTATGTATCGATTGCCGTGCTAAATAATCTTTTAATGTTTGGCTTCCTGTCACCACAAGGTTGGCGGTCCGATTCCCCGGCAAAGTGAGACACTGAGCCCGCTTCACAGTCCACTGCTCTTAAAACACTGAGGATGGGTCAAATGCAAAGGTCAATTTCAACATTTGATCGCCTGTATATGACGATTGTAATAAAGTTGAAGTTGTGTGTTGCAGTTTTGCTGTCTGCCTCCAGACAAGTGCAATGGACCGGATAATTACTTTAGAGCAATAGCACTGACAGCTGGAACGCTGCTGTAAGTCATTTAAGCAGACAGTCAACAGGACGGCATGGAAAAAACAGCTCACTCATTCATTTTAATGAAGCGACTCCACACAGGTCGGGGGGGGGGGGGGGGGGCTAACATGATGATATGATTGTTCTGGCCATTGCACGCTGCTATCTGAGATGTTCTGGTGTCTAATAATCCGTCCTAGTGGTGGATCTGAACCTTCCCTCACCACGTTCCACCACTTCAGAGCCAACAAGTCCACACACATGCAGCTGCTGGCCCGGAGCTGAACTGGGTAGAGCCATGTCCGAACCCCGAAGGGGTCAAAGCACAAGCGGTGTGCAACTTGCACTAAACATATTTCACGGCCCGGCAGCACGGGAACATGTCGTAGCAGTTGGTTCTGTGTTCTCCCTTTTGCAGTGTTTGGTGTATGGAGTCAGTTCTTCCTGCCACAAGGGTTTTTGCAACTGACCGGTCTTCGGTGGACCTCGCGTAAGGCAGACCTCTACCCAGGGTCAGGAGTCGGCCCCGGGCGATGCGTGCTTCCTCCACGCAAAGGGAAGTGTCATTAGTGCTCGAGACCTTGGTGAAAGGTCCCTTTTGAGCCGGGAGCCGGGAGTGCTTCTCTCTGACCTCAGCTAATAGAGTGTGTGAACCAGTCGCCCCGTGGGTGCAACCCAGTTGCTTGTTGGTGGTGATTCATTCAGACCAAATCCCTCCTTTGATCACAATAACTTAATAAGGAGTTCTTTCATGTTCGAGGGTTATGCAGCTGGACCCCTTTTGTCTTCCTCCCCATGTGGCGAACAGGGAGGCAAAAGCCCGGCAGAATGTCTTTGTGAGGCACAGGCAGGAAGAGACAATCCCACCGTGGGCTGCTCACTCTCAGCAGGGTAGTTTCGGCCGACTTCTTCAGCAGTGTCAACGTCAATGCATTGTTCATTCGGAACGATACAGGACTGGTGTAAAGCGTGAGCGTCGTGCTGCACCTAAGCCTGTGCTTATAGAACTAGGGTTACAACATCGTAACCCTCAGGTGTTTCAACGTTGAACACGGCGACAGAAACAGAAAGCAGCCTCACCACATTTCTTATGGGACACTTTCTAAAAGAAAGGCAGTGAAAGATATATGAAGGCCCCTCCCACATTACACGGTCATTTCATCCACTGTTATTATGAAGATTGATTAAAAATCGGACAAAGAAAGCCATGAAAGACACAATCAAACAAAAAAAACATCGCTGTTCAATAATAATTGCATCATGTGTTGATTGTGTGGTTGTTGCATCATGTGTTGATGCTAAAGCTTGTTTTTCTTCACACCTCTGATTGCAGTGACACCTCAGAGGTTGAGATGTCATCATTTGACTAATCCATGCAGGTGTGAACCAGCTTCCTGTCTTGAACGGTTCGACACACTTCCAATTAGGAGCAACTAATGGGCTGCAAAATGTTGCTCAGAGGGGCAATTAAAACTCATGGGACCGAACAGAGTAAACGGACTTTCACCCCAACAAACACCGATCTGGAGAGGTGACTTTTTGCTCTTCATTTGAGATCTTCTGCTCATCACACCACATCATTCACATTAACTTTGTGTCATTTAACTTAAAATCCAATCGTTCTTTTTGCTATACCATATGGTTGAACCTACTACGGATATCACTGTGGCTGTTCGCTATTCCTTATGTTTGGTTTCACAAGTTAGGATACACTTTTTACATGTTTTAAATGTTAAACTTTATTTCACCAAATAAGTCAATCAGTTATGACCTGGCCAAAAAGGCAACAAAGGAGAAAAACAAATAAAACATAGATACAATCAATCTCATGCAAAAATTACAACATCATGATATGTACAATGTATAAAAAACTAACGGTGTTCCTGGAGAAGATTTCTGGAATTGCAGTGAGACGATGAGTAGAGAGCGGAGTGGGGGTTACACAATGATAGTTTTATATATGACCTGATACCAATGTGTGATCTCTGCACTTTCTATGTTGGATCCAATATTGTTGCTTCTATAAACTGTATATAAGAGGTTGACATGGTTTGCGGACTGCTGAAAGACCACTTTATGGTCTAGTGGTGGTCTTATGGTCTACTTTAAAAGGTACCACAATGTTCTAAATTAATTCTGTACTGAAGAAGACTTGAAACTAGCAATTGAAACCATAAAGTCCTGTTTACAAATGTTTACTCCATCAGCGTTCCTCTGAGAAACACCAGACAGACAGCCCACACTCACAGAGGTCAAGCATCCCTCTCATGCCAATTGAATTTCCACAGGAAATATGATTTCAGACATTGTGAGTTTGTATTCCCTGATTATAGAAAATGAAGATATTATTATGCACTTAAAGGGGAGGAGTAAAGAAATGCATAGATTTTATTTATTTATCTGAAACTGTGGCAGTCATAAAGGTTTGTGCTGAGTCGTATCGTCGTGGAATCCGTCTGGATGTTTTTTCCGTGATTGGATCCGAGCACATTTCGGACACTTCTTTTGCACAAAACAGTGTTTGTGAAAGCACGTCCTGCACACTGCAAAAAGAGAAGCGACATAAATACAGTTTATCATACTGCCATCATACATGTTTGTCTGAAATTAGGTCATTTTGTTCCGAAAAAGATACAAACTCAGACCACCGAAGCCTCACGTTACACCCAGATGGACTTAAGAATGTATTTGTCCATAAAAGTCAGACTTGAAATTATTCAATACTGTTTTTAAGCCATTTCTTCCAATTGATATGAACTTGTCAGCATTTAGATATATTATATATTCAGTGTCTTTTATATCATCCACTTTTCATCCTGCATACCTCATTTATTTTAAAGGTAATCATGTGTCAATGCTTACCTGGACATCGGCGACATATGTCTGCCTGAAAAGGAAAGATGACGTCTCTTTCTCTGCAGAACTCGCAGATAAAACCTCGGGCCAGACACAACTGTGAGGAAAAAGTCAGAAGAATTGTTAAAAATAGTTTGAAAAATAGTGGGTTTTTTAAAGCGTGAACATATCCTTTAACAGTCAATAATATCCCACTAACTGTGTCCTCTGGGTTCAAGTCACACGTGGGTAAATCATCGTTTCTTTTTATAACTGAGTCCACATTGACCACTTTAATGACAAAAGTTGTAAATCACATTTTGTAAATCTCCCATGTAAGAAAACTTAGAAAATGATGTCAAAAAGGCAGCAAAGATAAAACTATACTTGTTTGCACTTCTGGACACTGACTCATTCAACTGCTCGAGGTCTCTGAGACCTTTTGGTGGGGAAGAGCTGCTTTTTCTTATACTTGTTATCAGCTCAGTGTGGAATGTGACTTTTTTTGGGGAACCAACATAATGACATTAAAAAAGAGAGATTAAAACCACCAGGGGAGCTTTCTCCTGCTGAATGTCTATTACAGACCATATCTTCTTCTCTTTTGATGGTCAAATTGCTGCCAGAACAATAAACAGAGTATTTTATTCACCACCTCCCGCTATAATGTTAATCCCAAAATCTGGACACCAGGACGTTATCATTGCGGTTTTTAAGCCCGTCCTGCGTTGCTTTGGCTTTTTCCGGATAAAAACTTCATCCAATATTTGGGCCAGCGGTGATGAAATATCTGCAGACATTCAGTGTTCATATCACGTGCTGCGTTATAAATATACCGTATGTATTGTCTATAGATTTAAAGAAGAATCATGCCACCACTGACCTCACAGTTTTCAACATGATCGATGGCCGAGTGCAGCACCGCTCTGGCCTGCACCACGAGCGGACCCTTCTTCACCCTCCAGAGGTCCTCCATGGAGAACAGGTGTGGCTGCTCCATCAGGTGAGCAGGAAGCTGATCAAACTCAGCCATCACCCTGAGACACACACACACACACACATCAAATATGTCACAGGAAACTATTGCTGAGCTCACAGGCAAAACTCTCTCTCACAGGTCACCTCAGCATTATTCTCTCTATATTATTCCACCTCTAATGTTGAACTTTTTATTGATTTCCTTCACTTCTTTGTCTGACTGGACTGTCCAATACAGTTTGCTTAGTCCTCTGTAGCTGCACACACAGCAATTAAAGATAAATTGAACTATAACTTAAATACTTAATATGGCTGCTTAGATTTCTGGGCCCTTTAAATGTGTAAATGCTGTTGCTTATCCTCCTAGCAGATGCATCTCAATACATTTGATAAATAAATACTCATTGGCTAAATGGGGATCCACTTTTACATTTAAACCTACACTTGGGTACTGGTCATCATTCATAAGACAATAAATATCCATCAAAGTCACTGTATCATGAATGGTTATTTAATTCCTTTTCTAATCATTCAGATGTTTGTTAAACATTGGCTCTCTGCTACAGTCTTGTTTGTTATACTGCCACTTGATGGCGCCACAGTACAGTGTTTTCAAATCCTACACACAGTGGCTTTATCAATTGTTTAATAATCTAATAATAATAATAATAATTAATCCAATGGTTGTGTCATAAATATTCTGTCTACCTTCCAGATAATCTGCAGGCTGACAGCAGCTTATTGATGCCCATCAGCTGTTCCTGGAGCTCCTGAAGGAGAGGAAGGAAGGAAGGAAGGGAATAAAGAAGGAACAAAGGAAAGTTAAAAATACATATTACAAGTATAAAGTGCTCCAGTAAAAGGAAATAAGTATTATAAGCTAAATGTACTCAAAGAAAAGTAAAATTACACCATTAGTTTGTTACCACGGTGGAGCTAGTTTTAACTTTTTAATACAAAGTTAGCTAGTTTATTCTAGTGGTTCCCAACATAGGGGTCACGCCCCTTCAACGGGTCACCAGATAAATCTGAGGGGTCGTAAGATGGTTGATGGCGAAACAAGACGAAGACATACGTTCTGATACACAGTTGTTTTAAGTTTGATCCTTTCTACCAGTTTAGAGTGTCTTTGGTGGAAGTGGAACAGGACAAGAATCACTGGTTGTACCTTAAATGGATTGTAAATCATAAATGTATGGCTTATCTAGGTCTCTTTGAACAGGATGTGAATAACAGCCATGACATAATGATAATAATAACAGCAATAATTACAATAATTGGGTCTTGGACTCACCCTGAACTTGTCCAGCTCCTTCACTCTGCTGTAGAGCGTCTTCCCGACGCAGGTCAGGTCAAACAGAGGCTGATGCCAGACCGAATCCAGCAGCCGTTTGGAGAAATCACTCACAGGGTATCTGCAATATTATTATTATTATGTCAGATCTTTATGAAGGCACGTTCTTTCTCCCACTGAGCTCATTAGTTAGTCCTCAGTTTATTGAATGATGTTGTATATTAATGCTTTGAGTGGATTGATAGTTATATTCATTTGTCTTGGAATGAATGATAATGTTGCTCTCATTATTTTAACTTCATGTTTGAATATTATCTTTTTTATTATCTATTTTTGTATCACTTTTAATGTAATGCTATAAATCTTCACTTGTAATTCCTTTGAGGTGTTTTCTTTTTTGGAAATGATGTATTATTGTTGTAAAAGGCCAAAATGCTGATATAAATAACTGGTAAAACAATAGGCCGACTGGTTTCAGCAAAAGCAGCCGTATTAATATTTACTATGTTTATTACTGTAGTCAAATAAATAATGATATTAGCATTTATAAGACATTGTAGATGGTAGTATTAGTCCCTTTGCATTAATACGAGTCATAGCAGGAGTTTTATGAGTGTTTTTACAACCTGCCGAAGTCCCAGCAGGACAGAAGCCGACCAGGAATCACAGCTTCAGAGCCGCCGTGGCAGCAGTCACAGAAATACCTAATGAATCACAATGAATAAATGATCCAAGCACAACAATTGGCTTCATGTTTTTTGGAGACCATTTCACGGGAGAGAGTTGCTTTTTATTCATACTAGCAGCAGAGTGACGACATTTCTGGCTCCTCTTTGTTGGTCCACAGTATTGAATTTGATTACCATAAAATGTTGTACAGGTACGTACCGGCCAATATATTCACAGTACCGCAGTTTCTTGATGTACCCTGGGGGGTTGGGAGGGGGAGGAGAGAGAGAGAGAGAGAGAGCTCAGATGTGCTGAGCATCAGCTCATACTTCTGATGAATATTGTCAAGTTACTGTGTAAAGACATTAAAAATCATATTGAGGCATGTTTGTGTCCACATGCTTTTAGTTTTTGCACAAACATTGTGAGATAATGTAATACGTGTTGTAATATTTAGAATATTTCACCCAAGAAAAATGTATGTTGTATTACAAATCAAAGCATCTGTCGCCCCCTAGTGGTCATATATATATATATATATATATATATATATATATATATATATATATATATATATATATATATATATATATATATATATATATGTGAATACTCACGAGGCTCCACCTCTGTCCCACAGCCTGCACACAGGAAGTGCTGCAGAGCCACGACCTCACTGCGTCTGCAGGAGGAAACAGTCCACCGTGAATGTCCACATCCACCCATCCATCTATCCCCCCATCCATCCATCCATCCATCCCCCCATCCACCCATCCATCCCCCCATCCCCCCATCCACCCATCCATCCACCCATCCACCCATCCATCCATCCATCCACCCATCCATCCATCACGTCGGATGTAACTACCTGTTGGTCGGCTGAACAGTGAAGATGATCTGGAAGCGCGGCGGGGCCCAGCTCAGGGATCCTCTCATCCTGGTCCTCAGTCTGATCTCCTCTGCCAGGCTGCTGCTGCTCACCGCCACATCTCCAGTACCTGGCAACTGGCAAAGAGAGAGAGAACAGAATGTAAATATCAATATTGTCTCTCTTTGTTTTGGGACTAGACTCAAAAGGATAGCCTGAAAGCAAAAGGTAGAAAATATAAAACAACTTTTTGCTTGTTGAAAAATGCATGTTTGTGTCATTTTCTCTGTTGATTGGCATATCGTTTGCTGTAATGTGCTCTCACCTCCTGCAGCGAGCTGCGGAGGCTTTGCCGTCCACGCCGAGGCTCACGGGAAGGAAGCCAGCTCCTCCTGAACCCCAGCACCAACTGCTGGGCCAGCCACTCTGCACTGCATTATGGGAAACCACAGATTGACTCAGGACTGACAGAATGTATATATTTAGACAGACACGTAGTCATTCAGGGTGGTTTCTTTTCTTACGTTCGGAGAGACTTTCTCGGTGTCAGCGTAGTGTCGACTCCACACTCTGAAGATTAAAACGCAGAAATTCAGGAATGTTGTCATCATATGCAATGTTAATCATTTCTACAGTGAGTTATAGTGCATCCCTCAATATGACAACGGTAACATGGTCACACAGATTTTAACAGCTGTAGAAAAGTGCTGGTAATACATAAGAACACTGTCTACTGACTTAAAGGTGCAATGAGCAACATGTTGCCGGTTACTTGCAAGTTTCTGAGGATGTAACAATGTGTAGTGGAAGAAGTACTCAGATCATTTACTTCAGTAAAACTAGTAAAACACTCAGTTACAAGTAGAAGTGATGTATTCAAAATAGTAGTAAAAGCCTCAAAATATATGTTAATGTATTAAGATTTATAAAGGTTATCGTACTCATTATACAAAATGACTCATTTAGGAATAATAAATATTCTATAATTGGATGATAATTATTGATGCATTAATGTGATTATAAGTTAAATGTTGCAGCTCATAAAAAGGTGGAATTCATCACTCACGTCTTGTCTAAACCTTTATTAGGTTGATCATATTTTGTAATAATAATAATCTACAAACTAACCACTGATGTTATCAATTAAGAGCAGGAAATAGTATAACATTTCCCTCTGAGTTTAAGTTAAGTAAAGTGGCAGGAAACGTACCTCAAAAAGAGTAGTTACTTAGTTACTTTCCCCCACTGGTGAAAATGCCATCTTATTTCATTTTAGATATTCACATAATTAAATTGTTTGGGTTTTAAATGATTTATTTTAAAACTGACAAAATATCGAGAGAAATATGTGACGTATGATATATAACATAATAATGATACCTAATAATGTATCAGTGCCTCATATCATACATGTGTTGTCAAGAGGAATACATACAATAAAGAGCTTATTTACATTCAATCTGTAAGGTGTTTAAGTATACTGAGTAAAAATGCTATAAGAAAATAACTATTAAAAATTAAGATGTATATTTTTCTCATCACAGACAACATAGAACATTTTAATCCTGTCACTTTATACCCTGTCATATCTAAATGGACAGTGAGAGTAATTTTACCTTCAAATCCACTGTCCGAGGAGAGGATGGAGAAAGTCTTCGGCGGATGTTCAGCCTCGTGATTCACTGCCTCCTCCTCCTCCTCCTCCTCCTCCTCCTCCTCCTCCTCTTCCTCTTCCTCCTGCGTGTGTTGCCGTGTGTGTACATACGAGGAGTGTGTGTTTGATGTCTTGTCAGTCTCTTGTTGAGGATCACTTGCACTGCCGGCCTGTGTGCGTCTGCCTGCTCTACATCTGTGTTTGTGTCCACGTGGCGGGATGACCTCCGATGAGCTGGCGTCTCTGTACTGTTGCCGCGTGTCCATCGTGCACGTCCATCGATCGGAGCTCAGGGTCCATTTGACGCCCTCCAGCACCTCCAGCATCATGTCCACCACAATGAAATGAGCATTCTCCTGCACACAGTCATTCATAGAGACATTATTGACACACTGACAGTGTGTTGTGCATCCACAGTCGGAGGAAAAGCTCATTTTTATTCTTTCAGAGAGGTTAAGAGATGAAAGTCTGATAGCAAACATGGATGTATCCCATGGCAGAATATTCATCTGTGTGAAAAGGCTCTCTAAACTTGACACATTGAACTCACCATAAATTGACATGGTAATCATTTCAATCATTATAATTTGTTTCATTTATAACGTACTACATAACTGTAACTGTACCACTCTGGCATGTAATGTACCTTTTCCAGATCACAACTGGTCTTAAAGATGTCTGCAGAGGATTCTGGGATGCCACTGCAGCTTCTCTCTTTGCTGTGATGTGTTGAGGGAGACTGGCCTGACAAACAAATACACGTTTCTGTAATGTGTAAATGGTACGAAAGGAGATTCCAGTGGGATGACCATGTCCAGATCCATGAAGTACTTTTTATTTATCCCCAAAACTTGAAACTTCGAACAAACATTCATGCTCTCAGAGGATGCATCATCCCCTAACTGAGGGTGACATTTTAGCTTTCTTATTGAAATGTTTTTAAAAAAAGGTATAGTATTACGCTGCAATTTATTTCACACGTTCGTGGTCCCTAGTGGATGAATTTCAACTTTGATGCCCTGACCTGAAGCTTGTCCAAATTACATTAAATTGCAAAACGGTGTTAGCAACAATGTGAGCATGTTAGCATCTTCATTTCCTCAAACACAGGAAACACAAGTCAGCAGGTTTATTGGTTTCAGATTATCTAACTGATCTTAATCAGATCATAACCAGAGGTGGGAGGGTTGGGACATAGCAGGTGGACTCTGTGCATGTATACACAGCCATTACAGGCTCTGTAGATACACCTGTAATGATTAAACATATCCTACCTGATGAGTAAGAGGCATCACAGCTGGTTAGCCCCCGCCCCCTGTCCTCCTTAGCCAATCCCTGCTGTCCGCTGAAAGGACGGTGGACCCAAGGGCAGAGGAGTCGGTTCAGTTGCGATGAGGCAGAGACGCAGAGCGGCTTCTTGTCCTTCTGAAGGGGAGACGGGTGTGGACAGGAGCTCGGTCTGGATCCCAGATCCACCATGCTGGGGACAGCTGGGCACACACACGGATCCAGAGACAGCGGACCAGAAGCAGGAGGCCGGGAGTCCATGTTTCTGTCAAAAAACAAAAACAAGAATCACAGGATGGCCACATGACAAATCCTAATATACACTTCCACAAATTCAAAAAGACAACATTTGAAAACGTAAAATCTTCATGAAAGAAAAGTCCTATTATGTTGGATTTCTGTAAAGCTCGGACAAACATGTGATAGTTAATAAAAAAAAGTGAACTTCAACATATTACCTTTAAAAAACTAAAATAACTTTTTAAACAGTTGACAAGTGTACATGCTGAACACTAAATGCAATTATTCTCCAACAACACTAAAATCACTAAAATACCTTTATATCTGCCTGCTTTAATGACACTAACTAACATGTAATGAAGTCGACACCATGTCCAGTGACTTGTTAGATCACAGTGTTCATAAGTAGCCTCCAGAAACGGAAAATAAAGAGGCGTTTTTTTGTTTTGTTTATATTATCATTATTTTGCAATGAGGATTTTAAAACAAAATGTAAAAAGAATTCTTGAATGAAAAGCAAAGTGTCATCTAATTAAATGTCATTTTAAGGAAGCCCCTGATTGTAGTGCAGATAGAGACACGTGAGATAATAAGACTCAAATAGCGAAAACCCAGTTTTTTATGTTTTCAGTTACCTTGATGGTGCCAACATGCCGGTGACCTCTCCATGCCAGGAGACGGGCCTGTGGCGTCTGGAGATGACCGGACTGCTCCTGGGAAGGAAGAAGCACGTGTCCTCCAGCTCCTCACTGATCCCCTTTCTTCCTTCCTCACCATCATCCTCGCCATCATCAGCCTGGCGATTGGGGGTTCTGTCAATGGTGTGCACAGCAGAGCTGGACTGTGGGTTCGACTGGGACGGCTGGGAATGTGTGAAGGCCTCGGGATGTGTCCTCTTGGTGAAAGTTGGCTCTGGGTGTCGATGGGAAAATGCTGTGTTCGTTTCTCCTCCACTGGTTTCTCGTGGGGACAGGAGGAGAAGTGGGACTGATCCTGAACCAGCCAGCTTATGGTTTTGGTGGAAAGATTCTTCCGGAGCGACTTCTAGAGAGAAAGAAGAGACCGACATGTGTGTTATTAATACATATTTCAAATGCACATGAACTGTCATTGCTGAGGAGTGAGAGGGAGTTTCTTTCAAGCTGGTGTTTCTGATGTTTGAACCAAATTAATAATGCTTCCAGATCATTCAAATTAAGGGCTTACAGGGAAAAGGCTTTTCATGTGAATTAGTCAGCAGCCCTGTAACACCTGATGTGTCCCGTGTAATCGCAGTCTTAAGAAGCCCTCGAGGTGCTTCAAAGCTCCGGAAGCCTATTTTTGAGAGCGCGGTGGATCTTACCTGTTCCTCTCAGAGCTGCAGGTGCAGGTGTTGGTGGCTCTGCGTAGTCCACACACCAGCTGATATATCTGGATCTGTGCAGAGACAAGGAAATTCCCTCGCAGCTCCCCATCTGCACAGGAGAGGAGAGACAAAGTGCCAATGACAGCTTTTGGTGAATACTTCCTGGTGTGGCATTGCTTTCTGAGTGATGAGCAAACCTGACCCAAAGTTACCCAACACTTACATCTTCAGGCAGTTGATCACCGATGATGACTAACGACGTTCATGACTTTCAAAACTGTCGTTGTTTTTTCTGTTTGGAGAGGGGAGCAGGACGCAGCAGTTCCTGACAGTCGTTCATCAGGATCATAAAACCACTCAAAGGCTCTTAAAAGTCAAAGTCTCAAGTCTGAACATTGCTGCCCTCGGCTGCACCGAACACACTAGATGAGATCAGGCAGCATTGTGTTTGTGGAGATTAGTATGAAGGTATTTCAGACAGGAATTGTAGGGAATAATCACACACTGATAAAAAAGGAGACTTTTTTTTGGCGAGTAAAACAGCTTGTGGAAATTTTCAAAACCATCGCAGTGTGGAGCAACACACAATCACAGACGTTTGTCAGAAAATGTGGCGTCACACAGGATCTGCTCTGGTGCAAGTAAGAATTGGGACTTCTTTTTTTTACCTCAAACAAGAGCCTACAATATTAATATTTGCTCCTGTCATTGATATTATTTTCACAAATTCCAAAATGTCAATGCCCTTCCTTGCCTCTGATATTTCAGGACATTGCATGAACAAGTGCAATCAGGGTCCCCCCCCAAAGAGTTTGGGGGGGGACCCTGATTGTAAACGTCTGCTTTTTTGCTTTTTAACCTCAACCTTGGAACAACTGACTCGTGAAAGCTTGACAGTAAAACGCCCTCAAAGACACAACTTGTTCCAATTGGGGACGCATGCACTGTCCTGTCAGAGGAAGCCTGAGAGCAGCAGTCTGAACTGAATCTTGGATAGGTTTTTATCAACTTAAAGAAGCGTGAATGTCAGTTTGCAGAGAATAAGAGTTGTCATGTTTTAACCTTTTGGAGTCTCATTTCATTAATTAATTTCATTTTCATGCTTATTTGGTTTTATTTAATAAATATAAAGAGATGTGGCACCCCCTCCACCCCCTTACACCTGAGAATGTGATTGATTAGCTTTTTAAAATTCCTTTAATGTGAACGTTTCTAAATTGAAAATGTATCTCGTCAGTGCACGCACACATGCACTTCATTAACATCAGCTGGTTTCACATCATAAAATACAAACAGTCCGGGTCAGTGGCTGGGAAACAGTAAAGATGCAGCCTTCAACCAAAGTAACAAATACATTGCAAGAATAGATCAACTATCGGATGGATTGCCATGACACAGACTAATTCAACCAAAGATATTGACTCTTAACTCACAGTTATTGTTATGAGTCACCGTTATCCAGCTGATCCTTCGCTTATTTTATTTTAATACTTGTATTATTAATTGGAGATTAAGCACTCTGAGTTCTATTAACAATGAGAAATAACAATAATATCACTTAAAAAAATGTGTGTAACACATAAAAAAAAAGAAAAAAAGATCGGACCGGAAGAGAAGAAAAGGGAAAAATCACACATTTTCAGAATCTGAATTTCCAAATAAAAATGGAAAACCTGAACCTCGTGACTACCAGTGGTGTTTCGGTCTTTATTATTATAACCCAGCTACTCACCATTTTGTAATCTCCCAGAATGAAAGAATGAAGCAGCGACCTGTCAGAGGCCGAGGGGACTGATATGAGGCTTGAAAGGAAGCGAGACGGTTGGTTGTCGACACTTCCTGTATTTAACCTTGTTTTGTACTTTCCACGTCTGAGCGGGCAGCAGTATTTATTCACAGAGGCCAAAGAGTGAGCTTTCCTCAAGTAATTAAACCCCAAAATGATCATCCACGTCCTAAAAAGTGGAGGTTTTGTGAGAATATAATATATAATGTCACTTGCAATGTTTAGGCCTCCTCTTTAATCTGGAATATATTTTTGAAGCAGTTTATTCATTCTGCAACAACCCATGTTTTTATTTTGGAAACGTGTTACTTCACTTTCAATTCATGATTTCCTTCCGTGAAGAAAAGTGTAATATTGCTAAAGAACATAAAGACACAAAGTAAAGAAAAATATAATCAGATAAACGTTGGCGTTGCATAACTGTACTCAATAGAAAATGATGTGAGCAAATCACAGAGAATATACCCCAGCAGGAGTTATAATTAATAATAATTATAGGTTATAACGGTCCATCTTCCTCAATCTACAATAACCAAAGTGCAAAGAGTTTATTGAGCAGAAATATTAAAGTGTCTAAGCTCAGCAGACTGTCACGACAGCTGGCAGCTGGCATAAGGAGAAAGAGGAAGTTTTACTCAGAGTCAAAGTATCAGTTGTTTTATTTAAATTCACGTTCACAGGAGACGATGTCCAGGCACAAAACACCGAAAGTAAATGTGCCTACATTAGAAAACTTAAACACTTATATGAAAAGTGTTCTCCCTTTAAAATGACTTTGATGTTTTCTATCTGTATCTGTGTCTGTCCACAGATAATCTGGGTGCTCATTTATGGCTCCATAATGAAGGACCTCTCGTGGTTGGAGTGACTCACACTTTCTCTAAACACTTTTTATTGACAGATTGATTGTCGTGGGTTATGTTCATTCAATCAAATGTCAATCAAAAGCAGATCACAGCAGTGGTCGTGGCAGACACACTGTTGTAGTTTTGTTTGTTTTTACAGACAAGGCGTCAGGAAACATCTTGGACCGGCCCTGCATGTACCTTTAATGTAGAGTGTCTGTCTGGAAATACATTGTAAATAGATGAAGTTGACATTTTTGGAAAGTGAGGACATTTTGAGAAGAATTACATTTGCACAGGGCGGGTTTAAGGATACGATTGGGTTTGGGGTTACATTTAAAATAAAGGCAATTAGCCATGGTCTGTGGGATGAATTGTACCTTATGTCAATAAAAGTCCTCACAAGTACGGCTATGCAAGTAGAATCCTGTGTTGGCACACATACTGTAACCAGTGATCCACACTGTGTATCTGCTGATGCAAGCTTGTTATGTAATCGGTTGACTCAGCACTGGAGCTTTCTCACTATCATGCATGCACGCATAGGCACACAAACACACACGCACCCCCCCACCCCCCCCACACACCCACACACACACACACACACACACACACACACACACACACACACAACCTCAGATACTAAATAAGGGCTTTTACCTTTACCTTTTTTTGTGAGCTTAATCAAGGCTGTTTTTACTTCAAAGTATCATCTGTTATTAAACATGCCATGTCAAAAACTGGCCTGATTTTCATGAAAATTGTTGGAAGGGTTCAATACCAGCCAAGGAAGAACCAATTAAATTGTTAACCAAATCCAGATCACAAGGTGGATATGCAAATTACTTGGTTTAATATAGCGAGGTAGGACATGGCACTGCAGAGGTCCGCCCTCTCTGAGTGCCCTTCTAGTTTACCTGTGGTGTGCACATCCTGTAATCATTGGGTTAAAATGATCCTGAACACAATGCAGATCAAGTAAGTCTGTTCTGTTCTTCCACAACAAACATGCAGCTGTCATAGTTCCCCTTGATAGCAGTCAATGCTCTGTTTCTTCAACTGAAAGACATTGAGAATTTCCAAAAAGTTCTCATCTCACTTTGGGAAATAATGTGAAAAGGTGTATTCCCAAAATGTCAAACTATTCCTTTAAAGAGAATGCATTACAGAACAGTTGTTCCTGATCTGGTAGGATGGTTTAGGAGGTTTGAACCAGGGTCCTCTGGTTCAAGGGATCACATATATGGCAGCCTTAAACTTCTAGAGATAGTGTGAATGTACAATTACTGATAAAGAGATCTCTCAAATGTCTAACAGCCAACATTAAGCAATGAATGTCTAACTAGTAGGATGTTGTACCTTTCTATTATGACTCCGTTGTTGTGGGTGTAGGTGCCTCTCACAGGAACATGAACTGGGGTCCAGTCTGTAGAAATATACAGTTATCACAGTCACCGACAGTATCACTCAGGTATGAATCACAAGACTGTACAACTTTATTTTCTACTCAAATGGAGCATGACTGATTATGTGCGGCAGATGTCGCTGTTTAGTTGCATTTCCACTGCTGTTTTCATTCCTGTGCTGTTTCCAAGCTGCACACTCCATTGCGCAGCCGCAGTGAGTGAGCTGTGTCAAGTCCTAGAAATGCACAGTGGAAAACGGAAGCGCAGAGAATAAAATATGTAACAAAGTCATGGAACTGAAATCAATTGATATTAAAAGCATCCGTCCTTTCAAGTCAAGCAGTTCAAAGGGTAAACAAATAAATAAATTAGGCCGTATTTCTAAAACGTGACTGTAATTATTAATTAGAGAATAACAAATAAATAAATAAACCGTTTTGCAGGTGAGGCACGAACTGGAGCTGATGCATTTTTAAATACATATTTATCCCCACACTGCATTTCCAGCCATTATTATTATTATTATTATTTTTAGTGTATTTATTTTATTCACAGACGGTTTGTGTTTGCTTCCATCGTGTAATGGCGCTGGACTGGGAGGTATCTTATTTTGAAATATTACAACCGGATGTGGCACCGCAGCTCCATCTTCGAAGCTTTCGCGCATCGCGCAGACAGAGAGGCGGACGCGGCGGCTACAATCGAGGAGGAAACGCGGTACGGCTCGGCTCGCCTGAAGAAGTCGGTGTACAGCCGTTCGCCCCGACCGTTAGCTAGCCCCTGCACGCGACCCTCTCGCTCTCGGATACAACCGACGCACGCACACAGCCCGGAGAACCGCGGAGAGGTGGGAGCATTATGGCGACGTTGGGACCGGAGTCGGCTCGTGCTCCTCATTCCCAGCTCGGTTCTTCCCCGTCGATCCAGTCTCACATCGGAAGCGCTAACCTGCCGCCCAACCGGGGCTTGGAGCGGGCACTGGAGGAGGCGGCGGCCAGCGGCGTCCTCAACCTCAGCGCCCGCAAACTAAAGGAGTTTCCCCGGACAGCCGCCAACCACGACCTGACTGATACAGTGGAAGCAGGTAGGCTTGTCTCCCTGGGGTGGGGTGCGGGGGGTGTTGGAGGAGGAGGGGGGCGGGGTGGGACACCGGCGCTGGGCGGTAACGGCTCTCCGCGCAGCAGCGTGGTCCTCAGTACCGTTGAGGAATTTCCGTTAGCCGTTAAAAATCAAAAGAGCGTGTTTATGTATTGATGCGCACGGGGGAGTCGAGCCCGCAACCACGCTCATCGTGTGTGTGTGTGCGCGTGCATTTATTCTCAAACGAGGCTCCATATACATCCCCAACTGTAGCTCCACCTGGACCGGGTGCACAGCTGAAAGTAGACCGGGTGCACAGCTGGAAGTAGACCGGGTGCACAGCTGGAAGTGGACCGGGTGCACAGCTGGAAGTGGACCGGGTGCACAGCTGGAAGTAGACCGGTTAGGTAGCTGGAGTGCAGGATCTGACTGTTCACTGGGCCTTCAGCGGAATTCCCCACCACTTCCTTTTTAATCCGTTTAGAGTAGTAAACAGGCATGACTCTGTCTGTGCTGCTTCGTTTACAGGAATAGATTTTACAGATGTTATTCATTTTTTAACGTTAAGGCAGAGCTTTAAACACAGTTACCAGTGAAAAGAAGTAACTGAGTATATTTAATCAAATACTGTAATGGAGTACAATTGTTATATGCTTGTATTTCCATTTCATGCTATACTACAATTCAGCGGAAAGTTTTTCACGCTATTTTTTTTACGCCACTACATTTATTTGACAATTTTGCAGATTAGGATTAATTGCATAAAATGTTGTAATGATAACAAATAATGACGTATTATTAGAGGTTAAGATTAAGCTTGATTTATTCCTAGGTGGAAATTCACAAGCTGGCCAGCAGTTTATAAAGTAATTCCACCTTTAACAGCTGCAATATTAAACACTTTAATCAATATTATAATCCAGTAATGTGATGTATATTAATCTGAAATGGGAATGAGTACTTTTACTTTTGGTGCTTTATGTATATTTTGATATAGCAATACTTTTTTTTACTTATGCATTGGATGGACTCCTCTTTGTAATACAGTAACATTACACTGTAGTAACAATCTCAGTTTGTCTTCCATCACTGGTAGATGGTTTGTTTTTCTATTGTAAAAATATAAATACTCTCAGGTTTAAACTCTGCAGATGCTGTACAAGACGGGAAACCATGACAACGTGAGCTTGGCGTGGTTTGATGTCTCCAAAACTTTGTGAGAAAGGAGAATAATTTTTTTATTTAGTAACTTCAAGTACTGATTTGTCTCTGTTTGGTATCTAGCCATGCAGACAGTTCTGGTTGAAGTTATGCTGCTAATACAATGGAGGTTAATGGGATTGAGTTTGCGCTCCTCAAGGCTTCACAAAAAAACTCTTCTTTGTGAACTGATGTCAAGAGGACTATTTCTTCAGTCAAAAAGGGTCATTTATGAAAAATGTAAATTAATACAATTTCAAGGACTGTCTTCATAATGTACGTCAATGGTTACGATTCTAAAATAAACTGGTTACTGGAGAAAGACGTTGCTGCCGATTTAAAAAGAGATGCTGTGAGCGCTGCAAAGTGAATTCCAATCACCTCCATTGTTTTGGGTTCTGGAGGGAAAGACGGCTCAAAACCATCAAAACTGAAACCATCACTTTTCTGTGCGGAGTCTGTTCTCTTTACAGCGCGTGGACGTCGAGGTCAGCCGTGTTACCGCTGGTCTGGAAAGTCACAGTGAGGTGATGTTGCTGTAACATTGTTTATGTACACAAAAAAAGAACCGCAGTGGGTCACATCGACGCACACGGTTCCTGTTTCATCCAGCATCGTAGTGCTGCCTTGCCCAACGGGCGTGCACGGTCACGCCACTGCCTGTAGTGTGACGGTATTTTGTCGGTTGTGGTAGGTTTTGCCGGATTATTGTACTTTTGTCCAGTTCTGTTGGGGTTTGGGATAGAAGATTAGTTCCTCGCGGTAGCTTTCCACTTTCAAAACATGACTAATTGAATCTCCCGTTTGTCTCCCGATTACCCATCATGCCTTGCGTTATGGGGGATGCTTTCTGTAGTTGGTTTGACAACAAACACCGTTACGTTTGTCTTGACCGGAGACCCAACGTTTGATTTCCTGAGAGTTTGTGGCACTCGGGTGCGGATGAGTCGGATAGCATTTGGCGAGATTTACATTTTTCATCAGCAAAAGACACCGCGTATTATTCTGTTTAGAGAAATGCAATATGTCAATCGAGCCGCTCCGAGTCGGAACACACATTTCTGGAGGAGGAATGTAAATATACGTAAATGGATGCTGAAAAGGATTTCTAGTTACTGACCGAACATTGGAAAGCGGGATTCCAAATTGTAACTTTTTGGTTTGTCAGTAAAGTGTAAGACCTCAGACGAGGCCTCTATTAAAGGCCAAGCCTTTTGATCGCAGGGCTCCTTGAGCTGCCGTTCCCTCCCATGAAGCCGTCCTCCTTCTGCACGACTGCAGGTGCGACATGTATTAATAGTTTTCCTCTGCGTCTGCGTCTCCAGACAGTCACGGCGTGCATCTTAACCGGTGCAGTGTTGGGTCTGAACGAGCAGCAGGAGTAGCTGTGCGTGTCTCCATCACCGGCGTGGTAGCCCTCTGAATTAAAAGACATGCAGCGATGCAGAATTTTAGGGTTTTGTAAATGTGAGCTACAGACTTTGCATGTTCGGGTGCTTCGGTTTTAGTATTCGACAAATGGACTGAAGAAATGCCAACGAGCTGGGGAGAGTGAACATGTCATTAGTTAAGGACAACATCATGTTTAATCTATCAAATCATTGACGTGTGGGTCTGATGGCAGTAAACGGTGTGTGCTGGTTCATTAGTGTTGAAGATGGAGTGGCCTCTGATCACACGAGGGCTGTGATCAAGCACCTCGAAATGAAAATATAGATGAGAAAGAACAGTGAGTCACTGACACACACACACACACACACACACGTTTTACAAAATTCTACACACAAGCAGTTTATCTGAAGCGCACAAACACACACACACACACTGCGGTTCAGTCTAGTTTCATAACAGCAGCCACACAAGTCTCAACTTGCAGTGGAACACAAACTAGCTGGTTTCCTTGAACGTCTTCCTTTGAATAAAGGTTGGGTTGTGCTGGAAAAGAGAGAGCGCTGATGTGTAGGACATGTAGCTTAACCACGTCAGAGAGCGCTGTGTGTGTGTGTGTGTGTGTGTAAGACGTGACACGTATTCAGACATACGTGCTCCTCGGTTGTTCACTTTATGACTGACTGATTCTTCCAACATGTATTTGGTGGAGCATCACGCTGCTGCCAGTGTTTGTGTGTCTGTTTGGCTCGACCACATTTCGGATTGTCTCTAATTGTCCTGAAGTACTTTTCAGATCAGATACTTTTGGGCAAAAAGTTGATTTACACAGAATAATTCAACAATTGTGATTAAAAACAATGTCCATCATTTATCAAGCAAAGCTTCAAATATGCTCTGTCTCATCTTTGTGAGGATTTGCTGCTTTCTCTCTTTATTTATCATTGTATTAAACTGAATACATTTGTTTCTTAGTGTTGATCGCACACAACACGATATGTGAAGACGTCTTCTTTGGCTTTAGGAACTGATTTCACAAACGGATTATTATTGTTAATTCTTAAATCCAGAAACTGTTTTCTCAACCAAACTCAACCGGTCAGTCTGCTCTCTCTCCCTCTTTGTGTGTGTGTGTCTGTGTGTGTGTGAGAGAGATGGGGGGGCCTGCTGAGGTGTCAAAGCTAAACAGGTGGTTATGTGACCTTAGTTTGACCTGCTGTAAGTTTGACAGCAAAATGTTTTGTTTCTTTATACATTTCTTTTATTAATATCCTGATGTTTAATTTTCCTTTTTATTAATTAACTGGTCCTATAATCTTTCCTTTCTTTAATTGCAGGATTTCAACATGTTAATGCTGAGCATTCTCAGGGGAGTTCTGGGGGGATTTTTAAAGGTGGTGGAAGTTAAAGAGGGTGATGTCCAAACCAATTTGATGTCTTCAGACTGCTTCATTATAGTTTATGTATGTTGTAGGCTGCAACAGATATCAACTAATCTAGTTTTGTATTTTAATTATTAATCAGCTTGGGCCATACAATGTCACAATACATTGAAAATGACAATGTTTCCAAGTTGACATATTCTTATTGTTTTGTCTTTGAACTGAAATATATTCAGTTAAATACCAGATAATTTGAAATAAACCAGCCAACATATTTACATTTGGCTGTAATGTCTCAACATGAGAACAAATTAGGGAACGCAAAAAAATGTAATAATTGACGATTTCGTCGGATGCATGTAATGCATGCATGTATTTTGAGTGATTAGTTTTGTTCTAAACTGCAGGACGCTTTCACTTTCCTTTCTTCTCCTGATACACGCTGACCGACTCTACTCTACTCTACTCTACTCTACTCTACTCTGTGTGTGTGTGTGAGATTACATAAGATTCATGTTTGAGATTCACATAATAACCATCTGTAGGATTTTTTTCAAATCAGACTGACATCACTCTCTTCTCACGTCAGTCACACAAATCCAGATAAAAATAGATCTGCTCTAAATTTTTAGACCAGATTCTGCTTCTGAAACAAACGTGTTTTCATCCTCCCACTCACCCAGTATACTTTCTGTCCTTCACTGTTATTTTTTTTGTCCGATCTTTTTATACGTGAAATGTCTGATGTACCGCACACAGTTTGTCCCAAAGTTAACTTGTTTTGATTCGATTACGATTCACCTGTCAGCGATTCTCGATGTATCTCCGTGTACCTAAGGGGCATCACCAGTAGCCCCACGATACGATATTATCCTGACATTTAAGGTACGATACAATCTTATTGGATTTTAAACATTTTGCCATATGTTGAGGAATGTGATAACATATATTACGATTTATTACCTACAAATTATTTTCCCTCACTGACTTTGCCCATGGCTGCACCAGAATACAACTCAGTGCCACAGTTGACTGAAAAAACAATTGTTACCAAAAGTATGATAAAGGATTAATAATTTGTGTCTGTGTATTGAAATTATATTCCATTCCATTAATATTCCATGCGCTATCGATTTCCTTTTTTTTTTTTTTTTACCCAATCCCTACATTATTGCACGCTCAGATTTCCATACTACTGCACATGGCTAGTTTCGTCAAGAATTATTACACATCGGCCACACGAGGCATAACAAAGGCACCGCCATGATGTCATGCTTTTCTCACCAGCAGTTGTCAAAGATGTGTTTGAAGGACCAAACAAGCTTCTCCTCCAGCTCTGTAACGCACCACACAGGGTCCTCTCCAGAGTCTTTTTATTTTTCAAAAATAACTCGACTTCCTTTTTGCGATGTTGTGGCATTTTCTTTAAATTTACCTTTTGAATTGACTAATTCTGACCATTTAAGACACACTACTTAATCTTTTGTTATTCAATGACACAATTGGTCAAATTAGGCTTATTTGCTCAAACTAACCCTGACCTCTAACCTCATGATGCTCAAACACAAACCCTTCCCGTAATCTTGACCGTAAACCTCTTTGCATTGATGGAGGTTGAGTTCACAGAGGGCTGAAGGGCCTCATGCATAGTGAATGAAGCACTTAATGAAGTAGTTAATGGAGCAGTTAATGGTTTCTCTCAGAGGAGTGAACAGCCCCAGAGGAATGAAAGACAGCGGATCAGAGAAGAGCACACAGAACTGAGATAGAAAATAACAGAATACAATCAAACGGAGCATAATGAAGGTCGACTCCTGTCAGGTTGGATTAGTGAGAGAGGCTACGATGCAATGAATAATGATCTATATAATATAGATCAGAATAGAGCCAATCAGGGCTTTACCTCTCAGGCTAGCTGTTAAATAGTTTCTATCTTTGTTGCTTTTTGGCCACCAATAAAATACCATAGAAATGTTTATTTATTTGGTGGTTCATTTCTGCACAATTCCTTTGTGGCAGTATTGATATCACATCTGTGTGCTTGATTGAAAGCAGAGGCCAACCTGAGGACGGGTGGGGTTGTGAATCTCCTTAAAACACAGCGAGGTGGTGCTTTCACCAGCACGGAGACAGGAAATGACCGCTCCCCACCTCATTGTTTTCAGGCAACAGCTCAGATCGTTTCCTGTCAGAGAGACCAAGGACACCCACAGACCCACAAAACTATGAAATACAGCTACAGATGACCAACAGCCGGCAACGTTCCCACTTCATGGCCCCCAAACATTAGACATTTTTACAGGTATTTGATAAATGGCCGCATTAATGTAACACAGGTGGTCGTGTCTATCTATCTATCTATCTATATATATATATATATATATATATATATATATATATATATATATATATATATATATATATATATATATATATATATAACACAGGTGGTTGTGTGTGTATATATATAGATATATATATGACACGACCACCTGTGTTACATTAATGGACATGTTTCCAGTTGTCCATGTTTCTGCGATCAGCGCGATGCCGTGTCTCCTCAGAAAGGATCCTTTGTACATCAGAGGAGGTCATGACTTTACTGGGGGACACCCGATCACTGAGGCCAGTAGGAAGTGGTCTTTTCTTTGGATACCTGACACCGGTGAGCTTGACTGTGACCGCGGGCCGTGACACCGCTCTGCACACTGAAACCATAAAGACGATGTCACACATCGCATCATACGGTTGCAAGCTTTTCTTTTCCCCTAAAAATAATCATTCACTCCAGATTGAGTTCACTCGCAGCTCAAATGTGAACTTGTGTCGACTTGTGATGCGATGAGGTCATATCTTTGTGTGTGCGATTGGGTGTTTCTGCCCAAATTAGGTCTTTTGAGGCTTTTTTCCCCCCTTCTTTTCTATCAGTGTTTCTCAACTGATCCTGCTCTCTGAGTGGCTATGTGGGGCAGAAAATAAAAAACACACATTCACAGACGTCAGAAAAGACTTCTCTGGTGACGTAAACCTGCAGCTACAGCACACAGACTCGTCTGGGTCGAGAAGATTAGCTATTGCAATGGACCACAGTGCAGATATTCATGGGATCCTATCGTCTGCTATGTTTATTGCCAATTAACTAATGTTACCTTGCTCACTTGCAAGCCAAGATGGTGAACGACATGCTTAATGTTTACCTACGTTGTCATTGTGCGCATGTTCGCATGAGATTAGCATTTAGCTGAGGTATAGCCTCACAGAGCTAGCATGCCTGTTGACTAGGTTTGTTTATTGGCAAATCATTCTGGTACTTTGAATTTAAGGAACAAACCTCAACCCTATAAAACATTTAGTTAAACATAATATGTTACCGTACTGTTGACTCGATCGACATGTTGGTTGAATAGACTCCAAACAATTCTGTTACGATTTGTCTTTCCTACACAAATATTGTAGATCTGAGAAAATTTGCCGTGTCCATCCTTTTTCCAACTTGGGTAATCTTTTAATCATCGTTCCTCATCTGAGATCTGACGTGTTTATGCATCCAACAACAACGTGACGGCGATCTGGGACAAACGCACGTCTTGTTGTCAGAACAGTAGAGCAACTGTGCCGGCTCTGAGTTGTAAATGTTTTAACAGTTTTTTACCTCTAGAGTTGAGGGGACAACAAGAGCATGTTTACCAGGAACTGTGATTTGGTGGTAAATATTCCACCAGCAATTTGGCCGTTAGTGGCAGCTGGTATAAGAAAATTATAATTTTGGTGTTCATACCAAAACGTGGGTATCGTACCAACACCAGTTTAAAAATAACAATACCTTATGAATGTGGCTTATTGGAGAACGTCCAGCCTGTTGTGACATCACGCAAACAGTCAGTTTTCCAAAAGGTTCTCCAACCTGGAGTAGAGAAGTATAGTTTTAAGTTTGTTTTTTACACACCAACCACCTCACTCACGGAGCTTTGTTGAACAGAGTTCTGATAACCAGTAATAACCCAGTAATGACAAACTAGTCCAGGGTCACTGCTGTAATTTACCTCCTCAGACCAGTGAAGAAAACTATTATGTGATCATGCGCATCAGTAAGAAGTCCTCATTTTGGCTCTCTATGCTATAGAATCTGCATCCTTCTCCTTCTACCCATAATCCCTTTTGATTTGTGTTCGCAGTGGGTTTGGATTGGGTTTTTACTTGTGATGAATCACACTTTATCTCTCTTCTCAGAAGTCTCATCCTCATGTATGTATGAAGTTAAAAATACACCATAGTTTAACAAAAGAAAAACTACAAGATAACGACAGCAAACGTATTTGGTTAACAATTGCACTAGTGGGTGTGCATCAGTTGCATTTCAAGAGAATATTAAATCAATAAATGCAATAATCATTGTGTAGTGTTGTAATACATTGACCAACGTGTCAGAGTATTACAACACTAGTGTTTCTAAATCTCCGCTGTACAGTCAGAGTCTGTCCTGACAGACGCCCAATCCCTTTGAATAAATAAACAGGAGCAGTCTCTCATCCTCCAAATGTAGGCCAAATTCTACCCCCAACACACACACAACCACACATACACGTACACATACACATACACATACACACTCACACACACACAAAGCAAGGTACATCCACACAAATGAGAGCTATGGCATTAAGTAAAATACACACACCTCTATCTCCCACCTAAATCCTACTTGCATCACACTGGCATCCAAAAATCACACACACACACACACACGTACATATATATCCGTAACTGGTTCACCATGACGAGCACACCCACTTTCCATACCCCTCTCCTTCAGGCTTATCCTAATGCACCATGAAGCACATGCCAGCATACATAAATAAGTGTTCACATATGCACACACACACATACATAAAGCAAGATACATCCACATAAATGAGAGCTATGGCATTAAGTAAAATCTGTTCAAGTTTAATCTCAACATTCAGAGTCTGGCAGCCTCACTTGCTCAGGTGTGACATTAAATCACTCGAGTGATGTTTTTGTGTGTGTGTGTGTGTGGGGGGGGGCGTTGTAGTCTGGTGTAGCTGTAATGGATCGGATGTGTGTCTGTTCGTTCAATGCAAACCTTAAGTGTGTGTGTGTTTCCTCAATCGAGTTGTGATTTTTTTTTCTTTGATTTAACAACCTGTATACCTGCATCAATCTCATCCATTATTATTTTCCATGTCTGTGGTACATTTCTCCGATTGTTTTATTTCCAAGGAAGCAGCTTTTTACTAACCAACAAAGATTATTCCCCCCATTCTTAATCCAGCCTAATCCTGCTTGATTGGTTGACTCTCTCCAAAAGAGGTAAACGGCCTGTAGAATAACATACTTTTTTTTAAGGTCATGAATATGTGTTTATAATAGCCAGCGTAACGTCTACTCTAAAACAGTAGGACATCAATGCTATGAACGAGGAAATTCTTGTTTGTCTTCAAACCAATATCATTATTCTGCGTCCCTCCCCAGACTCCCCCTGCAGAATTAATATTTTTAATTTTAAAGATGTCATTAGCCTGAATTGCTTTAACACAGTGCCAGAAAGTATGTTTGACATTTTGGATGGGTGGCGGGTTGCTGTTTTGAGAGCACGCTACCCCCCGCAGCCCTGCCAGTGGCCACACACACACACACACACAGACAGTTTAGTGATATGCTGACAGTAGAGAAAGATGTGGGTCAGTGGTGGGGGTCTTGTTGTTGTATTTGATGATGATGGGGGTGTGTGTGTCAGTAGCAGGGTCTTAAGGGCTGCCAGTTTGAGGAAACTCCCCCTCTCCAATCCTGTTAATGTCTCTGCCTGCCAGAACTCCTCCTCCTCGATCTTCTGTGTCTCTTTTTTTATTGTCTTTCTATTTTTAAACCCTCTTTCTGTGTCCTGTCTTCACTATAACATCAGCATTGTCTGGTCCCCCCCCCTTTTAAGTAAGGCTGACACTTCTGTTTTCAGGGGAAAAAAGCATTGTTTCTATTCATTTCTGTCTTTATGCAAAACATGGTACAATCAAACTCACGTTTCCTTTCTGGTAAACATGATTTTGGTGGTGTGGAAAAGAAATTCAATTTTTTTAATTAATTTAATTTACAAAACACTCAATGTTCATCTTGAAAGCCCCCCACAATAATCACCCCAAACCCTCTACAGTACTACTAATCCATGACTGTCAGCTGGTCACTGGGTCACACACACACACACACACACGCGCACACGCACACGCACACGCACACGCACACGCACACGCACACGCACGCGCACGCCCCCCCCAGAGTGCCAGATGGAATACAGCTGATAAACAGGGAGGTCCCTGCATGTCATAGACGAGCATAACGGAGACAGTATTTAAAGCGGCGTTACGACCTGCACCCTCACATTTTAAATGCAGTTGTGTGTAGTAAACACTACACAAACGGTAAAGAATGGAAACACTTTTTTGGTTTGTCGCATTGCCAGGAATGGCAGAACGAGCGAGCTGCAATCAAGGTCTGCATGTTGAGATCTGTCGGGCTGTTTCTCATAAAAATCTATTTGAAGCAGACGCTTTGCTGTGGAGGTCCTGGACATTTTGTGAGCTGTGAATTTACATGTGGAGAAAAAGTTGGTTTACTAGTTTCAGTATTCTTCAAATATTACACAACACAGGATGCCATGTGGATGTGAACAGTTGGGATCATGGGAATGTACAGCTGGGAAATAGGGAAATAAACACACAATAAAGATGTACATGTGCTATAATATATTGGTGTGTGTGTATATATATTTTTGTCCAATGTTTTCCTTCTGATGACCTTTTCAATGTTCATTACTTACATACACACACACACACACACACACACACACACACACACACACACACACACACACACACACACACACACACACACATTTAGCTGTTAACCTGATTGACACTTGTGATCTTTACTCACACAACCTGGTGTAAACTGTTTCAGCCGTAGAATGATGGAGTGTCTGCAATAAAGATCCCTCCACATATAAGGATAAATCATAACCTCTATGAAATAGATATAATAGAATAGCTATATCTA